>NW_003852546.1:1503083-1506634 GCF_000181295.1 Otolemur garnettii | reverse complement strand
CACCTGTGGTCCCAGCTACTTGGGAGGCAGAGGCAGGAGACTCGCTTGAGCCCAGGAGTTGGAGGTTGCTGTGAGCTGTAATGCTACGGCACTCTACCCAAGGGGACAGCTTGAGGCTCTGTCTCAAAAAAAGAAAAAGAAAGAAAGAAACTTGAGTAGGAGTTGGGGAGTGCCAGGCAAGGGGAAGTGTAAGTCCTTTGCTGCCTAGTTATATACTGTTTAACACATGCTGTGCCGTGCCCTGAGCAGTTGTTCTTTTTTTTTTTTTTTCCATCTCTTAAAAAAAAAGATATGGCATGTTCTGGGTTGGAGGATGCAGAACCAGCCTGCTTGGTGAGACAGGGTGGAGAGGCAGGAGGAACTCTGACCCCAGGGAGGAGAAAGGGGAATAGGTAAATGCTCTACCAGAGACCACGTGAGGACAGAGAGAGCACTTGAACCCTTCTCCCTTCACTTATTTTCCTCTTGCAGTGTAATTACATCCAAGGACAGAAGAACATGCATGGCTTTTCCAATCCAGCTTGATTCCAAACTCCAGATCCCCATCCAGTTCACTGCCCCTGCTCCAGGCTGAGCAGCTGTGGGTTTCCTAGGGGTCAAGATGCAGAGGTTGCCCAGAGAGTCATGGTGGTTCCTTTAGTTACTCAGGGAGGGGAGCAGGATGGGTAGGGATTATCTTGGGCTGGAGTCTTGAGCTCTTAGCTGAAGAGGGTCTGAGATGGTTAATTTGTTTATTTTTGTTTTTTGAGACAGTCTCAGTATGTTGGCCTCAGTAGAGTGCCGTGGTATCACAGGTGATGGCCCCCTCAAACTCTTGGGCTTAAGCAATTCTCTTGCCTCAGCCTCCCAAGTAACTGGGACTAGAGGTCCCCTCCCCCTGCCACAATGCCCAGCTATTTTGTTGTTGTTGTTTTTGCAGTTGTCATTGTTGTTTGGCTGGCCCAGGCTGGGTTCAAACCCACCAGCCTTGGTGTATGTGACCAGTGCCATAACCACTGAGCTACAGGCACTGAGCCAGCCATGGTTAATTTTGTATGGCATCTTGACTGGGCCACAGAATGCCCAGATAACTGGTTAAATTTTTTTTCTGGGTGTGTCTGTGAGGGAAGAGACTAGCACTGGAATTGATGACTGAGTAAACCAGATGCCTTCCTCAGCATGGGTGGGCACCAACCAATCTGTCAGGGGCCTGAATAAAAGACAAGTGGATAAGTGGATTCTCTGCTTGACCACCTGAGCAGAGACACTGGACTTTTCCCACCCTCAGTGCTCCTAGTTCTCTGGCCTTCAGACTCTGACCGGGATGGAAACCATCAATTCTTGGTCTCTAAGGCCTTCAAAAGACACCACCAACCTGGCTCTCCAGCTTGCGAATAGCAGATTGTGGGCCTTCTTAGCTGCCCTCAGAGAGAAAGAAAGAGAGAGAAAGAGAGTGTGTGTGTATGTGTGTGTGTATGCATTCCTCCTATTGGTTCCATTTCTCTGAAAAACTCTCACTTTCCCACTGTGATGGAGAACTCCAAGGTAGGTAGAGTCATATTTTTTGCATGAATGCCAACTTGCCATTCTTCCATTCCTTTACGAGCCATTTACTGATTGCATGCTACATGACCAGTACCATGCCAAGGCTTCTAGACTTTGAGGCTAGGCAGAGGACATGGTGACCTGAAGCTCCAGATTCTGCAGTCACCTAGACTTCATGGCATTGCTTGTTGCCAAAGAAAACATAGGTTGGAGTGAAGCAAGGGAGAGTGGAGCGAGGTTTAGGTCCAGCTGGTGGACAGACCCTTTGCCCAGACTGTAAGGGGCTGAGGCCTGGAGACAGTCAATCTCGTCTGGATTCACTCCGATTTCTACCCTCCCTCTGCCTGCCAGGTCTCACTTCAGAGTGTAATCTTTTGTTTCTGGTTCTATCACAGCACCCTACTGTGAGGCCTCACCTTCAACATTGCGAAACAGGATATTAGCCCCACACTCATAGGAAACCCACACAAAGTATGAAGAGCTTGTTCCATTCTAGGCAGTGAGAGGACCCCTGAGCATAAGAGGATTTCTGGGGAAGTGCCTTCTGAGTCCCAGAAATCCCCCAGGGAGGAGGCATGGCACTGTTGGGTGAGGGGTGGGAAGAGTACTTGGGATGTGCCTAGCGCTGTTCCTGACCCAGCTGCATAGGCGGGAGCAGCCCTGCTCCCTGAAGGTGTTTAATAGCTGAGCTAAAGCCCTACAAACAAAGATATTTTCACAGCAGGAACCATATGAACTACCCAGAAATGATTCTCAACCTAGAAATTACTCTTTCTTCTAAAGACCCAGGAGTTCTCTAACCTGCTCACCTTTGCCACTTGGGTTTGGTGTAGGTAAGAACAGAGGTTTAGGGAACTCTGGACATAGGCAGGGAGTTGCAGCCTAGAGTGCTGGGCACAGGTGCAGCAGCCTCGAGGTTACTGGCATGCAATCTGAGAATCACAGAGGTGGATGTCCCATTTTGGCCCAGTTCACAGACAAGAGACGAAAGAGCTCCAGAGCATTCTGGGGCAGGGGATTTCCTTTGGCCAGACTCCAAGTAGGGAGGGAAGTAGTGCTCCATTCCAATGGCAGGGCTGGTTATGGTAAAGTCCCCTAGTTTTCTCAAGAACATTTCTCCTGGGCAGCGCCTGTGGCTCACTGGGTGGGGTGTTCGCCCCATATACGGAGGGTGGCGGGTTCAAGCCCAGCCCCGGCCAAACTGCAACAACAACAAAAATTACCAGGCATTGTGGAGGGCACCTGTAGTCTCAGCTACTTGGGAGGCTGAGGTAAGAGAATCACCTAAGCCCAGGAGTTTGAGGTTGCCGTGAGTTGTGATGCGACAGCACTCTACTGAGGGCGATAAAGTGAGACTCTGTCTCTACAAAAAGAAAAAAAAAGAGCACTTCTCCAGCTAGGCGCCTGTAGCTCAAGCACCAGACATATATACTAGAGCTGGTGGGTTCGAATCCAGCCCAGGCCCGCCAAACAACAATGACAACTACAACCAAAAAATAGCCTGGCGTTGTGGTGGGCGCCTGTAGTTCCAGCTACTTCAGAGGCTGAGGCAAGAGAATCACGTAAGCCCAGGAGTTGGAGGTTGCTGTGAACTGTGATGCCAGGGCACTATACCCAGGGTGACAGCTTGAGGCTCTGTCTCAAAAAAAAAACCACTTCTCCAAACCTTCACGGAGCCCTTCATGTGTGAAACCAAAGGACACTGTCCCACAACTCTACTGAACATGCATTTTCATGCCCCAAGTGGCCTAGTTTTGAACATTTACCTGACTTACAATGACCAACCTTTACAAAGAAATTAAGTGGTAGGCACTTGTTGGATGTATTACTTTGTTAAGGTGGCCATAAAAAATTACCACCAGAAATTTATTTTCTGACAATTTTGGAGACTAAAAAGGGCATGATCTTTTCAAGATCACGGCATCAGCAGGTTTGGTTTCTTCTTTTTTTTTGAGACAGAGCCTCAAGCTATCCCCCTGGGTAGAGTGCTATGGCATCACAGCTCACAGCAACCTCCAACTCCTGGG
>NW_003852546.1:1497190-1500976 GCF_000181295.1 Otolemur garnettii | reverse complement strand
AGGCGCCTGTGGTCCCAGCTACTTGGGAGGCGGAGGCAGGAGACTCGCTTGAGCCCAGGAGTTGGAGGTTGCTGTAAGCTGTCATGCCACGGCACTCTGCCCAGGGGGACAGCTTGAGGCTCTGTCTCAAAAATAAATAAATAAATAAATAAATAATTTGTGTTCAAGAAGAGGGGAATGGGCGGGGCGCAGTGGCTTATACCTGTAATCCCAGCACTCTGGGAGGCTGAGGCAGGTAGATCGCCTGAGCTCGAGACCAGCCTGAACTAGATGGAGACCCCATCTCTAAAAATAGCCAGGCATTGTAGTGGGCACCTGTAGTCTGCTGAGGCAAGAGAATCACTTGAGCCCAAGAACTTGAGGTTGTTGGGAGCTATGATGCCATGGCACTCTACCAGGGGTGACAAAGTGAGACTCTGTCCCCCCTCCAAAAAAAGGAAGAGGGGAACGGTATCGCCACCACTGAGGTGGTCTCTGTTATAAATGAATTTGTTATAAAACAAGTGGAGGCTGTGCAGGAACATCCTGCCCATCAGTGTACAAGCACAGAGACAAGTAAGTGGTTGTGTTTGGGGGTCTTGTGACAGCAGGACTCAGATCCTGAGAGATATCTGACCCCTCGTGTAGCAAGGATGGTGGTGATAGGGATGAGCCTAAGCAGGGTGCTAGGCCTGCATGGAGCAACTGGGCCCACAGCAGGCTCTGGAACCCAGCTTTCCTGCAGGTGGTTTTTCATGGGAAGCACCTACATGCACCTCGCTTAAGGCAAGTGGGCAGGTGGGCACAGAGGCTGATTTCTGGTCTAGCTCTCAACTGGCTTATTATAGATGGCTCCAGGGGCTAGCAATAGCATTACTCAGAGGATGCAGGGAGCGTGTTTTAATGAATGAATGAGTGAGTGAGTGGGTAGATGAGTGGCTGATCAAGAAAGAAGTGATGAAGAGGGTGGTGCCTGTGGCTCAGTGGGTAGGGCGCCAGCTCCATATACTGAATGTGGTGGGTTCGAACCTGGCTCCCGCCAAACTGCAACCAAAAATAGCTGGGCGTTCTGGTGGGCGCCTGTAGTCCCAGCTACTTGGGAGGCTGAGACAAGAGAATTGCTTAAGCCCAGGAGTTGGAGGTTGCTGTGAGCTGTGATGCCACAGAACTCTACCAAGGGTGATAAAGTGAAACTCTGTCTCTATAAAAAAAAAAAAAGAAAAAAAAGAAAGAAAGAAGTGATGGAACTGGAAGAACTGTGAGTGCCTGCCTGCCTGTCTGTCTTGACAGGTTCCAGAAGAGCCCGGGGTCAGCTGTGGTGGTTGGTGGTTCCCAGGAAAATATTCTGGGGGAGGTGACATTTGGATTCTCTCCCTTCTGCTTTTAGCCCTTCCCATCCTCTATATCTCCAGCCAAACAGAGAAGGCCTGGGAGGTGGAGGTTTGGAAGCCGGGAGGGATTGAATCCCAGTGAGGAAGCAATTTTATTCATAAAATGTACAAACTGGAAACAATCCTAATACCCACCTACAGGAAAAAGGATAACGATATTCATACTAGGACACTACGTAACAATAACAAAAGTCTAAACCACTGCTACCTACAGCAACATGAATCTCATAGACAAGGTTGAAAGAAAGAAGCCCTCTGCAGAAGAGAGTAAATATAGTGTGTTCCAGTTATAGGATATTCAAAACCATAATTAATGGTTATAAAACTGAGAATAGTGGTTAACTCTGGGAGCCATTATTGACTGAGGAGGGAAGTGAGGAAAACTTGAGGGATTCTGGAAATGTTTTATATCATGATCTGGGTAGTGGTTACACAAGTAAATGCATAAGTTAAAAAAATTTTTTTTTTGAGACAGAGTCTCACTTTGTCACCCTCAGTAGAGTGCCATGGTGTCATAGTTCACAGCAACCTCAAACTGTTGGGCTCAAGCAATCCTCTTGCCTCAGCCTCTCAAGTAGCTGGGACAACAGGTGCCCACCACAACGCCCAGCTATTTTTAGAGTCAGGGTCTTGATGTTGCTCGGGCCGGTCTCAAACTCCTGAGCTTAAGCAACTCCTAGCACCTCACCTTCCAGGGTGCTAGGATTACTGGTATGGGCCACAGAGCCTGGCCCAAAATTCTGTTAACCTGTACATTTAAGACTTGTGCATTTTGCAATATGTTATCCTCAATAAGGAGCATTTTTCTTTTCCTTTATTAGCAGTTTATCAAACAGTTGTCTAGTCGGGCATGGTAGCTCATGTCTGTCCAACACAGGCAGATCACCTGGGCTCAGGAATTCGAAACCAGACTGAGCAAAAGCAAGACCCTATCTCTCCTAAAAATAGAAAAATTAGCCAGGCCCAGTGGCACCTGTAGTCCTAGTTACACCAGAGGCTGAGGCAGGAGGATCACTTAAGCTCAGGAGTTGGAGATTGCAGTGAGCTATGACGATGCACTCTAACCTGGGCAACAGAGCAAGAACCTGTTTCAAAAACTAACCACATAAATAAATAACTGAGGGTATAACAATAAAAAGCCTCTTAACTTTTATTAGATAGGGTACACTAAAGCACCCCATTCCCAAAGGTAGATGCTCTTTAATTTGTCCATTAGAGGCATTCTGAGCCTGTTCTGTTTCCCACCCGTGGATTTAAAGAGAATCCCTTCCAGAGGGTTCAAAGACTGTGGTTAGTCTATTGGGAAAACAAACAGTACCAGTGAAATGACTTCAACCACAATGAACTGAAAGCTTTATTCAATCTGTCTTAAACTATAAAAATAATGTATTGGCTCATGTAACTGAAAAATACAGAAGTAGGGCTAGTTTCAGATGAGGTTTGTTCTAATCCTTCTTGATTTTATAAGCAATTAGTGTGGCAGACACAGTTGGTTGCCTTCCCAATGCCTCTTACCCCTTCCTCTGGAGAGAAACCTACATTTGTTTGAGGAAGTGCCTAAACACACTGACTACCTTGGATTCTCTAGTTTGTGGTGTCCCTCGTATATATTTGTGACCCATAAGAGTTATGCTGAGGCCTTCTCAGAAAACCTTGTTTCCCCTTCATGCTTCTTTCTCCTTCTACTTCCTGCCTGGAATCTGAATATAATGCTTGCAGCTATAGCTGCCAACTTGTAGCTACAAGCATAAAAATGGACTAACTTGGTAAAGATGGTGAACAAGAAATGGAGATTGTGCCTTGATGGCATTGGATCGCAGTTGCACCAACCCTGGCCTGCCAACTTCCTCATCTCTTGTTGCATGAGACAAATGTTTATTCAAGTCACTGTTGGGTTTTCTCTTGCTCACAGCCAAACACATTCCCAAATGCAAACGTTTCCTTATATTTCCTTTTTTTTTTTTTATTGGAGCACTCTATCACTCTGGGTAAAGTGCTGTGGTAATCACAGCTCACAGCAGCCTCAAACTCTTGGGTTCAAGAGATCCTCTGTCTCAGCCTCCCAAGTAACTGGGACTACAGGGGCCACTACAGTGCCCAACTAGTTTTTCTATTCTTAGTAGAGACAGGGTCTTGCTCTTGCTCAGGATAGTCTTGAACTCCTGAGGTCAAGCAGTCCACCCACCTCGGCTTCCCAAAGTGCTAGGATTACAGGTGTGAGCCACTGTACCTGGCTTATATTTTTTACCAAAATTTTTGGTAGCAAATGCTTCTTTCTTTTTTTTCTTTTCTTTTTCTTTTTTTTTTTTTTGTGAGACAGAGCTTCAAGTTGTCGCCCTGGGTAGAGTGCTATGCATCACAGCTCACAGCAACCTCCAACTCCTGGGCTCAAGCGAGTCTCCTGCCTCCGCCTCCC
>NW_003852546.1:1495634-1497170 GCF_000181295.1 Otolemur garnettii | reverse complement strand
AAATTCAATTATCCTAAGTACCTACATTGGTTGAGTGTGTGGGTCCTTCCTCTTTTAAGGTAGAACTCTTTTTCTGTGTCTCTCTATCTCTGTCTCTCTCTCTACTTATCCCACCCAAGGCTGACCTGAACATGTTAGTCCCTACCTGCTAGCCTGTGGTGAAAACGGCATCCTATAGACCAGTGGTTCTTCCTAATGCTGTGGCCCTTTAATATAGTTCCTGTGGTCGTGACCCATAGTTTGTGAATCGCTACTATAGACAGTCATCCACTCAGACTGAGTGCAGATGATGGGCCATGTCAGCTCGTGGTGGTAAGTATTCTCCCCTCTTGTGGCTTTAAAACATGGCCACAAAATTCTTTTGTGTTTGTGCCATCAAGAGATAGAGTTCTGGGGTTCTGGCTCAAGGAATAGGATGCTGACCCCATATGCTGGAGGTGGCGGGTTCAAACCCAGCCCCAGCCAAAAACTGCAAAAAAGACTACAGGTGCATGCCACAACGCACGGCTATTTTTCGGTTGCAGCCATCATTGTTGTTTGGCGGGCCCGGGCTGGATTCGAACCCGCCAGCTCAGGTGTATGTGGCTTGTGCCTTAGCCGCTTGAGCCACAGGCACTGAACCACAGGCACCGAGCCGCAAATGCTTCTTTCTAAGGATTTTTTTCTTTTATGGACCCAAACTGACTGTCCTAGTAATCTCTGGAGCCTTCTCCTTCCTCACTCCATAGCTCAGTGGGTAGGGCGCCAGCCATGTACACTGAGGTTGGCGGTTCAAGCCTGGCCTGGGCCAGCTAAAACAACAGTGACAACTGCAACAACAACAACAAAAATAACCAGGCGTTCTGGTGGGCGCCTGTAATCCCAGCTACTTGGGAGGCCGAGCAAGAGAATCAGTGGAGCCCAAGAGTTTGAGGTTGCTGTGAGCTGTGACACTACAGCACTCTACGAAGGGCTCCGTAGTGAGACTCTGTCTCAAAACAACAACAACAAAAAAACAACAAGGTGAGCGTGGGGCATGACGTATAATGGTGCTATAATTATGTAGAGCAAGGTTTCTTCTCAACCTCTGCTGTTGACATTGTGGGCCCCATAATTCTTTTCTTGTGCGATGTTTAGCAGCATTTCTGGCTTCCAACCACTAGGTGTCAGTAGCGTCATACCCCTTCTATTGCATCAATAAAAATGTCAGAAAATGCTTTTGAATGAGGTAGTGATGATTGCATAACATTGTGACTATTCAAAAATCATTGGGCTGCCCACTTTAAACTAGTTAAATAATAAATTTTTATGTTATGTAATTTTTTTCTCAATAATTTAATTAAAAAACGTTTTTAGCTAATATCTCCCTAGAGGGTAAAATCACCCCCAGTTGAGAACCACTGCAGAGAGTACACTGATTCTGAGGGGTGCAGGAGGAATGATTTGGGAATGGAATGTCTTGTTTCCTTTCAAAGAGCAAATGCAGTAAAATGTTAACCATTGGTGAAACCAGGTGTCGGGTATGTGGGTTGTTCATTTACTATTCTGTCAACTTAC
>NW_003852546.1:1487748-1494909 GCF_000181295.1 Otolemur garnettii | reverse complement strand
AAAAAAAAAAAAAGAAGAGAGAGATGGGGTTCTAGTTCTGTTCCAGTTTCTAGATTTAGACCTTCAAAAACTGGCACCTGCCACTTCCTGTCTCTTGTAGGATGCTTGTCCTTGGAACCTAGCCACCACGCTGTGAGGAAGCCCAAGCTACCCAATGGAGAGTCATCTGGAGAGGAAGCAACTTGCAGCACCAACTTGAAAGCCACTTGAATGAGTCATCTTGGAAGTGGTTTCTCCAGCTGCAGCTGACACTGCTTGGAGCAGAGAGAAGCTGTCCTCACTGAGCTCTGCCTATTTTGCAAGTTTGTGAGCAAACTAAATGAGTTGTGGTTTTAAGCCACTAACTTTTAGAGTGGTTTATTTGCAGTGATAGAAAAGTGATGTTTCTGTCCCAATCTGGGGTTGCAGACTTAGAAGGCAAAGAGTGGACCAGCTCCTTAGGCCCTGCATCTAGGACCAATGTCAGCAATGACAGGACTATAGCCTCAACCTCGGGAAAGGAGGAGGGAGAACTTTCTTCCTAGGGAAGGTCATTTCTAAGCTGAGAGCTTACTCCAGTAAAGGAGTCAGCCATGTGAAAAATCATGGAAAGGTCAGGTGGAATACCACGTGCTCACTCCGGATAAGGTTGCCAGATTTAGCAAATAAAAATAGGACACTCAGTTAAGTCTGAATTTCAGATAAACACCAAATATTTTTAAGTATGTACATGTCTCCCATGCAATATTGGGGACATACTTATACTAAAAAATTATTTGTTATTTATCTGAAATTCAAGATTAAATGAGAGTCCTATATTTTATCTGGCAATCCAAGTTCTAGGGCAAAAAAGAGGGAAAAAAATCTCATGATTTCAATGGATGGTTTGGGAAGCTGGATATAGCACAGAGGCAAATAGGAGGTGAGAAGTAAAGATGAGCAGGAGCAATGTCACAAAAGGCCAGCTGCCCAAGGTTCACTTTGGATTGTCACCCTGAAGCCCTGGGGAGTCATGGAAGGGTTTGGAGCAGGGGAATAGCACAATCAGATTTGTGATTTAGGAAGATATTCCTGAATGCACATATATTGTGTTAGACTAGCAACAGTGATAAGTCATTACCATCCCAGGCCTAAAAGGGCCAGAGGAACAGTAATAGTTTTAAAGTATGTCCACACATTTTGGGGTACTCCTCTTCCTGTGAGGAAGTGGAATTTAAGTCTTCTCTGCTTGAGTGTGGGTTAGATTTAGTGACTCTCTTCTAATGGACAGAATATGGCTAAAGAGATGGAGTGTGACTTCTGAGACTAAAAAGCACGGGCCTCCTCCTTCTTTTCTCTCTCAGATTACTTGTTCTGGGGAAAGCCAGCTGCTGTTTTGCAGGATGCTCAACCGTACAGAGAGGCCCATAAGGTAAGGACCTGAGGTCTCCTGCCAACAACCATGTGAGTACAGTTGGAACCTGATCTGGCTCCAGCCATGCCTTCAGATGATTGCAACTTCAGCTGACAACTTTTTTTCTAACAAAAATTTTTTTTGTTTGAGACAGAATCTCACTATGTCACTCTCCGTAGAGTGATGTGGTGTCATAGCTCACAGCAACCTCAAACTCTTGGGCTCAAGTGATTCTTTTGCCTCAGCCTCCCTAGAAGCTGGGACTACAGGCGCCTGCCACAGTACTCAGGTATATTTAGAGATGGGAGGCAGGGTGTCTCACTCTGGCTTAGCCTGGTCTCGAACTCATAGCTCAGGCGATCCATCCATCTCGGCCTCCCAGAGTGCTAGGATTACAGGCATGAGCTACCATGCTTGGCCTCTAAATATTTTTTTTAATTTCAGATTAATATGAGAGTATAAACGGGAAGACAGCCAGTATAAAGTGGGTTATCAAGTAGGGTTCCACTGGGTGCCTATTCCCCCCTGGGGTGCAGGTGGGGAACTCTAGGGTATAGTGCAGAATAGATGTCTCAAAGGGGTTCTATCTGAGGCAGGATGAGATCAGACTAGATATACAGCAACCCCCCCCCCCCAGTCCTTCCTAAAGGGCTACTGGGGGTGTTAATTCCTGGCACTTCTGTTTTTGTTTTGAGAGATAGAGTCTCATTCTTATCACCCTGGGTAGAGTGTCATGGCATCATCCTAGCTCATAGCACCCTCAACATCCTGGGCTCAAGTGACCCTCTTGCCTCAGCCTCCCAAGTAGCTGAGACTACAGTAAGGTGATCAGATTTTAACATTGGTAAAGCGGGACACCATTGGGTGGGGTGCAGGGCCGGGGTTGGGGTGGGGCGGGGCCTGACAACAATGCAAACTTTGATAAGCAGTTCTTGATAATCAGTTCTCAACAATTATTCATTATTATTAAAGTTTAACATTATGAAATTAACAAAAATAATATAAAACGCATATCCTGGCAAAATAGCCACATGGCAGCCGAAAACGGTATATTCCCTTTCTGTTCTCCCGTGTTCCCTAGTTTGTTGTACAGTCTTTCCAAAAATCGGGGCTTTTTTAAAATGCCGCAGGACGCAGGACAATTGTTAAAAATCAGGATACGTCTGGTCACCTTACTCTGGGGGTGCGGGCTACTAGTTTGTTCCAGACAGTTTGGCTCCTTCTGAGCTAATTGTTCTTGCCTAGAAGCAAGGGAGGGAGCCAGTCTCTTTCTGATACCTTGCCCAGGAGGGGAGTAGGGAGTTTAGATTAGCCTTTTCATTTCCAAATGAAGTTACATTAACCTCTTCATTCCCAAATGGAGTAACATTAACCTTTTCAGCAGCTGAAACCGTATATTCCCTTCCCATTCTCCCGCTGTTCCCTAGCTTATCATGCATTCTCTCCAAAAATTGGGACTTTTTAAAAACACCACAGGACGTGGGACAAATTGTTAAAAATCAGGACTGTCCCGGACGCCTGATCACCTTAGACTATAGGCACCCTCCAGGGCACCCAGCTAGGTTTTCTATTTTTAGTAGAAGTGGGGGTTTGCTCGTGTGTGGGCTGGTCTCAAACTCCTAAACTCAAGCAATCCACTTGCTTCGGCCTCCCAGAGTGCTAGGATTATGGGCTGAACCACCCTGCCCAGCCGATTCCTGGCACTTCTGACCAACTTCTACAGTGAACTTGAAAAGCCTCCAGGCACATCAGAGGTAGACACTAGCAGTGAATGCGCTGTCAGAGAACACCGAGGAGGTAAGGTGCGAACCAGGGCATGGGCCCAAGAGCCTCTGTGGCAGGATGGTCTAAACATGTTGATCCCCCAAAATGTGGTGCCTATACCAGCAGTATCAGCCTAACTTAGGAACTTGCAAGAATATAGATGTGTCCCTGCCCAGACATAATGAATAGTAGACTTCCTGGGGGTGGGGCTCAGCTGCCAGAGTACTAAGGGACCTTTCAGGTTGTGAAGTGGGCTTTGAGAATCCCTGCTCTAACCCAGCGTTCCTAACTCCAAAGCCCAAGGCATTTCTGGAAAACACCAAGATTATGGCTGAGGCCTGGGGTCAATGGGTGGGGAAGGGGCAGAACACGAAGCTGACACTCAGCCCTGGGGAAACCACATCAATGCTAGCTCTTAGAACCCAGTGAGGAGGCAGAGATCATTCCTTCACCCATGAAGTATTTACTGAGTGCCTACTGAGTGCCTACTGTGTGCCAGAGCCTGGGGCAGATGCTTAGCACTTATTGGGGGCCTGGGAGTGGAAGAAGCAGGGTGCGTGTGAGGGTTGGGGACTGAACACAGAGAACTTGGGTCTCTTTGGGTTCTCATGGTCTGGCCCACTCCTTGGAGATACTTACCAGGAAATGACTTGGGCTTCCCAGTCCAGAGAGGCCCCTGCCTCTTTCTCTGTGAGCCAAGCAATTGCTGTTAGCATTCCCAAAATGGATTCTGACACTGTCACTGAGGCCGGCAGAACACACATCCCTCATGGTTCAGCTGAGACCACAGGCCAGCCCACAGCCTGACTTGCAGAGTGAACCAAAATCAGGGAGGGGCCCAGAGAAGCTGGACCCCACACCTTCAGTGGTCTAAATGGCACCCACCACTTCATGCGCAGGAGATGAACCATGTGGACACCCAGGGATTCGTGTGGATTTCTTCAACCCATCTCCTTTCCTGGAGCATCTCTCCTCTTTCCATGACCTGTAGCACTGGCTTCCCAAGTTCCACTATGTTCACCATTCACCTTCAAGCTTGAGCCCAGGACTCAACCCTCCAAGTTCCCTGTAGGCAACCATCATGGGCAGCTTTGCCCAATGACACCATGTGTCTCTCCTACCATTGACAGCCCTGGGAAAATGGAGTTCAAGGGCATAGGCCTCATTGGACCTGACATCTTTGAGCAACCCTGTCCTCAGATTCCAACTGGGTTAGAATGTTGGGGGTCAGGCGCCAGGCAGGGTAGCTCACACCTATAATCCTAGCACTTTGGGAGGCCGAGGAGGATGGATTGCCTGAGTTCACAGGTTCGAAACCAGCCTGAGCAAGATTGAGACCTGGTCTCTAAAACTAGCTGGGCATTGTGGCAAATGCCTATAGTCCCAGCTACTTGGGAGACTGAGACAAGAGAATTGCTTGAGCCCAAGAGTTTGAGGTTGCTGTAAGCTACGATGCCATGGTATTCTACTGAGGATAACAAAGTGAGACTGTCTCAAAAAAAAAAGAATGTTGGGATGGCTCAGTACCCATAGCACAGTGGTTACACTGAGGGTGGTGGGTTCAAACCCCACCCGGGTTAACTAAACAACAATGACAACTGCAATAAAAAATAGCCAGGCATACTGGCAGGCGCTTATAGTCCCAGCTACTTGGGACGCTGAGGCAAGAGAATCATCTAAGCCCAAGAGTGTGAGATTGCTGTGAGCTGTGACACCACTGCACTCTACTAAGGGCAACAGAGTGAGACTCCATCTCAACAACAAAAAAAGAATGTTGGGGGTGAGAAAACTGTCACTCATAATGTCCAAATGGGAACAGCCCATCCTAACATTCACCCAGCCAGGGATGATGACAGCACACAAGATGCCTTCCTCACTGGCCAGAGCTGACACTGGGTCAACACATTAGGGCAGCCTGAAGAGGAATGAGATGGGAAAGGCCAACCCAGAGAGGCCTCAGAGAGGCCTGACTCCCAGGTCCTCCCACTCTTGTCACTTTACTATAGCGGTAAAACACATTGTGTCTGCAGTCCTAGTTCAGAATTTCTGTCATGAAGCCCACACATGCTGCCAAAGTTGAAGATGGTGGCTTGCACTTAGCACGGTTCTTCCTGGGTATAGATCTAGAAAACCTTCCCCAGAAGTGACCCAAATGCCTAGGACAGGGAGGGGGATGCCAGCAAGAAGGAACAAGACCTCCATCCTCTGTCCTTGATAAATCTAAACCTGGCAAGAAAGCTGATAAAATTCTCATTCTGCACAGAAGTCTACATGACTCAGCAGGAGAGCAGGTATGTCAGGGGTATTGGAGCCAGACTCCTTCCGCAGCCTGGGCCTGCTCAGGTCACTCCCCCTGCCTGAGGACCCTGGGGGTGGAGGAGGAGCATCAGCCCAGGGGTAAAGTCCAGTTTAGGCCAGCAGGTGGAGGTGAGGTGGGTCACGTGGCTGGGGAGCAGGGGCCTCACAACGCTGTTCAGGAGTGAGAGCCACATATTGGCAGTGTCCTGTGTCTCCAGAGACAAAGCCATAATGCACCCCCTGTTGTTAACCTCTCAGCTCACACATATGCCATCATATAGGGTTCCCGGTAAAAAGCTAACAATAGAACAAAGTCCAAGCTTGGTCTAAGGATAAGTTGTCTTTGTTCAAAGGAGACAAACAGAATAGGAACTGCTCTTTCTCTGTCCTCCTAGTGGTGAGAGAAAAATCTTACCAATGGGGCGGCACCTGTAGTTCTGTAGGTAGGGCGCTGGCCACATACACTGGGGCTGTTGGGTTTGAACCTGGCTCCGGCTTGCTAAAGTAACAATGACAACTGCAACAATAAAAATAGCCAGGTGCTGTGGCAGGCACCTGTAGTCCCAACTACTTGGGAGGGTAAGGCAAGAGAATCGCTTAAACCCAAGAGTTTGAGGTTGTTGTGAGCTGTGACACCACAGCACTCTACTGAGGGCGACATAGTGAGACTCTGTCTCCAAAAATAAAATTAAATTAAAATAAAAAAATAAAAAATAAAAAATATATATATATATAAAGAAAATAAGATGATGCTTCCAGTCAGTGTCATCAGCCTTTGCCCTCAGCCACTCCAATGCTTAGCAACAGGCTCATGAATATAGGAGCCAAGATGGTAGATATAGGGGACATGCCTGAGCCCAATATCACAGCTTCCTTTCTTACAGATGTCAACCCAGCCACGGATACTACTGAGTTCCACATTCTAGCAACAGACACTAAAAATAATCCCAAGGTACTTGTTCCTCAGTGAGACCAACCATCCTCTTGGTGGCTGGTCAGTTATATCAAATGGCTTTTTCCCTGGAAAGAGCAGTGTTTCATTCTGCACAGGACTGATGCTTACTTTGGGTATATAATGCCTTCCTGCTCACAGAGCCTCAGCAGCCCCCAGTCTCTGTGGGTTTACATAGAGCATCCAACCTACCAACAGGAGTCCCATGCGGCACCACCTTAGGATAAAGGAAGCATTTATGGCAAAAGACATGGAGAGTAGACACAGGACATGGAAATCACTAGATACTGTGCAACCCAGATGCTACTGGCCCGAGAGAAGGCCAGCTGGGTCACATAACCTTAGAATACAGTTCTGCTTTGTGGTCTATGAGGAAACCTTCATCACCCCATGCTCAAGCCCAGACTGAAGGCTGAGGGTATAGCAAATCAGTAGATGTCACAGGGTGATGAGGTACAAAGACACTGATACCTACTCTCTGGCACTTCATTCTTTTCATAATTGAGTATGAGTGAGAATGGGACATGGGGTGGACCCTGATCAGGTGTGTCACAGATAGAAGGGACACAGGCTATCTGTAGGGGATGGTACCCCACCTAAAGAATGACTCAGAGGGAGGTTTAGGTTTGGCCTTGTAGGCTGCTGGGGAAGGCAAGAAGGAAAAGAGAAGGGGAAAGAGTAGAAATGAAGAAAGGGGCTCGGCGCCTATAGCTCAACCGGCTAAGGCGCCAGCCACGTACACCTAAGGTGGCGGGTTCGAATCCCCAGCCTGGAC
>NW_003852546.1:1485417-1487021 GCF_000181295.1 Otolemur garnettii | reverse complement strand
TCATTGTTGTTTGGCGGGTCCGGGCTGGGGATTCGAAACCGCCACCTTAGGTGTATGTGGCTGGCGCCTTAGCCGGTTGAGCCATAGGCGCCGAGCCAAGAATGTGATTTCTTAAACAAATAGAGGGATGTAAGTTCTAGAATGGGTGGTTATTTGAAAGAGTATGAAACTCTTCCTTACAGGCAGCCGATTTCCTCGAGGGTCTTCATTCCTGCTGCAACCAAGATGAAGTGGAGAGTGGCATTGTGACTCCAGCTTGTGGGTGGCTGGCCGCTTTAGGGCACCACCATGACTTCAGATCAGCACTGCAAATGCTGTGTCTTGAATGCCCCATGCTCTGCAGCCCTCATTGATGATGACAAGACTCTACTCAGTGCATACTTAGGTGCTGGGAAGATGAATGTCATGGACTGGGAGGACCATGTGGTGCCCTGGAGATCTTCCCCAAGAAACTGACCAGGCCTGGGAGTGCCTGTGTCTAGAGCTCTGCGAGCAGCTCAGTTAATCCCTTCTCATTCTGGCTTGGCACCTGTAGCTCAGCAGCTAGGGTGCCAGCCACATACGCTGGAGCTGGCAGCTTTGAATCCAGCCTGGGCCTGCCAAACAACAATGATAACTATAGTCAAAAAATAGCCGGGTGTTGTGGCAGGCGCCTGTAGTCCCAGCTATTTGGGAGGCTGAGGCAAAAGAATCACTAGAGCCCAAGAGTTTGAAGTTGCTGTGAACTGTGATGCCACAGCCCTCTACTCAGGATGACATAGTGAGACTCTGTCTCAAAAAAAGAAAAAAAAAAAATTTTCCCATTCCCCTCGGTCTCTTCCAACTCACTCGGACCCCTCTGCCTTCATCAGCACACTGTTCTCATCCCCAAGAGATCAGGATAGCCCTAATCACCTCTAGGCTCTAGCACAAGGCAGGTGCCCAGTAAAATTACTAACTCTTCTCCTCCTTTCTTCTTTTCACATGATGGGTGTTCACTAGTAATGGAATAAAATAAAATAAATCATTACCATATGGCGATGCACTTGGCACTCAACACTGTCGAGTTGTAACTGCAGAACTCCAATTTGTAGCATACCGAGCAGCAGAGCCAAGTGATAAGAGCACTTCTTATGCTCTCTGTCCCAACTACTCAGCTTTCCTGCTGGAGCCCGAAAGCAACCATAGGCAACATGTAACGGGTGAACCTGGCTACGTTCCAATAAAACTGTACTTCTGCCCACTAAAGTTGGAATTTTAGATAACTTTCATGTGTCACAAAATAGTCTCTATTTGATTTTTCTTTTTTTAGCCATTTCAAAATGTGAAAACCATTCTGGGTTCATGGGTTGCGCAAAACCTGGTAGGGTTCCACTCTTGTTTTTGTTTTGTTTGAGACAGAGTCTCACTTTGTCCCCCCTGGTAGAGTGCCATGGCATCATAGCTTATAGCAACCTCAGACTCTTGGGCTCAAGCAATTCTCTTGCCTCAGCCTTCTGAGTAGCTGGGACTACAGGCGCCTGCCACAATGCCTGATTATTTTTTTTTTTTTTGAGACAGAGTCTCACTATGTCACTCTCGGTAGAGTGCTGTGGTGTCACAGCTCACAGCAACCTCAAACTCTT
>NW_003852546.1:1483772-1484953 GCF_000181295.1 Otolemur garnettii | reverse complement strand
CTGCCTCAGCCTCCCAAGTAGCTGGGACCACAGGCGCCCGCCACAGCGCCCAGCTATTTTTTGGTTGCAGCCGTCATTGTTGTTTTGGCGGGCCCGGGCTGGATTCGAACCCGCCACCTTAGGTGTATGTGGCTGGCATCTTAGCCACTTGAGCCACAGGCGCCAAGCCAGGGTTCCACTCTTGTAAGTAGGTTTATCCTTCTTCTTCCCCTCTGTCCAGGGTCATGCCACAAGAGGAGAACTGGTCCATAGTTATGATGACCACTGAGAAGGCTGCCATGCCTGGCCACCTTGACCTCAGGCCCAGCAACTTGCTGAAGCCCCTGCAGTGCTGGGGACCCCGGTGTCTTTGTGGGGCTGTCCACACCCTTACTGCTTAGGGAGACCTGGCAGTCTGTCTGGGGATCAGCTGACTCCCCTGCATGCTGCCTAGAGGCTGGGGCTGACTATCTGTTCTGTGGCCAGGGCCACCCCCTTCTATTTTTCTCTTCAGACAGAGGGAGGCCTCAGTTCATCTGGAGGGGTTACCTACCTTCCGTCTGCTTCGATATGTCATTTTGTCTATACTCACAAGTCCCTCCTTCATGATTTATAGAACAGTATACATAATATGATCTCAACCGCATTCCAGAAATAGATGTACATATAGGCTTATATAAGCAAAGAAACTTTCTGAAAGAATTGGCTGTGCTTTCCTCTGGTGGTAACACAAGTTTAGGGAAGTTCTGCAGGGAAAAATTTTTACCTTTCTCTTTACCCCTCTGATCACTGCAAAATGTTCTGTGTTTCTGAAATGTATCACTTTTATAATTAAAATAGAAAAACGAATTTAAAAACAGACAGATACAGCCAGGCATGTTGGCTCATGCCTGTAATCCTAGCACTTAGGAAAAATTAAAAAAAAAAAAATCCTGTACTCAGGGAGACCAAGACAGGCAAATTGCTTGATTCGGGAGTTCAAGACTAATCTGAGCAAGAGCAAGACTCTGTCTCTACCAAAAAAAAAAAAAAATTAGGCTCAGCGCCTATAGCTCAACCGGCTAAGGCGCCAGCCACCTACACCTAAGGTGGCGGGTTTGAATCCCCAGCCCGGACTCGCCAAACAACAATGACGGCTGCAACCAAAAAATAGCCGGGCATTGTGGCGGGCGCCTGTGGTCCCAGCTACTTGGGAGGCAGAG
>NW_003852546.1:1477566-1481646 GCF_000181295.1 Otolemur garnettii | reverse complement strand
AAAAAAAAAAAAAAAAGAAAATATATCAAATTGTACATAAAACCAGCACATTGGGGCGGCGCCTGTGGCTCAAAGGAGTAGGGCGCCGGCCCCATATGCCGCAGGTGGTGGGTTGAAACCCAGCCCTGCCAAAAACCGCAAAAAAAAAAAATAAAATAAAAAATAAAACCAGCACATTGTACCCCATGATTGCATTAATGTACACAGCTATGATTTAATAATAATAATTTAAAAAGAGTGAGATCTGGCACCCTGGGAGACTGAGGCAGGGGGCATTGCTTGAGGTCAGGAGTTCGGGACTAGCCTGAGCAAAAGCAAAACCCCTATCACTACTAAAAACAGAAAAAAAATGGGTAGTGCCTATAGCTCAGTGGGTAGGGCTCCAGCCACATACACTGAGGCTGGTGGGTTGGAATCCGGCCCAGGCCAGCTAAAACACCAATGACAACTGCAACAACAACAACAAAAAAATAGCCAGGTGTTGTGACAGGCGCCTGTGGTCCCGGCTACTTGGGAGGCTGAGGCAGGAGAATCGCTTAAGCCCAAGAGTTTTAGCTTGTTGTGAGCAGTGATGCCATGGCCCTCTACCCAGGGCCACAGCTTGAGACTCTGTCTCCGGAAAAAAAAAAAAACAAAAAAAAAAAACAAGAAGAAAAGATAAAATTAGCCAGTTGTTGGGGTGGTGCCTGTAGTCCCAGCTACTCAGGAGGCTGAGGCAAGAGGCTCACTTGAATCCAGAAGTTTGAAGTTGCTGTGAGCTAAACTATGCCATGGCATTCTAGCCTGGGCAACAGAATGAGACTCTGTTTCCCTCCCCCACAAAAATATTAAAGAGTGAAAAAGAGGTTGGGCATGGTGGCTCATACCTCTAATCCCAGCACTCTGGGAGACCAAGACAAGTGAATTGCTTAAGCTCAAGAGTTAGAGACCAGCCTGAGCAAAAGAAAACTCCGTCTCTAAAAATAGCCAGGCATGGGCGGTGCCTGTGGCTCAAAGGAGTAGGGCACCAGCCCCATATGTCAGAGGTGGCAGGTTCCCACCCAGCCCCGGCCAAAAAACTGCAAAAAAAAAAAAAAAAGATAAAGGTTTAAAAAAATAGCCAAGCATTGTGATGGGCACCTATAATCCCAGCTAGTTGGGAGGCTGAGGCAAAGGGATCACTTGAGCCCAAGAGTTTGAGGTGGCCATGAGCTAATGACACTATACTGAGGGCCACTGAGTGAGAGGCCCACTGTCTCAAAATAAAAAAAAGTCACGACACCAAAAGGTTTGAGACTCTTTGTTCTATAACAGGTTTGAGGCCCTTTGGAAGCAGGCCATTTCATTCTGGAAATGCACATATAGTACTTCTATTATGAGTAATTCTCTTGAATAACTTTTTAAATTTTTTCCTCCTTTTTTTCTGTTCTTACTTTTCTTTCCTTTTTTTTTTTTTTCTTTTGAGACAGTCTCAAGCTGTTCCCCTGGGTAGAGTGCTGTGGTGTAACAGCTCACAGCACCTTCAAACTCTTGGGTTTAAGCAATTCTCTTGCTGCCTTAGCCTCCCAAGTAGCTGGGACTACAGGCATGTGCTACCATGCCCAGCTAATTTTTCTGTTTTTAGTAGAGATGGGTCTTGCTCTTGTTCAGGCTGGTCTCAAACTCCTGAGCTCAAGTAATCCATCCACCTTAGCCTCCCAGAGTGCTGGGATTACATGTGTGACCCACTGCCCCTGGCGTAGTATGTATATTTCTTGATCTTTCAGTTTTTAGGATGATAATTTGAACTTTAACTGCTTGATGTCCCTCAGTCTAGAGGTACTCTCTTCTCTATCATCTGCTGAGGCAGGGGAAGGACTGTTCCATGTGGGTTGAATTGAAGAAAGTATGTGGGGTTCAAGTGCATCTTCTTTTCTTTTTTGAATAATTTCTTATTGTGGTTTACTTATTTATTTATTTATTTATTTATTTATTTATTGTGGTTTATTCATTATGCATTACTTTGTCTTACTTTGTTGCCCTGGGTAGAGTGCCATGGCATCATGGCCCACAGCAACCTCCAACTCTTGGGCTTAAGCGATTTTCTTGCCTCAGCCTCCCAAGTAGTAGGGACTACAGATGCCCACCACAATGCCTGGCTGTTTGTTGTTGTTGTTGTTGCTGCTGTAGTTGTCATTGCTGTTCAGCAGGCTGGGGCTGAAGGCCAAGGTCGAACTCGCCAGGACTGGCAAGTGTACGCGGCCAGTGCTGAGCCTTTATTGTGGTTTAAAAATATATAATATAACCCGGCACAGTGGTTCATGTCTGTAATCCTAGCACTTTGCAGGATATATTTCACCATTCTTATATTAGTCTGCTCAAGCTGCCATAAAAAATACCACATACTGGCATCTTAAACAACAGACATTTATCTTTCACAGTTCTGGAGGATGGAAGTCTAAGATCAGGGTGACAGCAGAGCCGGTTTCTTGTGAGAGCTCTCTTGTGGCTTACAGGTGGCTGCCTTTTCACTGTGTCCTCACATGGCACAGAGAGCATGCACTCATCAGTCTAGGTCACAGCAACCTCAAACTTCTGGGTTTAAGCCATTTCCTGCCTCAGCCTCCCAAGTAGCTGGGACTACAAATGCCTGCCAGGATGCCTGTCTCATTTTTCTGTTTTTAGTAGAGACGGAGTCTTCCTCTTGCTCAGGATGGTCTCTAACTCCTGAGTTCAAGCAGTTGTCCCACCCCAGCCTCCCAGGGTGCTAAGATTACAGGCATGATCCAGCATGTTGGGCCCAAGTCTCTTCTTCTTCTTCTTTTTTTTTGTAGAGACAGAATCTCACTTTATCACCCTCAGTAGAGTGCTGTGGCATCACACAGCTCACAGCAACCTCCAACTCCTGGGCTTAGGTGATTCTCTTGTCTCAGTCTCCCCAGTAGCTGGGACTACAGACGTCTGCCACAGTTCTTGGCTATTTTGTGTTTCAGTTTGGCCCAGGCCAGGTTTGAACCTGCCACCCTCAGTATATGGGGCCGGTGCCCTACCCACTGAGCCACAGGTACTGCCCCAGTCTCTTCTTAAAAGACATGATCCACTTGGGTGGTGCCTCTGGCTCAAAGGAGTAGGGCGCCAGCCCCATATACCAGAAGTAGTGGGTTCAAACCCAGCCCCTGGCAAAAAACTACAAAAAAAAAAAAAAAAAAAAAAAGACATCCATGCTTATAGCTCAAGCGGCTAAGGCACCAGCCACATACACCAGAGCTGGTGGGTTCAAATCCAGCCTGAGCCTGCAACAACAATGACAACTACAACCAAAAAATAGCCAGACATTGTGGCTGGCAGCTGTGGTCCCAGCTACTTGGGAGGCTGAGGCAAGAATCACTTAAGCCCAGAAGTTGGGGATTGCTGTGAGCTGTGATCCCATAGCACTCTACCCAGGGTGACAGCTTGAGGCTCTGTCTCAAACAAACAAACAACAAAAAAAAGACACGATCCCCATAAAGGCCCCACCCTCAGGACCTTACCTAAACCTAATTATCTCTCAAACACCCCCATCTCCATGTACTGTCACACTGGGGACAAGGCTTCAATACATGGACTTTGGGGGACACAATTCAGTCCATAGCAGTCTCAAATGGAAACTCTGTATCCACTAAACAATAACTTCCCATTTTTCCCTCTCCCCAGCCCCTGGTAAACTCTATTCAACTTTCTGTCTTTATGAATTTCCCTTTTCTAGAGGTCTCATATAAGTGGAATCATAAAATAGTTCTCCTTTTGCATCTGGCTTATTTCATTTGACAGAATGTTTTTAAGATTCACACATGTTCCAGTTTGAGCAAGAGTGAGACCCCACCTCTATTAAAAATAGAAAAACTAGCTGGGCATTGTGTCTAGCAGTGAGCCAGATTTCGCCATAAGCCATAGTTGACCAACACCTTCCCTAGACTATTGGCAAAGGTCAAGAAGTATGCTAATCAGGTTGTGCCCATAACTCAGTGGGCAGGGTACTGGCTACATACACTGACCCTGGCAGGTTCAAACCCAGCCTGGTTCAGCTAAAATAACAATAACAACTGCAACAACAACAACAACAAAAACAGCGGAAAAATGGCT
>NW_003852546.1:1453944-1477135 GCF_000181295.1 Otolemur garnettii | reverse complement strand
AAAAAAAAAAAAAGTATGGTAATCAGGGAGAAACAGATGCTTACATTCCTTTTGGCAGAATGGTCACTGCCACGACGAGTAGTAGATAAGAAAAAAATTGTTTTTAGTTTTGTTTTTCTGAGACAGAATCTCCCTCAGTCATCCTGGGTAGAGTGCTATGGCATCTAATAGCTCACAACAACCTCAAACTCTTGGGCTCAAGAGATCTTCTTGCCTAAGCCTCCCAAGTAGCTGAGACCGTAGGTATCTGTCACAATGCCCAGCGAGTTTTTCTATTTTTAGTGGAGACAGGGTCTTGCTGTTGCTCAGGCTGGTGTCTAATTCCTGAGCTTAGGATCTGTCTGCCTCAGTCTCCCAGAGTACTAGAATTACAGGCATGAGCCACCACACCTGGCCTGTTCGTGTTTTCTAATTGAAAGAAAGTTAATGTACATCCCCCTTTGTGGTTTCATGTTCATGAAAATTCCCCAAAGCCTCTTACTTGGTCTTCCCTGTTCACCCCACAGCTCTGCCCTCCTCTTTGGCCTACTGCTCAGAGTCCAAAAAAACCCCAGCCTTGTGCAGAATTTCTCCAAGTTCGGTCTCTAGTTCTGTCTCCCAGAGTTGGACCTGATTGCAGTAAAAGAGATTCCTCCACAAGTGATCAACATCAATCAGAAACATCCATACCCAGAAGCCATGACACTAATCACACACACACACATAAAAGATGGTTGATCAACAGCAGTCACACTGCACAGGGAGAGCCCCCGATGGGTGCTCAGCTGACTTCCAGAAGGGTAGACCACCACCTAGGACAAGCATGTGGAATCTTTCTAGTAAAGATCACTTTAGTCATCTGGGTATAATTTAGTGGTGAAAGGAGGATAGGTTTCATAGGCCTGAGATCTGTCTAGTCACACAGGGCTCAAAAGAGTACCTAATTATTCTTATACTCTGCTGTTGCCATCTTGAAATTTGTAAAATTTTGGACAAGCCACTTTGCATTTTCATTTTGCACTGAGTCCACAATTTATGTACTGGGTAAAGACCAGGGCAAAGCAGAGGACCCTCAGGAGATGAGTCAGCTGCAACATGCAGGCTCCTTAATACTCAAGTTTGTGTGTGTGTGATAGCTGTGTCTGACACATATTAAATCCTCAAAAATGGCTGGGCTAGGATTATACCCGTAATCCTAGCCCTCCGGGAGGCTGAGGCAGGGGGGATCACCTGAACTCATGAGTTTGAGACGAGCCTGAAGCCAGAGTGAGACCCTGTCTCTAAAAAAGCCAGATGTTGTGGCAGGTGCCCATAGTCCTAGCTATTTGGGAGACTGAGGCAAGAGAATCACTTCAGCCCAGGAGTTTGAAGTTGCTGTGAGCTATGATGCCACGGCACTCTACCCAGGGTGACAAAATGAGACTCTGTCTCAAAAAAAAAAAAAAATGACTATTATTGCTGTGTGTTAAGAGTTAGTGAACTCTGGCCAGGCTCATTGGCTCACATCTGTAATACACTCTGGAAGGCCAACTCAGGAGGATCAGTTGTAGTCAGGAGTTCAAGACCAGCACAAGCAAGGTTGAGACCCAGTCTCTACCAAAAATAGAAAGATATTAACTGGGCACAGTGAAAGGTGTAAACAGTGGTGCCCAGAGATAAGACTGGGAGTGGAGAAGTTAGGTCAGGGTTATCAAAAGGGACAGTGACTCCGCCTGGGCAGTGCAAAGATGGCATCTGTACCTGGGGGCAGTACCCCACCTCTTTTTTTTTAAGACCGAGTCTCATTCTGCCACCCTGGGTAGAGTACCACAGCATCATTGTAACTTACAGCAACCTCAGACTCCTGTGTACAAGCCATCCTCTCCCTCAGCATCCCAAGTAGGTGGGAATACAGGCATGCACCACCACACTCGACTAATTTATTTATTTATTTTTTATTAAGACAGAGTCTCACTTTGTTGCCCTCAGTGGAGTGCTATGGTGCACAGCTCACAGCAACCTCAAACTCTTGGGCTCAAGCAATTCTCTTGCCTCAGCTTCCCAAGTCCCTGGGACTAGAGGCACCTGCCACAACGCCCAGCTATTTATTTTTATTTTTTATTTTTATTTTTAGCAGGCAGGGACTGGGTTCGAACCCATCAGCCCTGGTGCATGTGGCTGGCACCCTACCCACTGAGCTATGGGCACTACCCTAATTTTTCTAGTTCTTTTAGTAGAGATAGGATCTCATTCTTGCTCAGGCAATTCACTTCTGAGCTCAAGCAATCCACTCACCTCAGCCTCCCAGAGTACTAGGATTACAGGTGTGACCTACGGTGCCCAGCCTAGACATCCCTTTTATATGGGACATAGTGGGTGGGTAAATTCCACAGCTAGCTCAAGGGCGTTGGTGAGTTAGGGTCCTTTGGCTCAAATTTCCAGGGTCAGTTTCCTTTATCTTAGGAGGGGGTGGGTTCCTGTAGTGCCCCACTAGGTCTCCCAACACATGATGGTCCATGCCTGTAGTCTAAGGGGACCAGACATCCCGCTTTTGGTGGGACAGTCCTGATTTTTAACAATTTGTTTTGTGTCCCCGCAGCGTTTTTAAAAAGTCCCAAGTTTTGGAAAGAATGCACGACAAGCTAGGGAATGGCAGACAACGGGAAGGAAATACACGGTTTTCACGGTTTTCCGCTGCTGAAAAGGTTAATGTTACTCCATTTGGGAATGAAGAGGTTAATGTAACTTCATTTGGAAATGAAAAGGCTAATGTAAACTCCCTACTTCCCGCCTGGGCAAGGTCGCCCAGGTGGACCAGCGCTCTCCTTTGAGCCACAGGTGCTGCCCTATACACAATTTTTTAAAATGTATCATAGTTTTAAATTGTACTTATGCTGAAATTAAAAAATATATATATTACAATACTATTTTTGCATTCTATGAAAGTTTGTGTTGCTCCATATAGACCAAATTTTTAATTAAGAACACACACACACCCAGCCCCCCAATCAATGGTGTCCTGCTTTACCATGTTAAAATCTGTTCACCTTACTGTAGTCCCAACTACTCAGGAGGCTGAAGCAGAAGGATCACTTGAGCCCAGAAGTTTGAGGTTGCAATAAGCTACAATGACACCACCACACTCTACCCAGGCTGACAACAAGAGATTCTGTCAAAGAATAAAAAAGAAAGGAAGGAAGGAAAGAAGGGAGGGAAGGAGGGAAGGAAGGAAGGAAAATGAGTTAGTGAACTCCTCCAAAGTTGTTTATCCAACTTCATTTAAGCCTGGTTAATTCATAATCCACATGCCATCATTCTGCTTTGTTTCATTGACGCATTTGCACAACATTTTTTATTCAAGCAATGCCTTTGACAACTGCTGAGGAACTCAACACAAATACACACTCAGCTTTTCAGACACCACTGAAATGTTGCCCACTCTCACTGAGACTGTACTCCCCTCATTCATCAGGTACATCAACAATCCCTAAAACCTCACCCCATCTCCCATTCAGCTGCCACAGGTTCTCTTAAATTTGACAGAGACACACACATAAACACACGCACACACCTACCTCTCAGGACATCTGGCTGAGTGTGGGGAACATCTGCCTGAGTCTCTCTCTTCTGGCAGGTGAAAAACAACTGATATGGAGGCTGATATGTGCAGACTTCAGACTCTATAATTTACATTTAAAATTATTAAAGCCTGGCGCAGTGACTCATGCCTATAATCCTAGCACTCTGGGAGGCTGAGGCAGTGGATTGCTTGAGCTCAGGAGTTCAAGACCAGCCTAAACAACAGTTAGACTCTGTCTGTACTAAAAATGGAAAAACTAGCTGGGCATTGTGGCAGGTGCCTGTAGTCCCAGCTACTCGTGAAGCTGAGACAAGAGGCTCTCTTGAGCTCAGAAATTTGAGGTTGCTATGAGCTATGACGCCACAGCACTCTACCCAGGGTGACAGAGTGAGACTCTGTCTCAAAAAAATTGTAAAAAGCCAGGCTGGGCGCAATGGTTCACATCTATAATCCTAGCACTCTGGGAGCTGAGGCCGGCAGATGGCTTGAGTTCACAGGTTTGAGACCAGCCTGAGCAAGAGCAAGACCTCATCTTTAAAAATACCCAGATATTATGGCAGGCACCTATAGTTCTAGCTACATGGGAGGCTGAGGCAAGAAGATTGTTTGAGCCCAAGAGTTTGAGAATGCTGTGAGCTATAACACCATAGCACTCTAATGAGGGTGACAAAGTAAGACTCTGTCTTCAAAACATAAAATAAAATAAAATAAAAATTATTAGAGATTAGAAATTTTGGCAGCACCCAAGGCTCAGTGGGTAGGGCGCTGGCTACATATACCAAAGCAGGAGGGTTTGAACCCGGCCCGAGCCTGCTAAACAACAATAACAACACAACACAACAACAAAATAGCTGGGGGCGGCACCTCTGGTTCAAAGAGTAGGGTGCCGGCCCTATATATCAGAGGTGGTGGGTTCAAACCTGGCCCCGGCCAAAAACTGCAAAACAAATAATAAATAAATAAGGCTCAACATAAAAAGAATAGCCAGGTGTTGTGGCGGGTGCTTGTAGTTCCAGCTACTTGGGAGGCTAAGGCAAGAGAATTGCTTAAGCCCAAGAGTTAAGAGGTTGCTGTGAGCTGTGATGCCACAGTTCTCTACCGAGGGTGACAAAAGTGAGACTCTGTCTCAAAAAAAATTTTTTTGTGTGTGTATGTGTATGCAAGCAATTTCTGTGTAATTAGCAAGGATGAGAAGGCTTGGCATCTTGAAAGTACATTAGAAACATTCTGGGGGTAGTGCCTGTGGCTCAGTGGGTAGGGCGCTGGCCCATATACTGAGGGTGTCGGGTTTGAACCTGGCCCTGGCCAAATGCAACAAAAGAACAGCTGGACATTATGGTGGACACTTGTAGTCCCAGCTACTTGGAAGGCTGAGGCAAGAGAATCACCTAAGCCCAGGAGTTGCAGGTTGCTGTGAGCTGGGATGTTACAGCACTCTACTGAGGACGATAAAGTGAGACTGTCTCAAAAAAATAAAATAAAATAAAATAATAGAAACATTCTGGGCTGGGCTCAGTGGCTTACACCTGTAATGATAGCACTCTGGGAGGCCAAGGAGGGAGGAGGATTGCTTGAGCTCAGGAGTTCGAGACCAGCCTAAGCAAAGACAAGACCCTGCCTTTACTAAAAAAAAAAAAAAATAGAAATATTAGACAGGTGTATGGCAGGCACCTGTGGTTCCAGCTACTCAGGAGGCTGAGGCAAGAGGATTCCTTGAACCTAGTAGTTTGAGGTTGCTATGAGCTAGGCTGATACCTTGGCACTCTAGCCTGGGCAACAGAGTGAGGCTGTGTCTCAAAAAAAAAAAATCCTACCATTTTCTAGACTTCCAGAGAAAGCCAGACAATGTCGCCCTGTGGAAACAAAGGGGATTTTGTGTCTTTGCAGGGTTTGGAGATTGGGAACCTTGGAAGCTCTGCAAAGGCCCTGGGGTGACCTCTGAGGGGTGGCCTATGGTTTAATGAGGGCTCCCCAACTCAAAGGAAAAACTAACAAGCTCCTGCCTCTCTATACAACAAATCTGAGGTTTTAGATAAGGAAGGCCAGGAACAAGGGGGGGGTGGTGAAAAACGATGTCACTTGCTGCTCTCAGGTTTCCTGTAAGAAATCCCAGTGGAGAAGAGACTCTTGGCTCGGTAAATGAGTCACTGGCTTTACAAGCCAAGAGAGATGGAAAGCAGATTCCAGAAACATGCAAGGAAGAATCTTGTGGAAATCTTTCAGTTTTAGTGTGAAATTGTCAAGTTGCTATTCTCTTGTGGAAATTCAAGAAGAAAAACAACAGTGAGAAAGTCTAGCGAAATAGAAAGGAACCAGACAGCTTAAGTGAAAGGGAGCAAGCCTGTGTCTTCGGGCAATTTAAAAAGATATGACGCTCACTGAGCAAGACAACCCGGCAGCTTCAGAGAGGGAAGACATACCCCAAGGCCTCCAGTCATCCATAATCGAAATACATATTCATTGATCACCCATCCAGCTCCTGTGGAAGGCACTGGGCATGAAGTGGTGAACAAGGCACCATGGTCCCTGGCCCCTTAAAGCTCACAGCCATGGAGCAGTCATCCTGTGTTTAGTGAAAAAGAAGGCTCAGGAGTGTGGGGCCACTGTGGGGGTCCTGGAGGGCCTCTCTGACACCTAGGAGAGCATTGTTCAGATACAAAGAAGATCAAGATGAATTTCAGGCTGAGGCCTAGAAAAGAGAGAGCAATGTTATTCTCAAGAACTGAAAGGAGAGAGATTTGGGGAGCAGAGGCACAAGAAAAGACTGGAGGGCTTCTTTGTATTTTATTTTGGGCGTTTGCTTAGCCAGTTTGTAGGGTGAAAGGGAGCCATCTCCGAAGTGCCAGGCAGCCTCTTTGGCTCTTTTTGTTTATTTACAAAGCAATGTAGTTCCTTAGCGTTTATCCAGCTCCCTAGGCAAATGAGCGGTGCTCAGTCTTGGATCAGACTTTCATGAGGGGCCACCAAGAGGAATGGTCCAGAGGTGAAACCTGAAAAGCCTGTCTTAGAGAAGAGGTAGGAGTCCCCAGGAGCTGGAGAAGAGGGAGGGCACTGGGGCCTGAAGGAAGACTGGGCTGACCTTCAGACTTCACTCTGATGGGGCCAGGATGAGATCCGTGTTCTGGGAAGCAGAAGCAGGGTGGGGGAGGTCCCACCTCAGCACATTTTCTTATGTGTGATGTTGGTGATAATTAACCCAGGGACCCTAACAGCTGCCACCACCACCCTTCAGGAATTTGGGCCCTCCCTACATGACATGTAAATAGGCACTCCCAGTATGCAGCCCTGTGGGGGAGGAAGTATCAAGTCCACTCACCAGATGTGCTGACCTGGGGTCACCTGCATGCCAGCCTCTTGGCTTCTTGGGACAGCCCCTACCAGCACCTTGGGCTCTTGAGAACCTGGACTGGTGGCTGCCTTGCCCCCAGGACAAGAGTCCACCAATTCCCTTCTGATTAAGACCCTTAAGGATCATGATTCAGCTCACAATGACATCTGAGGAAGCAAGGGAGCCCTTAAGGGGAAGGTAAGAATCTTGAGTCCTATCCCAGCCTGGCCACCAGTTCATATGGTGACATTCAGGCATGCCTTGCTCTCTGGAACACAATGGTTTTGAGATTTGGGATCTCTGAGTCTGGGACTTGGGCACAGTCAGATGACACCATTCTGAACCAGGCCTTGATGTGTGGAGCTCTGGGCAGAAGTAGGTGGCCCTTTTGGAAGGGGAGACAGACAAGGGCAGTGATGGGGGAAGCACAGGGTTTTGTAAGAGTGAAGAAGAGGCTTCTGATTCAGCCTGGGGTCCAGGGAAGCTATCCCAAAGAAGTAGTATCTGAGCTGAGGCCAGGAGGGTGAGCAGGAGTCAGCCAGGTAAAGGAAAGAAAAAATGGCCTTCAGATACACAGACAAGCCTATGCAAAGACTGGAGGTATGGGGAAGCAGGGTGCATTCAGGGGACATACACATGTTCAGGCCAGCTGGAGCTAGACCTTTCTAGGGAGGAACTGGTTGGAAATGAGGGGCCAGCAGGGAAATGAAAAGGAACAGGGTCCCATAGGCAGAGGCCATCCACTGCCCTGTGGACAATGGACCAGGCAGGGTGAAACTGAGGACACTAAGGCCAGGTAGGGGATGTGGCCAGTAGTCTGGTGAAAGGCTGGACAGTGAGGGTGGTGAGAAGCCCACTGGGTGGTTGTTGGGATGTTAGGGGAAGATCTGGGGAAAAGTCACATGAAGATGCAGGAGAGGGATGGGGTTGGCTTTACAAATCAAGCTTGGGGTGTCCAAGGGTCATCCTAAGGCAGGAAATGAAGTGAGAGATGTGGAGACTGAGACTGAAAGCAGCTAGAAATCGAGGAGGAGCAGTCACAGAAGCCAAAGGGAGATTCAGAAGGGGTGAAGGATTAGCAGTGTCCAACACACCTGGAACAGGTCAAAGGAGAGGACTGAAAGGGGGGGGGACAGGGAGCCTTTGCACCCCCACCCCAGCCAAAGAGGCTTGGTTGTGGGGGAGGTTTGAATAGTGGTGGTAGGTTCCCAGGGTCCATGATCTGTGACCAGAGACTGTCCCTTCAGGAAAATAGGAGTTGGGGAGGCTCAGTGCTAGGGAGCCAGCCACACACACCAGAGCTGGCGGGTTCAAATCCAGCCTGGGCTTGCCAAACAACAATGACGACTACAACCAAAAAATAGCCAGGCTTTGTGGCAGGGGCCTGTAGTCCCAGCTACTTGGGAGGCTGAAGCAAGAGAATCACTTAAGTCCAAGAGTTTGAAGTTGTTGTGAGCTATGATACTACAGTACTCTACTGAGGGTGACATAATGAGACTGTTTCAAAAAAAAAAAAAAAGACGTTGGGGGCAATTCACACCCCCCAGAGGTGGTCTTGTCTTGTGAAGTCTGTAATTGCAGTCTGCACATTCATATCCCACACGGTGGCGCCAAAGACCACCTCTGTACTTCTTGCAGTCAGCAGAGCGAGGAGTCAAGTTTGGGGATCTTCAGTTCCAGGTCATGGTCAGATGGGAACAGGGGACTGTCAAGTGCCCAGTAGCCAGCACAGTTTTTACCACAATGCCTTCCGTGTCTCTATCAGAACAGAAGTAGGAACTCACAAAAATAAACTACACACCACACACTGCAGCTTTTGTCAGAGGGCCTGGCCTGAAAGGGTCACAGGGGAGCAACTCATCTCATGACCTGGGAGAGGCAAGGATGTCCCTCCCATTTGTCCCTTAGGAGAAGGGAGCCAGGAAGGAAGGAAGGACGCCCAGCCCAGCCTGCGGGACACACAGTCACCCCACCCCTTGCCAGCCCAACACAGCCCTGCTCACAGCTACCCCTGGAGGCTGAAGCTGGACCAGCAGGGACAGTGACGGAGGCACAGCCCAGCCTCAGGCTGCAGTGTGACTAACAAGCTTAGAAACTTACATCTCAGTGCCTATGGCGCAAGTGGCTAAGGCGCCAGCCACATAATACCTGAGGTTTGGCGCCTGTGGCTCAAGTGGCTAAGGTACCAGCCACATACACTTAAGGTGGTGGGTTAGAATCCAGCCTGAGCCCGCCAAACAATGACAGCTGCAACCAAAAAATAGCCGGGCGTTGTGGCAGGCGCCTGTGGTCCCAGCTACTCGGGAGGCTGAGGCAGGAGACTGGCTTGAGCCCAGGAACTGGAGGTTGCTGTGAGCTGTGATGTCACAACACTCTACCCAGGGGGACAGCTTGAGGCTCTATCTCAAAAAAAAAAGAAAGAAAGAAACTTACATCTCCGGGGTACAGAGTTTAGCCTGGAGATGGCCCTATAAGTAATAGCCATGTTGCCTTTTAAAGCAGTGGTGTGGGCTCGGCGCCTGTGGCTCAAGCGGCTAAGGCGCCAGCCACATACACCTAAGGTGGCAGGTTTGAATCTCCAGCCCGGGCCCGCCAAACAACAATGATGGCTGCAACCAGAAAAAAAAATGGCCAGGCATTGTGGCGGGCACCTGTAGTCCCAGCTACTTGGGAGGCTGAGGCAGGAGACTCTCTTGAGCCCAGGAGTTGGAGGTTGCTGTGAGCGTGATGCCATGGCACTCTACCCAGGGGGATAGCTTGAGGCTCCGTCTCAAAAAAAAAAAAAGCAGTGCTGTGTTTATTGCAAACATTGTGCATATATATAAATACAAAGAAGAAAATAAAACCAAGTGAAATTACAATGCCTAGACATGATAGTCACTGCTGCCACAGGGGTGGCACCAATGGCCCTCAGCCAGGGGATCAGATCTGACTCCTGCTACACAGGCTGTTCTCCACTCCACCTTGGTTGCTGTTGATCACTTTTCCTGCTTCAGAGATATAAAACCCTCACTCCCTCCCCCTGCTCACTTCTCAGACCTATGTCCTTTCCTCTCCTGAAGCCTACTTGACTCAAGTACAGCAAGCTCACTCTCACCTCCCTCCTAGCCATCATTTTTGCTGTTTCCTCTGCCTGGAACCCTCTTCTGGATTGTTCTGTGACTGTTTCCCTTTTTTCACTCAGGTCTCAGCTCCAGGGTCACTGCCTCAAAGAGTGACACTGACCACCCTTCTCAGGTTCATCGCTCCAAACTTCATCACACGGGTTTGTCTTACTCACAGCTCTCCTTTCTCCCTCTCTCTGAAATAGTCTTATTTATATGTTAAATCATTTATTGTCTGTGTCTTTTGGCTACAATGAAGAGCCTTGAGAGCAGGGATCTTGCCAACCTGGTCTGCTGCTGTGTTTCCAGCATCCAGAATGGTGCCAGGCACAGAGCAGGTACTCAGCCCCCACCATTGCCATGTTCATTGCCATGGCTATGGAGTACCTCAGGCCCACATGAACCTCCTTCAGCCCTCTGTGTCCACTGATATACTATATTGTACCTCCATCTCTGATTAAATAAGCCAATAATCATTTACTTCAGGCATGCAGATTTTCTTCTGTCCCTGAAGATACTTCTTTGGGATAAATCAATTTCTTTCTCTGTCTCTTTCTCTCTTTCTTTTTTTTTTTTTTTTAAGATACTCTCACTTTGTTACCCTTGGTAGAGTGCCATGGTCTCAAACTTGTGAGCTCAGGCAATCCACACACCCCGGCCTTCCAAGTGCTGGGATTACAGGCGTGAGCCACCACTCCCAGCCTGGAATAAATTTCTTGAAATGGAATGGCAAGGTGTAAGGGAACTTTGTACTTGGCATCCTGATAAATGCTAGAAAAACTACTTTTAAACACAGAAACCAATTCCTACCCTCTTGAGAGCATCTACTTGTATATCACATTCATCACTGCCCACCTCAAAGGCAAAACAAAAGTGTCTCTTGTTGTTTCCACATGCCTTGTATTGATTACTCATGAGATGGAGCTTTAGTAAGTGAATAAGTACAGTTAAAGCATCAGAAAGAGGGCGGCGCCTGTGGCTCAAAGGAGTAGGGCACCAGCCCCACATATGGGAGGTGGCGGGTTCAAACCTGTCCCCAGCCAAAAACTGCAAAACAAAAAACAAAAGCATCAGAAAGAGCCACTTGAGAGGCAGAGGCAGGAGAATGGCTTGAGCCCAGGAGTTGGAGGTTGCTGTGAACTGTGATGCCACAGCACTCTACCCAGGGTGTCAAAGTAAGAATCTGTCTCCAAAAAAAAAGCATCAGAAAGGAGAAGTGGCTCCAGGAACCACGTGGCAAAAGTGGTAAAGCCGGGACTTGGTGGCTTTGGCACATCTCTGGCCCCTGCCCTTGGACAAACATGACGGATCCAGGCTGGAATGGAGGGCTGTGGAGGTTGGTGGCAGGTCAGGCATACCCACAAGCCTCACACTTATCCCCTATCATGCCTGCCTCTGCCCCATCATGCTCTGGAGTGCTCTAGCAGGCTGTGGCACTGTCAGCCTTCCAGGACTTGACCTCTTGGTGATACAGTTGATCGTTGTCCCCTCCAAAAGCTGTCTCCAGCCTAGATCACTCTGTCCTCTACTTACATGTTCAGCTGCCTATTTATTTATTCATTTTGGAAACAGTGTCTCACTCTGTCACCCTGGGTAGAATGCCCTAGTGTCATAGTTCACAGCAAACTCAAACTCCTGGGCTCAAATGATCCTCTTGCCTCAGCCTCCTGAGTAGCTGGAACTATAGGTGTGCACCACCACACCCAGTTAATTTGTCTATTTTTTTCCATAGAGACAGGGTCTCACTCTTGCTCAAGATGGTCTTGAACTTCTGAGCTCAGGCGATCTGCCTGCCTCAGCCTCCCAGAGTTCTAGAATTACAGGCATGAGCCACCCTGCCTGGCCTCCAGCTGCCTTTTAGATACCTACTTCTGTATGGTCTGCAGAACCCTTAGATGTCACCTGCCCAAACTGACTATGTCACCTTCACCCTAACCTGATTCTCCAAGCTTCCCAACTATACACCCATCATACCAAGGCTCAAAGTCCCTGCATCATCTTGGATGCTCCCACCACTCTGCCCCCAGACCATCAGTCACAAAGCCTGCTTTCTACCTCCTAAGCATTTCTTAAATGTCTCCTCTCCATTCCTTTGCCTCTATTCTGGCCCAGGCCACTGTCAACTCAGCTAGAAAAGGCACCAGCCTCCCTCCTGTCTCTTGCCCTCCCTTATACACACACACGAACACACACACATACACACATGCACCAACATGCATTGTTGGAGAGAACTTTGCAAAGTGCAAATCTGACCACAGAATCCCCCAGCTGAAAGCCCAGGCTCTCCATCACTCAGAGGGTAAAATCCACGCTCCTCAGCCAGTACCCAAGGCCTCTGATGACTGGCACCTTCCCAAAATATATACATGTGATTTTTGTCGCAACATGAAGCTTTTGCTCCTGTCTGGCAAAGGAGGCCCTTCTCTGTCCTGTGCCTTGAACTCTGCTGCTCTTTCTGACTCAGATGCTCCTCCAAGGACCTACCTTCTGCCCACCCAGGGAGGAGCCCCAACAACTAGCCATGCTAGGGGCCTCTTTCCTGCAAAGCCCTTCCTCGCCAGCACACACTCTCATGCAAACATGCACACAGACGCAGTCACACATACACTCTCAGAAGATGCAGACTCGGGGATATACCTGTTCTGCTTGACTGTGAACCCCATGTGCAAGGACTAGGGAGTCCTCATTTCTGGTCCCCCCCCCCCCGGGCTGGCCAGGCACACAACAAACATTCTACAAATGCTTGTTGCTTATCTGGCAACTGAATGAGTGATGTGGCCACGGGCACAGTATGGGGCAGGCTTCTATTCCATCTCTTCACAGAAAGCTGGGAGGCAGGAGGAAGTTGCATACCAGGGAGATGTAAGCCATGGGGGCTGGGTGGGGAGAGATGAAGGAAGATTTCTTTGTGTGTGTGTGTGTGTTCTTCTTTTTTTTTTTTTTTTTTTTTTTTGGTTTTTGAATTTGAACTGCATTTGCTTCCAAAAGTGGAACTGGCAGCATCATGAGAAAGGACCCAGGGTCCACTATGGCTCCATCACCCTCTGCTGTCTGTTCAAGGGATGTTTCTTAGGCCTGAGTCCACTCCTGAGAATGTAAACTCCAGAGGTTGGAAGTGCTTTGATTCCTTGCTATGCCCCAGCCTGGGCCACAGGACCCACTCTGGGAATGATGCTTGACTCAAACAGGGCAGAATTGACTTATAACCAAGGGAGCTAAGCTGAAGCTCAGAGTCTGTGCTTCCTAATTCTGTAACCATGCAAAGTTCCTGCCTTTCTTGTTTCTCCTCTGGGAAGTGGCTTTCAGCTGTGTCCTTCCTTGTCCAGCACAATGGTTGTTAGGGAGCGGCCTGGGGACCTCCAGCACCCTGTGGGCCTCAGTGCCCTTCCCTCAAGGCCGCTGGACAGAGGTAGAGAGCCAGATGAACTCCCAGATATTCCATCTGCTCACTGCAGCCCCACCCATTCCTGATCTGGTGGTCACAGGCCTGGCTACAGACAAGGACAATAGGCAATGATGGGTGCTCAGAGGGGTAAGTGAGAAGTCAGAGGGCACAGGCCCCTGGAGAAGGGAATATTTGGGCTGTTTCCAAGTGGGTGATGGGAGGAGCATACCAGGCAGAAGGGAGGCAGAGGCGGGAGAGGTGGGCATGTCTAGGGTAGGTAGTTGGTGTAGAGGAAGCCAGAGGACACAGGCCATGACTAGGTGGGGGATAAGGCCGTGAGATCACCTTAGGTCAGACCTTCTGGGCCTTGGAGACTGTGCCACAGAATCTGGATTACCCTGAAAGCAATGGGGAACTGTTGAAGCTTTTTAAGCAGAGGAACAATATGATCTGATGTATGACTTAAAAGATCACTTGTGCTATTGGATGGAGAACTGTAGGGGACATAGGTGGCGGTAGGGAAGCCAGAAAAGATGGTAACTTGGGCTAGGGTATGAGCTGTGCCAATGGAGAGATGTGGCCAGATACAGGACAGAGTGGCTGACTGACAATGAAGGGTGTTGGAATCATTCAGTAAAGGGAATTTTCAGGCCAGGTGCAGTGGCTCATGCCTATAATCCCAGCACTGTGGGAGGCCACGGTGAGTGGATCACCTGAATTCAGAAGTCCAAGACCAGTCTGAGCAAGAGCAACACCCATATCTCCTAAAAATAGAAAAATTGAGGCAAGAGGATCGCTTGAGCCCAAGAGTTGGAGATTGCTGTAAGCTATGACCCCACGGCACTCTACCCAGAAAAGCAACAGCTTAAGACTCTATCTCAGAAAAAAAAAAAAAAATCTGTCTGAGCAAAGCAAGACCCCATCCCTACGAATAGAAAAACTAATGGTAGCTCACAACTATAATCCCAGCACTGTGGGAGGCTGAGGTGGGTGGGTTGTTTGAGCGCAGGAGTTCGAGACCATCCTGAGCAAGAGCAAAACCCTATCTCATTTTATTTTATTTTTAGACGGAGCCTCAAGCTATCCCCCTGGGTAGAGTGCCATGGCATCACGCTCACAGCAACCTCCAACTCCTGGGCTCAAGAGAGTCTCCTGCCTCAGCCTCCCAAGTAGCTGGGACTACAGGCGCCCGCCACAGTGCCTGGCCATTTTTTGGTTGCAGCCATCATTGTTGTTTGGTGGGCCTGGGCTGGGGATTCGAACCCGCCACCTTAGGTGTATGTGGCTGGCGCCTTAGCCGCTTGAGCCACAGGCGCGGAGCCGCAAAACCCTATCTCTACTAAAAATAGAAAAACTAGCCTGGCATAGTGGTGGGACAACTATAGTCCCAGCCACTCAGGAGGCTGAAGCAAGAGGATCACTTAAGCCTAAGAGTTTGAGGTTGCTGTGAGCTATGTTGCCATGGCACTCTACTCAGGATGACTGAGTAAGACAAAGAAAGAAAAAAGGAAGGAAGGAAGAAAGGGAGAGAGGGAGGGAAGGAAGGAAGGAAGGAGGAAGGGAAAAATAAAATAAAAGTGGGAAACTCAGCGCCTGTAGCTAGGGCGCCAGCCACATACACCAAGACTGGCGGGTTCAAACCCAGCCTGGGCCTTCCAAACAACAACAACTACAACCCCCAAATGGCCGGGCGGATGCCTGTCGTCCCAAGTATTTAGAAGGCTGAGGCAGGAGAATCACTTGAGCCCAGGAGTTTGAAGTTGCTGTGAGCTATGACACCATGGCACTGTATCCAGAGTGACAGAGTGAGATTTTGTCTCAAAAAAAAACGCTCAGCACCTGTAGCTCAGCAGTTAGGGCGCCAGCCACATGCACCAGGGCTGGTGGGTTTGAACTCAGCCCAGGTCTGCTAAACAGCAATGACAACAACAACAACAACAAAAATAGCCAGGCATTGTGGCAAGTACCTGTAGTCCCAGCCACTTGGGAGGCTGAGGCAAGTGAATCATTTAAGCCCAAGAGTTTGAGGTTGCTGTGAGCTGTGATGCCACAGCACTCTACCGAGGGTGACAAAGTAAGACTCTGTCTCTAAAAACAATAAAATAAAAAGTGGGAATTCTCTGGAAGAGGAAATCCAGACTGAGAAAAATCTCAGACAGTGCCCTGGTGAGCCCCCAAAATCAGAGTCCTGAGCAATGGTGCAGAGAGAGTTCTATGCCTCTGCCACTCCAGGGACCAGCATGCTGCCCAGCCCTGAATGCTCAGTGAGTGTGTGCTGAAGTGAATTAATAAAAGGCAGAGTACTGGTAGTGGAGGACATGTTGGCAGGGAAGGATGAATTAAAAGGGAGTTAAGAAGGAGGAACCAGGCTCAGCATCTGTAGCTCAGTGAGTAGGGTGTCGGCCACATACACTGAGGCTGCTGGGTCAGCCTGGCCCGGGCCTGCTAAACAATGACAACCATAACCAAAAAATAGCCAGGCGTTGTGGCGGGCGCCTGTAGTCCCAGCTACTTAGGAGGCTGAGGCAAGAGAATTGCTTAAGCCGAAGAGTTTAAGGTTGCTGTGAGCTATGACACCACAGCACTCTACCAAGGGTGACATAGTGAGACTCTGTGTCAAAAAATAAAAATAAAAAAAGAAGGCGGAATCAAGAGGGCTCAGAGGTATCAGGCACTGCCTAAAAGTGGGGGTATAGAGAGGGATGCCAAGGGTTTGTGCATTTACTGGTTCACTTGCTCATTCAACAAATATTTCTTGAACTCCCACTATGAGCCAGAGACTGTGGTGACAAGGATTTCTGTGGTTCCTGCCCCCACATTGCTTAGAGACCCATAATCAGGCAGGCTCAGGCACGTGAGCACACACGAGCATGCATGCTGGCTGCCTGGCCATGGTGAACAGCATGAAGGGAGTCCATAGGAGCTGGAACAGAGAGTAAAAAAGGGAGGCTCTCTGCAGAGAAGGTGCTCAGAGTACATCTTGCTGAGGAGGTCACTTTAGGGATGGACAGGAGCCAATTGGTGCCAGTTTTAAGAGTTCCAGAGAGACTCAACTTCTGGCTCAGGTAAGTGCCTGGGTAGACAGTGGTGCTTTGCAAGGATAAGGACAAAGGAAGAGGAGTAAGTACATCTTGGGATAATCAGGAGGATTAGTGGGTCATCTGGAGAGAGCATTCAAGGGCTGTGGGCAGAGGGAAGCTTGAGGTGGGCAGCAATAAATGGACAGGTGCCTTGAGGCTGGATGATATTTTCAAGTTGGGGGAGTAAAGAGAAGAAACTAGCCCCAGAAGTAATGCCCAGGTTTAAGGACTACAGAGAAAAGAGCTCTCCAAAGGAAGATAAAGAAGAGGGGCTGGGGAGCTGGAGAACTGGGAGAAACTGAGGTGAGTCTCCAGTAAGAGCCCAGGAGGAGAGGATATAAGCGCTCCTAACTAACACCCCCCCCACACACAGGTTGTCAAGACCAGTCCTTAAGGACTTGGGTGGGACAGATATTTAGGGAACCCTTACAGCCCCTTAATCCACTCTGGGTCTCTCTGACTTACCTCTCAAGAGGAGGGGCTGCAGAAGTGCAGGGGCTGGGGAAGCTGGCAAGCAGGGGCTCAGAGCCTCCAGGATTGGAGGGGACCAATGGTGTCTTACCAATGGTGAGAGGTGGGAGAGTGGAGCTAGCCTTTTGACCCCAGTGTGTGGTCAGTTCTCAGCTCCTCCTCAACCTCCACATCAGGAGGGCCAGAACTTCAGTTTGGCTTTGGAAAGGACTGAGTTGGCCAACGTGTACCCCATGCCCTGGTATCCAAACCCTGCCAGGGTCCCCACCTATACCTCAGAACAAGGCCTGAGACTCCTCTGAAACCAGTGCCCAATGAGTGGGGAAGGCATGATCCTGCTATGATTCTACAATTACCAGCCAGACAAGGCCGCAAAGGGCAGCCTGCTCCTACAGCACAGAAACTGAAGCTGGCTGAAAAGGAAGGGCTGAGGGTCAGCGTCTGGACCCAGAAGGTGTCAGGTGGTGGGAGTTTGTCTCCTTGCCGCCTTCCTGGAGAAATAGGCCGGATCCCTTCCTCCAACCAAGCCAGGCAAGCAGTGGCCTCTCCAAGACCTGTTTCAGGTGGTCACAGACCTGGAGCCCGCAAGGTCTCTAGAATACTAAGGATCTGGAGAGGGGGGCAAGCAGGCGGGGCTCCCTGGAGCTTCTGGTTTTAGGATCTGCGTTTCGTTCCCAGAAAGCCTCTTCATTCCTAGGGATCCTGAGTGCCGAACACCCCCACTGCCTTCATGTCCCCCAAAGTCTCTCCTCCCCACAAGCTGCTGGACCCCGCGGGCCACCAGACGGCCCTGTTACCCTAGAGGGTGGAGAGAGCCGTGGGCGCCTCTAGGGGCTCCGGAGCCGCGGGAGCGCAGGGGGTGGGGCCCTACGGGCCAAGGGAGGGGCGGGGCGGCGGGACGGCGGGGCGCCCGGGCGGAGGGAGGGGCCGGCGCCGGCGGCGGCTACCGCGGCAGCTGCGGCGCGACCTGGCCCGGCAGCGTTCAGCGCACGGAGAGCGCGAGGTCCGCGCAGCCCAGCGCAGCCATGTGAGTGTCCGCTCCGTTTCCGGGGGCCGAGGGCCGGTGTGGGGCGGACGGGGCGGTTCCGGTGCTTCCCCAGCCAGCGCCGCCCCGTGGGTCCCGGATCTGCGGCCCCGGTTGCGGCCCTGCCCTACCTCACCCCATGCCCGGGACCCCGGCCGCACAGTGTCTTTTCTCCCCTCTCCCCGGGCGCAGAGGACACAGCTTCACCCCACAATAGCAGCCGCCTCCGGGCCTTCAGCGCCTGGCGCTGCCACCTTCCCTCCTTCCCTCCCACGGCAAGGCCCTAGTGGCAGTGTCCCGGGGCTCTGGGGTGGGCCAGGCCGGAGGGCGGGCTCAAAGCGTCATCCTGGGCCCTGGCACAGGCGATCTTCGGGAACACCCCATCCCCGACCCCCGCGCTTCCCACTCAGCAGAAGAAACTGAGCTGGAAATGGGGAGGGGGCGACAGGAGTGCAGGGCGGCCGCTGAGCTGAGCTAATCTTCCTGGCCGCACAGGCCGGCCTAAGCCGCTTTAGGGCCGGGCTCGAGGTGACTGAGCCTGGCCTGTGGCCGTGCTCTTTGCCTAAAACTGGCGTAGCTCAGGAGAGAGAGGATTGCTCTGGCGCGGTGGGAGAGCAGATCTTGTCCCTGGAAATGGAGGCTGATGTGGGTCTCCGCAAGCAGCCAGGCCTGAGCACTCTGCGGAACTGGTTTAAAGAAGGGGCTACTCGGGCTAAGGGTCAGACTAGGTTCAGCCTCAGTACCCTCTGCTCTCCTCTCCCGGGTGAGGCCTGAGTCTGACCCTTCCCAGCCAGTTCTAATGTGCGTCCAGGCTGGCAGACCGAGCACCTACTGCGTGCAGTCTAATAGAATAACGGTGACCTGGCTGCCATCTGTGTGGGGCAGCAGCCTAAGCCTGCCAAATTGAACTAAGGCTCAGCCTTGTGAGGAGGGTTATGACCATCTGGCAAATGCAGAAACAGGCCCAGAGAGGGCAGTAATACTCTCAAGGTCACACAGCTGGTTTGAAAGAAGCGAGAATTAGATCTGAATCCTTGTGCCTGCAACATCCACCTCCGCAGTATGAGGACAGAGGGGGATGAGAATTGAGGATTGAGACGGGACAAAGAGGATTGGCATAGCTGCTTCTTCCACCCCCTTCCCCTGTGAGTCCTGTAGGCAGGGGACAGAGAGAGGAGCAAGGTGAGCCATCTCAGGGGTATGGGTGAGCAGGGGACAAGGCGCCTGGTTGGGTACTGCCTAGGAGGAAAAGCAGGCGGGGAAGGCGCGGTGAGTCACTGCAGCCCCTCTCAGCTGCCGCAGCTCTAGCCAAACCAAGCCCGGCCCTGGGGAGGCCGCCCGGCTCCCCGAGTGCGCTGGCTGGGGAATGTGACCAGCTGACCACGGAGGGGGCCGGCAGGAAGTGAGGCCACCCGGCTGCCTCCGCCCGGTTCCGGGGTGGGGGGTCCCTGGCTGAGCCGCCCCCTCTCCTTGCCTGCACGCTTGGGCAGCTGCGAGATGACGTCAGCAGCCGGGTTTGGGGCAGTTGCTATGGAGACTGGGACAGGCTCAGTAGGGACCCCTTTCTTGCTTGCTGCCGCCCCTTGCCCGGGTTATTTTTAGCGTGTGTTTACCTCGGTCGGGGGCGGCCCGGAGCGGGGCGGGGCGGGGCGGGGCTGGCCCTGGGGATACCCAGAGCGGCGGCTAGCCTAGCATACAACTGAGCTGGGCAGTGCAGGTGGAGGAATCCTCTGTCCCACACGGGTGCGCCAGTGTATAGCTGAGCCGAGCCGCAGGCTCTGGGACCACGCAGAAGGGCAATTATGGCTGCCCTGAGTAGCTGTGCTGCAAGCCCCTTAAAACTTTGGAACCTCCAGAACAGACTGCAGGGCCTGGCTCTTGTCAGCCAGCCTTCACCAGTTAGGGTAGCCCTCTCACTTAGCTCATGGGGTTCACCTCTTCCCCACCACCACCAGCAAGGGAGATCCTGCCCACTCATTCCTTGAGGTGATCACTCAGATGGTCATTTGTGTCAAGAGTTAGACATCCTGGTCCTGTGGGACTAGGGGGTTGATGGTAGCAAGGTCCCAAGACAGTGAAAGAAAATTGATGGAACAGTCAGCCTACTGAGTCCAGAATCCCAGGGAACCCCACCCTGCCCCATCCTCAGGGAACAGAGCCCTACTTGTTGATGGTATATGATATAACTAGCAAGTAGGAAGGGAGAATAGTATGTGGGGAGTTAGGGAGAGGCAGACTTGAAATCTCCCTAACAGCTCAGGACCTGTCTGTGTCCAGGCAGCTCAGCTCCCCTACTCTGCTCCCTCCCTCCTTCATCTCTCAGGTGCTCAGACCATGGTTGAGAACCCAGAGGGTACAGCAGTGAGCCAAGTGGACAAGCTACAGCTCCCACAAGGTTCAGTCTGGTGGGAAGACAGATTCAAAGGGAGAACTAACAACTGAATTATGTGGCCTGAATCAGAAGGAGGAAGCCACCCAGAGGCCAAAAAAGGGGAACCAGCCCAAGGCTGGCTTCCTGGAGAAAGAAGTGGTAGGGTAAGATTTGAAGGAGGAGGCTCGGCGCCTGTGGCTCAAGTGGCTAAAGCGCTAGCCACATACACCTAAGGTGGCAGGTTCGAATCCAGCCCAGGCCTGCCAAAACAACAATGATAGCTGCTGTCCCAGCCTGTCCCAGCTACTTGGGAGGCTGAGGCAGGAGACTCGCTTGAACCCAGGAGTTGGAGGTTAGTATGAGCTGTGATGCTACAGCATTCTACCCAGGGGGACAGCTTGAGGCTCTGTCTCAAAAAAAAAAAAAAAAAAAAAAGATTTGAAGGAAGAGAGTGTTGATCAGCTGAGAGTAGTGAGAAGGTAGGGGCAATGAGGGTTGCTGTTTAGATGCAGGACCTTGCAGGTATTGAGAAAGGGTTGCAGTTGCTGGAGCAACTCTATGGGTGGAGAAAGGCACTGCAGGCTAGGAAAGACTGAAGAAATGTGAGGGAAGGGACAAACCCTGAAGGCTTTATAGGTCCTGTTAGAGAATCCCAGCTTTATCCTTAGGGGAGGGTGTGGCTGTGGATATTTCACTTGTGTCTGAATAGAGGGATGTTAAGGATTTGGAGTTCTGAGCTCACAGAGCCTGGGTTGAATCCTGGCCATGCCACGTATTAGCTATGTAATCTCGGGCAGATTAATAAGTATTAATTGTCTGGGCACTGTGGCTCACACCTGTAGTCCTAGCACTTTGGAAAGTCAAGGCAGGAGGATTGCTTAAGATAGGGAGTTCAAGATTGACCCTGTCTCTACTAAAAATAGAAAAATTAGCTGGGGGTTGTGGTACATGCAGCAGTTTGGGAGGCTGAGGCAAGAGGGTCACTTGAGCCCAGGAATTTGAGGTTGCAATGAGCTATGCTAATGTCTGAGACAACAGAGTAAGATGGTCTCCAAAATAGAAAAAATTACTAGCCAGGCATAGAGGCACATGCCTGTATTCTCAGCCACTCAGGAGGCTGAGGCAGGAGGATTGCTTGAGGCCAGGAATTCAAGGTTACAGTAAGCTGTGATTACACCACTGTACCTCAGCCTGGGCAACAGAACAAGACCCTATCTCTAACAACAACAACAACAACAAAAATAATTATTTGTTTTTTTTGCTCTTTTTTTTTTTTTAGAGACAGAGTCTCACTTTATCATCCTAGGTAGAGTGCTGTGGCGTCACAGCTCACAGCAACCGCCAACTCCCAGGCTCAGATGATTCTCTTGCCTCAGCCTCCCAGTATCTGGGACTACAGGCGCCCACCACAACACCTGGCTATATTTTTGTTGCAGTTTGGCTGGGGCCGGATTTGAACCTGCCACCCTTGGTATATGGGGCTGGTGCCCTCCCCACGGAGCCACAGGTGCTGCCCAACAACAAAAATTTTCAGTGATAACAGCTGTTAATATTTGTTGTGTGCTTAAAAAAATATAAAAGAGAAAAAGAAAAAATGCCAAAATATAAAAAAGCACAAAAGAAAAAATAATTTTTTTTGGCAGTTTTCTTTCTTTATTTATTTTTTTTGCCAGGGCCAGGTTTGAACCCATCACCTCTGGTATATGGGGCCGGCGCCCTATTCCTATGAGCCACAGGTGCCACCCAGAAAAAAAATTTTTTTTGAGACAGTCTTACTATGTCACCCTCGGTAGAGTGGCTGGCACCCTAACCATTCAGCTACGGGTGTTGAACCTTTTTTTTTTTTTTTTTTGCCTGGGGCTGAGTTTGAACCCACCACCTCCAGTATATGGGGCCAGCGCCCCTACAACTTTGAACCACAGGTGCCACCCCCCGTTTTTTCTTTTTTTGAACAGAGTCTCATACTTTGCCATGGTGTCATAGCTAATGCCAACCATAAGCTCTTGGGCTCAACGATTCTCTTGCCTCAGCCTCCTGAGTATCTGGGACGACAGGCACCTGCCACAACGGCAGCTATTTTTAGAGACAAGGTCTTACTCTGGTTCAGGCTGGTCTTGAACCTGTGAGCTCTGGCAGTCTACCTGCCTCAGCCTCCCAAATGCTGGGATTACATGAAATAAAAATTGTTTTGTTTTGAGACAGAGTCTCAAGCTGTTGCCCTGGACAGAGTGCCGTGGCATCATAGCTCACAGCAACTTCAAATTCCTGGGCTAAGCCATTCTCTTGCCTCAGCCTCCCAAGTAGCTGGGACTACAGGTGCCTGCCACAACGCCCGGCTATTTATTGGTTGTAATTGTCGTTGTTTGGCTGCCTGGGCTGGATTCGAACCTGCCAGCTCTGATGTATGTGGCTGGCACCCTACCCGTTTGAGCTACAGGTGCCCAGCCAAAAAAATTTTTTTAAACATAGAAAGCGGGCGGCTCATGTGGCTCAAAGGAGTAGGGTACCAGCCCCATATGCCGGAGGTGGCGGGTTCAAACCCATCCCCAGCCAAAAACCACAAAAAAAAAAAAAAAAACCTAAACATAGAAAGAAATATTTGTTGTGTGCTAACAGTGAGGTAGTATGGCGACCCCAACTCTCCTCCTCTATATATAATTCTCCCTTCCTCAAATATGCCCAATAAAAGAAGGTAACTCATTTTGTTCTCTTCCGGTAGCTCTGTGAGATAGTTTTCATTGTTATTATCATTATTATTATTGCCTTCATTTTACAGATGGGTATCTGAAACCGAAATGCTTAAGAAGTGTTGGCTCGGTGCCTGTGGCTCAAGTGGCTAAGGCGCCAGCCACATACACCTAAGGTGGTGGGTTCGAATCCAGCTCGGGCC
>NW_003852546.1:1451500-1453924 GCF_000181295.1 Otolemur garnettii | reverse complement strand
GTATCACCATAGTTCTCATTCTTTGCTATCAGATATGTCAACAAAGTATGAGGTAATACAATTCCTACTGGAAATTTAGTTTTATTCATAAATAAATGTTTTAAGAAAGGGTAAGGGGCTCGGCACCTATGGCTCAAGTGGCTAAGTCGCCAGCCACATATACCTAAGGTGGCGGGTTCGAATCCAACCCAGGCCCGCCTAACAACAATGATGGCTGCAACCAAAAAATAGCCAGGCGTTGTGGCAGGCGCCTGTGGTCCTAGCTACTTGGGAGGCTAAGGCAGGAGACTCGCTTGAGCCCAGGAGTTGGAGGTTGCTGTGAGCTTTGATGCCACTGGCACTCTACCCAGAGGGATAGCTTGAGGCTCTGTCTCAAAAAACAAACAAACAAACAAACAAGTGTCTTGCCCAAGGTCACACAGTTAGCCTCAGGTTTCTCATCTATGAAGAGGGGCTAATAGGACTTACCCCATAGGGTTGTTGCCAGAATTAAATGAGATGATGTTTTTTAAGCTTAGTGCCTGAAAGCATACGGAAAGCACTCAGTAAAGGACAGTTTCTGACATTGTTGGGTTACTGGAGTTTTGAGATCACTGTTATTACTGAATAATGAATAAATCATTGGAGGTTACATTAGAGTCAGGAATCCCATTAGCAGGCTGCTGTTGGGTTCTAGAGGAGAGTTGGTGATGGCTTGGACCTGAATTCTAGTTATGGGGATGGGGGGGAAGAGGCAAATTGCAGAGATATTTAAGAGCTAGGCGTGGCAGGAGTTATCTAATTAACTGAGGCATCCTGGATAATTCCCAGTTTCTCATCTGGGTACATAGATGGTGAGGCTGTCACAAGACAAAAAGACTAGGGAGAGACTCAGCGCCCATAGCACAGTGGTTACAGCGGCGGCCACATGAACCGAAGGCTGATGGGTTCCAACCTGGCCCAGGCCAGCTAAACAACAATAACTGCAACAACAACAAAAGTAGCTGGGCGATGTGGTCGGAACCTGAAATCCCAGCTACTTGGGAGGCTGAGACAAGAGAATTACTTAAGGCCAAGAGTTGGAGGTTGCTGTGAGCTGTGACACCATGGCACTCTTACCAAGGGCTACATAGTGAGACCGTCTCAAAAATAAAAAGACTAGGGAGAGTCAGGTTGGAGGGAGAAAGTGGTAAATTCAGTTTGGGAACCTCAAACTCGGCACATCTCCTAGTAGCTCACTGTGCCCCACTATGCACTGTCACTCAGCTTCTGGGGAGGTATCAAGCAGGCGGTAACAGAAAAGTGGTGTGGGCTAGTAAGAGATAAGGAAGTTGGCAACATTTTAGATGGCATTGAGCTGTGGGAGATGTACACAGCCCAAGCGTGGGGAGGATAAGGCCCATCAGGGATGGGGAGAGAGACAGCCTCTGTGTGAAAATTAGATACACAGTTAGAGAGGTGGGTAGTAAACCAGGAACATGTTGCTCTTGCAATTCATGAGAAGGAAGGATTTAAAAAAGAGGAAGAGAGCCACAAAGTCAAAAGCTTTACTGAGATCAAGCAAGATAAGGATAAATATTGGACACTGGATTCAGCAACAGGGAGGTCACTGGTGACCTTGTCCACAGCCGTCAAGGGAGTGGTGGGTACAGAAACTTAGCCAGGATGGGAGGAGTAGGTGGTTGTGTGAGGAAGCGGAGATGGACATCTCTTTAAGAACTTTGGCTCTGAAAGGAGAGAGATAGGGTGAGGAGTGGGGTACTTAGGAGAGAGACACAGAGTGCAGGAGGGGTCATTTCTTTTTGTAGTTATTATAAGCAATGTTATATTGAAATATACAGAAAGTATAAGTCCTAAGTATACAGTTTGATACTTTTTTTTTTTTTTGTAGACACAGTCTCACTTTGTCGCCCTCAGTAGAGTGCCGTGGCATCACAACTCACAGCAACCTCCAGCTCTTGGGCTTAGGCAATTCTCTTGCCTCAGCCTCTCAAGTAGCTGGGACCACAGGCACAGCCACAACACCTGGCTACTTTCTATTGCAGTTTGGCCGGGGCCAGGTTTGAACCCTGTATATGGGGCTGGCGCCCTACTCACTGAGCCACAGGTGCCGCCCCAGTTTAATACATTTTCACAAGGGAACACACCCATATAGGGTCAGGAAATTAAACCCAGAACAGGGGATAGAACATTACCAACACCCTGGAAGACCCCTGTCACAACACCTCAAGGGTGACTACTGGTCTGACTTCTATCACCTTAGGTTAGTTTTTCCTGCTTTTCAAATTTTCTATCAAGGGAATCATACATACGTCCTCTTTTTTGTATTGCTTTCACTCAACATTATATCTGTTAAATTCTTCCATATCAGCTCGGCGCCTGTGGCTCAAGTGGCTAAGGCGCCAGCCACATACACCTAAAGTGGCGGGTTCGAATCCCCAGCCC
>NW_003852546.1:1426740-1451213 GCF_000181295.1 Otolemur garnettii | reverse complement strand
CTTGTAATCTGATTTTTGGTCAGCCAAAGCAAGTTTCAGGGAGACTATTCAGATTTTAATTTAGAAATAAGAATGATGCTGAGAACATTTATATTATGAAATGAATTTTTATTTATTTTTTTTTTTTTTAAGACAGAGTCTCACTTTGTTGCCCTCAGTAGAGTGCTATGGCGTCACAGCTTACAGCAACCTCAAACTCTTGGGCTAAATAGTCTCTCTCTTTCTTTTTTTTTGTAGAGACAGAGTCTCACTTTCTCACCCTCAATAGAGAGCTGTGGCATCACAGCTCACAGCAACATCAAACTCCTGGGCTCAAGGGATCCTCTTGCCTCCACCTCACAAATAGCTGCGACTACAGGCACCCACCACAATGCCTGGCTATTTTTTGGTTGCAGCCATCATTGTTGTTTGGTGGCCCAGGCTGGATTCGAACCCGCCAGCTCAGGTGTATGTGGCTGGCGCCTTAGCCTAGATATTCTCTTGCCTCAGCCTCCCAAGTAGCTTGGACTACAGGCGCCCCCCACAATGCCCGGATATTGTTTGTTGCAGTTGTCATTGTTGTTTAGCTGGCCTGGGCCGGGTTCGAACTCACCAGCTTCAGCATGTGTGGCTGGCACTGTAACCACTGTGCCATGGGCGCTGAGCCAGGGGGTTTTCATTTTCTATGTGGGAGTGACTTTGAGGTTGTTAGAGACTTGAGAAAGCCTAAAACACCCAGAAAGGAGAGAGATGACAAGGGTTACACACAAAAACTTACCAGGTGGGAAGTAAGAGTTTGGTTGAGGTTAAGAATTTCTCTGTGGTAACAGTTAGGCTACTGTGCCAAGATCTCTGACAGCTCCTGCCAGCCTGTGTGCAGGCGCAGAAAAGACAGGGAGTTGGTTTCAGTCAGGAAGGAGAGAGGTGGAGAATGCTAAGGACACTAGCAGCAGGCAGGTGATGATGGGTTGGTGGCCGTGGATCCAGGCTGGGGCGGGAAGGGTGTGCAGGAAAGAGAAGGGAAGAATTTGCTGGCAGAAAAAAAGAAGGCAGAGGCGGACTGTGAGCTCTGTACAGGGTACTGTCTGTGAAATTCCAGGCTGTGTCTCTAGTGACTGGCACCTGCTTGGGATGGGGTTGTCACTCAATGAATAGTTAAATAAATGAGCTGAGAGCTTAAGGAAGAAGAGGTTTCAGGTAAAAGGCAGGTGAGGTGGAGGTAATGGAGAGAGCTTCAGTACTGTGGTCACCGTGGTTGTGATTTAGGGAAGGGGTATTTCAGGGGCAGGTGATAAGGCTGGTGTGTTCTTGTGGTGGGATGGCTGAAAGAACAGAGAGGCAGTGTTCGGCAGGCAACCCACAGGAAACCATTGGTCACCAAATGTTGGGTGCACAGGTGGCCTTTAAGGAGGTAAAGAGCATTTCCCAAACTGGGATCCTTGGACCTCTTACATCTGAAACTGTGGGGGGCGGGATCCATGAGTTTATTGGAAGTGAGGACCTTTGGACCCACTTCAGCCTCCTGGGGGAAAAGTAAGCATAATGTGACAGAATTGAACCTCAAGGAGCAGGAGTGTTTATGGGATGGGGAGGGGTCAGGGGATAGGGTACCCAGTGGGCATGGATGGTGGCCCCTACCATCCATGGAGGATACCAGATACTCAAGTTAGAGATATCACGGCCTGACGGGCCCATGTGAGCAGGGGGCCAGAAGGATGGGACCTTAGCCTAAGAGGTAGCTTCTGCTAGAAAGGAGGCCCTGGCTGGGCAGTGCAACCTGATCCTTTTCCCTTGGGCCTGGGAAGAGGGGGAGTGCCCACACTGAGCACCCTGTCTTTGGGAGAAGGGGTGGGGGTGATGCATGGGACTGTGGGACTCCCTGTATCCAGTTCGTTCTCTGTGTCCCTCTTGGAACAGCAAAACATAGTCTCATACCTTCAGCCCCTCTTTCTTCTCAGCCTCTCCGACTGATTATCAGTGCCCTGTCTCTGTGCTCCATTGGCACAGTCCACTCCTCAGCCACCCACTCTTCAGCTTCAGCTCTTACAACCCGACTCTCAGCCCTCCATGGGTTCCTCTCAACCACTCCTCAAGGGCTATTCTCCGAGGCCCATACTCCACTGTCTGCAATACAGCCACCTCTGCTCAGCCCCCTCATTCTGGTCCTCCATGTGCATCACCATGCTCACGTCCCTTTACACACACACTGACCCCAGGTGAGAAGACCCCCGTCAACCCCAAGGGGAATCCCCATCCACCCCTCCCGGGGGCCAGGCAGCCAAGGCCTGGCGGCCCCCTAGTCCGGCGGTTCCGCCCCATCCAGGCAGGCTGAGTCAGGCTGCAGGAACTGGGCGGGGGGCAGTGTCGGGAGGAGCCAAAGGTGGAGCCAGAGCCGCTGGAAGAGAGCGCAGCCCAGCCGGCCTGCACCAAGTGGCCCTGGGCCGGCGGGACGCTGGGGGCGAGCAAGGGGGGCTCTTTGGGACCTACCATGAACGCCAAGAAGAGAGGTAGGACCTAGCCTGGGGCTGCGAAGGCTATGAGGCATGCCCCAGAAGGTGCAGGCCAAATTCTGGGGTGTTGGGTGCGTGTTTTTCCGGAGCCGGGTGAGGGGTCTGCCTAGGATCTCTTCCTACCAAGGGCAGGACCGAAGGCGTGCATCTGTGACTCAGTTTCCAAGTTGGAGCCGCAGGAAAGAGGGGGTGGGGCCCTTCTCGGCATTGCGCCCCACTCTGGGAATCCCCCGGCTGGCAGGCGCCGGGAGGGCTCTGGCGTCCTAAAGCCTGAGAGCTGTGAGGGCTGGGGGAGCAGTTTACACTGGGCAGGCAGATGGCAGGCCTGTCGGGCAACTCTATAGGGCTTAGTGTGTACCGCACCCGCCCCGCCGTGACTTCCTGCAGCCTCCCAGGGTGCGGGCACCCCAGCTCCTGATCCACTTGTGGGGGGAATGTCAGGGGCAGGACTGGAGAGGCCGCCCCGCCCCCGGGTAAACTGGCGCTTCCGCACATTCTTCCCGCGCCCCGCCCCTTTCCTGCCTCTTCCCAGCCGGAGGAGGGTCCCCTCGAGACCCCCCCCTTCCTGCTCTCAGAAGCAGGCGGAGCCCGCACCTCGGCAGGAAGTGGGGGCCGAGCCGAGGCCACGCTGAGTCCGAGTCGGAGGCTGAGACGCTCGCTGCTGCCCTGTCATTAACCCCGGGCTCGCGGGTCTAAGAGTACGAGGCCAAAGCCCACTGGGGCTGCTGTACCTGATCACCAGGAGAGACCTCCTTCAGCCCTGGAACCACCGGGCTGTGGGGAGTGGGCTTCAGGGACTCGACTGGTGCTGGACACCATTCTCCCTGCCGCCCCTAGGGAGTCCCGCACGGACTCATTCCATGATGTCCTTGTCTGTACGGCCGCAGCGCCGCCCGCTCAGCGCCCGGGTCAGTAGGAGCCAGTCGTTCGCAGGAGTCCTCGGCAGCCACGAGCGGGGGCCCAGGTAAGAGAGCCTATGGGACTGGGTGTGTAGTGAGGGTTTGGGAGACTCCTACTGGCCTCTTTCTGAGGACAGCCTCTTCTTCAGGAATTTACCGGTCTTCAGCCCGCCAGGGCCCCCACGGAAGCTCCCTGCGCTTTCCCGAGTATCCAGGATGTTTTCCGTGGCTCACCCAGCCTCCAAGGTGCCACAGCCTGAGCGGCTGGACCTGGTGTATGCAGCACTTAAGCAGGGCCTGACGTAAGCAACTCCCTCCCCATCCCTTGCCCCAGGATCTCTCCTCAAACCCTCATCTCCTTTCTGTTAATAGGAACCTTCTGCAGCCCTATCTCCCTTTCACTGCTGCTTGTTCCTGTGCATCTTGAGACTGGAAAGGTAAGTTAATTTTTGTTGTCACCTCTTTCCTCAGGGCCTACTTGGAAGTGCACCAGCAGGAGCAGGAGAAGCTCCAGGTGCAGATAAGGGAGTCCAAGAGGAATTCCCGCCTGGTAAGTGATGGGTGGTAGGGATGCCCTGGGCTAATGCCCCCCACTGACACCCCACTCACCTTCCCAGGTTGATGAGCTGTATTTGTGGAGTGAGGGACTGGGTCCAGCCAGCTTTGGGTGATGCCTGGGCTATTTTCTGGGGAGACTTAGTTCAGGTGTGAGTAGGAAAGGGAGGGTATCAGGAAAGGCTTATTTGCTGTGCATGCTTTCTGCTTGGGATCAGTGCCTGCTCATGGCATCTTCCAGTGTTACAGATCTGACCCAAAATACATGAATGACAGATTATGTTGTAATTGCACTGAAGAGAGAGGTGCTTCTTGAGGAAGAGCTTAGGGCTCCTAGAGGTGGATGGAGGATGAATGGGCAGAGAGAACCATGCATAACGAGGCCCAGGGCTGCTAGAAAAGGGATACCAGGGAAGAGGTTGGAGAGGGGTTGTAAAGAAGTCTAAGGGACCACCAGATCTGTGTTAGCAGCATGCACTATGCAATCATCCAGGAAAGCAGTCAGTCCCTGCCATATCTGGAGTGGCTGTGGGCTGCGATATGAGGAAGGTTGTGGGGAAGGGGAGCGATGATGGACCTGGGCAAGCAAGTGCCTCTGCTGGTCCTCTGCTTACCTCCTAAGTGCCCTTCTCATCCCCCCGCAGGGCTTCCTGTATGACTTGGACAAGGTGAGTATATAGAGCATTGTGTTGAAAGGGATTGATTCATGGGGAGGGTAGAGGGCCCTTGACTTTAGGCCCCTCCTGACCCACCTCTCTCCCAGCAAGTCAAGTCCATTGAACGTTTCCTGCGACGACTAGAGTTCCATGCCAGCAAGGTATGTGTGCAGCATGCATGCAAAGTGGGGTGGAGGATTGCATATCATAAAGAGACTGGGAGATGGAAGCCCCAGGGTGCACAACCCCAGTGGTGATCTCAGTCCCCCCACTGCTACCCACTTACCTTCCCAGATTGATGAGTTGTATGAGGCATACTGTGTCCAGCGGCGACTCCGGGATGGTGCCTACAACATGGTCCGTGCCTATAGCACTGGGTCCCCAGGGAGCAGAGAGGCCCGGGACAGTTTAGCTGAGGCCACTCGGGGACATCGGGAGTACACAGAGGTAAGGGATGGGTACCCATGAAGCAGAGGCACAAGTTGTGGCAGGGCTGGTAAGAAGAGACTGATTCTTAACTACCTTCTGTCCCTGCCCTCCCAGAGCATGTGTCTGCTGGAGAGCGAGCTAGAGGCACAGCTGGGCGAGTTTCATCTCCGGATGAAAGGTACTGAGTCATGGGAGCAGGTGGTGGGAGTGGAGGGAATATGCTCAAGACCTCCCAACATGGCCTGTCTACTTCTTCCTCAATTCTTAGGGCTGGCTGGCTTCGCCAGGCTGTGTGTGGGCGATCAGTATGAGGTATGAAGTTGTGCAGGGAAGGGCTGGGAAGGCAGGATCATGGGACCACGGGCTGCCTCATCCTGCCTGTCCCCCCAGATCTGCATGAAATATGGGCGTCAGCGCTGGAAACTACGCGGCCGCATTGAGGGTAGTGGGAAGCAGGTGTGGGACAGTGAAGAAACCATCTTTCTTCCTCTGCTCACGGAATTCCTGTCCATCAAGGTGATGTCCCAACCAAAGACCACAGAACACCATGGTCCTATGAACTCCTTGTGACCCTCATGACCTTGAGACCCTTACCCCTAAGACCTCAAGGCTCCACGGCCCTGTGAATGTGTGACCCATGACCTTCATGATCTTTGAGGCCTTGAGAACAGTCTTTGTGACTTTATTACCTCTTGATTCTGTGAATATTTGACCCCCTAAGGCCTATGACGCTATAACACTCATAACTTAAGTGACCCTCTCGGACATCTGTGATCTCTGGGCTGTCAGACAGCTTTAAGTCTCCATGTTTCATTACTATCTCATAAGCTCTAGGCAGAACCAGCCCTCTGATGGCACATGATCTTATGGCTCCTGCACCCTGTGACCCTCCCCCATATACTCTTGGCTACAGGTGACAGAACTGAAGGGCTTGGCCAACCATGTTATTGTGGGCAGCGTCTCATGTGAGACCAAGGACCTGTTCGCTGCCCTGCCCCAGGTTGTGGCTGTGGACATCAATGACCTTGGCACTATTAAGCTTAGCCTGGAAGTCACATGGAGGTTGGTGGGACTGAGGGGTTTGGGGACAGGGCCAGGAGGGCTGTGGCACCTACCAACAGCTTCTTCCTTCCTCAGCCCCTTTGACAAGGATGACCAACCTTCAACTGCTTCTACTGTCAACAAAGCCTCCACAGTCACCAAGCGTTTCTCCACCTATAGCCAGAGCCCACCAGATACACCCTCACTTCGGGAGCAGGCTTTCTATGTGAGTTCAGGCCCAGGCCTCACTATTTCCATGGGCTCCCTGGGCATGGTCCTGAAATGCCCTTTTCTTTCACCCAGAACATGCTGCGGCGGCAGGAGGAGCTGGAGAATGGGACAGCATGGTCCCTGTCATCTGAATCTTCTGACGACTCATCCAGCCCACAGCTGTCAGGCACTGCCCGCCACTCATCAGCCCCTAGGCCTCTGGTGCAGCAGCCCGAGCCCCTGCCCATCCAAGTTGCCTTCCGTAGGCCTGAGACGCCTAGCTCTAGGTCCTTGGATGAGGAGGGCGCCATGGCCCCAGCCCTGGCAAATGGGCATGCGCCCTATAGCCGGACTCTGAGCCACATCAGTGAGGCCAGTGTGGATGCTGCCTTGGCTGAGGCTTCAGTGGAGGCTGTGGGCCTTGAAAGCCTAGTGCAGGGACCTAGCCCACCTGTATACCTAGATCCCACCCACAGGGAGCACCCTAGTCCTATTCCTCCTGCCCTAGACTCTGGCCACTCTGCCACAAGCCCTACCCTTGGTACATCAGGCCCTGCCTCTAAATTTACAGACCCTGCCCCATCTCTAGACTCAGTTCAGGAGAACACAGACTCTGGTCCTTTGGAACTGCCAGGCCCTACCCACACCACTACAGACTCTACCTATAGTGCCATAAGCCCTACCCACAGTGCCCCAACCCTCACTCACACTACTGCAAGCTCTACCTACCACAAGCCTATGATCTCTACCCTCACTACTATAGGCCCTTGCCCTACTATCACAAGTCCAGTCCAGACCACTGCAAGCCCCACCCATACCACTGCAAGCCCTACTCACACTACTGAAAGCCCCACCCACACAACCAAAAACCCCACCCATACCACCACAAGCCCCACTCACACAGTCACAAGCCCCACCCCAGCCTCTACTACCTGCATTCAGCCAGCTCCCAGAGCCCTCAGCACTTCTGACCAGAGTCCTTCCTGTTCCAGTCGGAAACCCTTCACAAACCCTGTGCCAGACCTCCCGGAGTCCATCATTCAGAGGCTAACCCCCCCTGCCTCCCCACTATCCCCTCTGCCCCAGCATTCAGACCTCACTCTGGCTGTGGCTGCCCAGGCCCCAGTCTCAGGGGAAGCTGGAGAGACTGGGGACAGGAGGCTGGAGGAGGCACTGGGGGCCCTAACAGCTGCCCTGGATGACTATCGTGGCCAATTCCCTGAGTTACAGGGCCTAGAGCAAGAGGTGACCCGGCTGGAGAGTCTGCTTATGGTGAGGAGGACTGGACTGCTGGACTGGGCAGGGGCGGCACAGGGAGGGCAGCCAGGCAGTGGCAGCAGCTCTTGCCCCTTTCACAACCTCAGCAGAGACAAGGCCTAACTCGCAGCCGGGCCTCCAGCCTTAGCATCACCGTGGAGCATGCCTTGGAGAGCTTCAGCTTCCTCAATGAAGATGAAGATAATGATGGTCCCAGTGACAGGTGAGGGGGCTAGGTGAGATGGGAATGGAACTAAGTGAGGGAGAGGACAGGCAGGGAAAGAGATGAAGCAGTGCTAGGTAAAGGAGGAACAGGTGAGGTGGGAGAAAGGCAAGATGAGGGAACAGGTTGGGGGGGGGGCAGGTAGAGTACATGAGGATGGACTTGCTGGCAGTTGCACCAGTGCTCACCCCTTACATGTTCTTGATGCCTATGTCTCCAAACCCATCTGTGTCCCCAGTGCTTCTGACCACCCTTCTCATCTCTACAATGTCTGCCTCCCCTGCTCGTCCCCATCAGCTTGTGAGCCTCCAGCCCCTCCTCGTCCCCTTCACCTCACCTTGGACCTACCCTATGAAGGAGCTCCTTCAGTGTCTCACCATGCACCCTGGGTTCCCCAGCACCAGCCCCGTCTGTCTCAACCATACCTCTCCTGGAGGCCTCGGGTCCTGAACTGTCAGTCCCGGAGTAACCTTCACCAATTCCCAGTTGATAGTCCTGCTCAGTCCCTGCTCCCTCTGCTGCTGCCTAGGTCACGGCCCAGTGCCCTGTGCCCCTTGCAGTCCACTTTTCATAGAGCATCCTGCCTGCACCCTTATTCCCACCCCTCCCAGCCCCAGGTACCCCGGTGGTCCTAGCCAGAGCTGGCACAAGGCATGCTGACTCCAGAGACTCCCTGCTACTTCCTGCTGTTCCCAACCCTTTCTCCTTCTGGAAGTCCTCTGTGAACTTACCCATTATCTGTTTTCTGTGCTTCATCTGTTCTTCCACTCTGGGTGGAGGGAAGTTTAATAAAAATAAATACTGTTGACCTGGAAGTGATGTGTGCTCTTGGGGCGGTTGGCCTCATTTTTCTCTTAGGCTCCCAAGCAGCCCAGAGGCCGGGGCAGAGGACAGCCTAGAGTCACCCAGTGCCCGCCCCCTCAGCACAGGGTGTCCAGCTCTGGACTCCGCCTTGGTCCAGCACCTGTACCACTGCAGTCGCCTCCTGCTGGTGAGGCTAGTGATATTCCTCCACCCTTCCCTTGTAACCCCTTATCCCAGGGAGCCCTGCATTTCAATTCTGGCTTTTGCTGAATGGAGTACCTTCTAAATCAGTGGTTCTCAACCAACCTGTGGGTTGCCGGGACCCCTTTGTAACAATGAAAATACATCGTGTATATCAGGTAGTTACATTATGATTCATAACAGTAGCAAAATTACAGTTATGAAATAGCAACGAAAATAATTTTATTGTTGGGGGTCACCACAACATGAGGAACTGTAATTAAAGGGTCGCGGCATTAGGAAGGTTGAGAACCACTGTTCTAAACTCTGGCCCTTACCCCGTCTTCTCCAGTGCATGCTGGGATTTGTAGTCCCTGGGCTCCATCCCACTCAAGCCCTACCCTGAGGCCTGAGCTGGTTGGCCACCCCTGTTCTCCAGAAACTAGGCACATTTGGGCCCCTGCGCTGCCAGGAGGCATGGGCCTTGGAGCGGCTACTGCGGGAAGCTCGAGTACTTGAGGCAGTATGCGAGCTCAGCAGGCTATGGGAGATTCCTGTCACCTCTGCCCAGGAAGGTAATGGCCCTGTGGGCTCTGGTTCTGGTATCTGCCCTGAAGCTCCTACCTCACCCCACCTGCACCTGCCTGCTCTGTTGCTGACATATTCCTGCAACCTTCACAGTGGTACAGTTCTCAGCTTCTCGGCCGGGCTTCCTGACTTTCTGGGACCAGTGCACACAGGGCCTCGGCCCTTTCCTCTGCCCCGTGGAACGGGTACTTCTCACATTCTGCAATCAATACGGTGCTCGTCTATCCCTGCGCCAGCCAGGCTTAGCTGAGGCTGGTGAGTGGGCTGCCTACCTGCCCCTTCTTCCTTCCTTTCTTGAATCCCTAGAGACAGGGACCTCAGGGAAAGCCAGGTCAGCCACACAGACATACCAGCTAAGCACTGAGGGGAAACAGCAAAGGCTCGTGCTTTGGAGCAAAAGACCCAGGTAGGGTTTGGACAGGGAGCCCCTGGACCTGAGCCTGGGATAAGAACATTCTTCTTACTCTAAAAGTCTGAGTCCATCTAGACTCTGAGGCCTGTGATATTGCCTCCTGCAGTGTGTGTGAAGTTTCTGGAGGATGCCTTGGGGCAGAAGCTACCCAGGAGGCCCCAGCCAGGACCTGGAGAGCACCTCACCATTTTCCAGTTCTGGAGTTATGTTGAAACCTTGGACAGTCCCTCCATGGAGGCCTATGTGACTGAGACTGCTGAGGAAGGTGAGGCAGTGGCCCTTATCACAAAGTTGCTTGACCATACGGGAGGGTCTGAGGACATGAGGATGAGCTCTCCCCAAACTAGGAGGGAGGAGGTTGCCCTGTCACCTTGCCCCACCCCCACTTCTACTTTCTTTCAGTGCTACTGGTGCAAAATCTCAACTCGGATGACCAGGCTGTTGTACTGAAGGCCCTGAGGTTGGCACCCGAGGGGCGGCTGCGAAGGGATGGGCTTCGGGCCCTCAGCTCCCTGCTTGTCCATGGCAACAACAAAGTCATGGCTGCTGTCAGCACCCAGCTCCGAAGCCTGTCACTGGGCCCCACCTTCCGGGAGAGGGTGAGTCAGGCAAGGCTCCCTTGAGGGCAAGAGCTGGGGTCCCAGGCTCCCAATCTCCCAGTATCTGGCTAAATCTGCCCTCCCACCCTTACCTAGGCCCTCCTGTGCTTCCTGGACCAGCTGGAGGATGAAGATGTACAGACTCGAGTGGCTGGCTGTTTGGCCCTGGGCTGCATCAAGGTGACCCCTGCCAGCCCACTCTCCCTCTCTCTCTCCTCCTAGTACCCACACCCCTGAGCCTCTCCTGTCTGCTCCCCTGGGCCCACTTAATGCTCCTTCTTCCAATAGGCTCCTGAGGGCATTGAGCCCCTAGTGTACCTCTGCCAAACAGACACGGAAGCTGTGAGAGAAGCTGCCCGGCAGAGCCTGCAACAATGTGGTGAGCTGGGGATGGGAGAGAGGAGAGGTCAAGTGGAGTTCTGGGACATCTTGGCTGATGGGAGTTGGAGAGATGAGGCTAGAGCCAAACCTGACCCTATCCTCACATTACAGGTGAAGAGGGACAGTCTGCCCATCGACGGCTGGAGGAGACACTGGACGCCCTGCCCCGCATCTTTGGGCCCGGCAGCATGGCCAGCACAGCTTTCTAAACCATCCACCCACAGCTCCCAGCGCCCCTTCCCCCTACTTTCAGGGCTCACCAGGCACTGGCAGGGAGGGTGAGGGCTGGCTCCAGACACTCCTCCCCCACAGATTCTATCAATGAAAATCTAATATATTCTTTTTTTGCCCCTGGGGTTGGTAGATTCAGTGCCTGGAGTCAAGTGCCTCCTAGCCTCGGCTCAGCACATCCCTTGTCACAAATCAGTGTCTGGGGCCTGGCCACTCTGCCTCTACCCCAGTACATCTTTTGGTTTTGTATTTTATTTACAGAGTTTTACAGAATATAAAGAAGCAAGTTGCCTTTCCTACATGGCCTCCACTCCTGATCTTCTGTTCCCACGCCCTCTGGCTGATGCCGTTTATGACACTGGTGTGTCCAAATTCTGGCTGGGATAATAGCATGTGCACTTGGCCTGAAAATCTGGGTAGTAGAAAACACAGAGGCTAGAAGTTGAAACTGGGCCAGAAGAGAGCAGGGGAAGGTAGTGGTGGGCGTTGCTGAAGAGACCTAGCTTGCAGGCTGGGTCTGCTCTGGGCCTGGGAACTACAGACCCACGGTAGAGCTGAATCGTGAGAAGGTCCAAAGCAGTGGTTCTCAACCTTCCTAATGCCGCGACCCTTTAATACAGTTCCTCATGTTGTGGTGACCCCCAACCATAAAATTATTTTCATTGCTACTTCATAACTGTAATTTAGTTGCTACTATTATGAATTGTAATGTAAATATCTGATATGCAGGATGTATTTAGGTGACCCCTGTGGTTGGGACCCACAGGTTGAGAACCTCTGGTCCAAAGAGTGCCAATGCTGGGAATGGCTGTGGCTCCAGGGAAAGAGGAACAAACAGGAAAAGAAGGTGTAGTGTGGCTGCAGCTTCTGGCCAGCAGAGGGCAGCAGAACTGTGCCAGTTGATGCCAGGCTCTAGGTTTTCCCCCTGCCCCCACCCAAGGCAGCTTCCTACAGAGGGGGCTTAAGGAGCTCCTTGTATCTGGGTGACAAGGGAGAGGCGGCCCTTGCAGAGGGGAAGAGCTGGGGCCTGGGAAGCAGAAGACCCGGATGGCTGCCCTGTGACCCAAGACCAAGTCCCTTTCCTCCCCAGCCTCCTCCCTCTCTGTAATAACAAACCTGACTGATCCCTGTGCCCCCTCACAGCCAACAGCCCCATGCTGATACAGGAAGTAGAGCTCCCCGGAGAGAGGGCTCACCTCACCGCAGAGCTGCCTGGCACATGAATGTGTTAATCCCTCAAGGTTGGGTCCTATGTGAGGAACTTGAGGCTGGGGTAGGACTTCAGGATGGCAACTGTTCTACGGAGGGCCCAAGGGAGGCCCACACCCACAGCTAGAGAAACAAGCCCTCCACCCTTTTCCTCTGCCTCCAGAACTTCCATTATCCAAGGGCAAGGGAGATGGTGCATGGGCAGGGTGGTCCTACTCCTGGAGCCCACGTTGGTGTCCCAATGCTTGTAGGAGTAGCACAGCAGCATGACAGCATGTGCTTGAAGGTGTCACGTTGGAGAATGTGTGTCTGCACTCAGGAAGGGCCAATGAGGTGCCAAAAGTTGGGGGAAGGGTGACCCAGATCCCTGGGGAGCCCTCCCTCAGTGTTTCAGAGTTGTGTATGAAAAGGTTTGGCTGGGCCTTAACCACCTGCTGGGGAAGCCACACTGAGCAAAAAAAAAAGAAACACACACACACACACACACACAAACGGCAACAGGAAGGAGCACAGGAAACACCTGTGTGTGGATGCAGGTGGCTCATTCCAAACGGGCGGGCACGGGGTGGGGTGGGGTGGGATGGGGGTAGGCCCTCAGCACACTGGCACAGTTCTATGTTCCCGCTGCAACTACAGAGGGTGGCATAGGCAGGATGGTGCAGCCCAGCTTTTTGGTTGGTCAAGTGGGACAGCATGAGACATTAAGGCAGCAAGCTGGTGCCCAAAGCTGGCCAAGCCTGGTGGCTTAAGCCTATAATCCCAGCACTTTGGGAGGAGGACTCAATGCCAGGAAGCCAGGAGGACCACCTGAGACCAGGAGTTGAAGACTAGCTTGGGCAACATTGTGAGACCTCATCTCTACAAAAACTTTGGTAAAAATTAGCTGGGTTCAGTAGTCCAAATTGCTCAGGAGGCTGAGGCCGGAAGATTGCTGGAGCCTAGGAGTTAAAAGTTTACAGTGAGCTATGATCACACCACTGCACTCCAGCCTTGATGACAGAGCAGGACCCTGTCAAAAAAAAAAAAAAAAGCAAAGCTAGCCACAGCTTAGCCTTGCCCCCTGGGCCCCTGCAGAATGTAGCAGCCCTACAACTACTGGGAGCCACTTCGCATAAGGCCCACTGGTAGGGCAGGGCTGCCCATGTGGTGGGGAAAGAGGAAGAAAACACTAACCAGGTCCTGGGAAAGTGCAGACCAGGGTGACTGGGCCAGCATGAGTTCACAACTCAATCCACAGGAGAGGGCAGGGCTTGGGCAAGAAATGGAGGATGGAAAAAAATATCTTCCTACCACCTTGAGGGTCAATGGGCTGTCACTAAAAATCCCCACTCTACCCTGCTGGGAAGAGACAGAATCCCTGAAGACTCTTGTCTTCTATAAGAGTCCAGGCAGCGCTTGTGGCTCAAAGGAATAGGGCACCGGTCCCATATGCTGGAGGTGTGGGTTCAAACCCAGCCCTGGCCAAAAACTGCCCAAAAAAAGTAAAAAAAGAAGAGTCCTGAGGCCCAAGTACAGTACTCAGCTCTAGCCAAGGGAAGGAGTGACAGTCAGGGTAGGGGTGGGGCAGGAGCTAGAATTAGGGCACTGTAAGCATAGCTGAGGAAAGAACTAGGGCAAAAGTGGCTAGACCCTCAGGCCTTTGCCCATCTAGCCCATCTGGCTCAGAACAGCATAGATCAACTCTAGGACAGCCACTCAATACTCTTTATCCAAGCTGGATGGTTGCCTACACCAGGCCCAGCCCCATGTCTGGTGGTAGAAGGGACAACCCTTGTCTCCCACCTATAGATCTTCCCCCTGCCCTATATGCCTCATAGATGCCTCCAACAGGTCTTCACACAGGGCAAAAAACCTCACAATGCTACCCCCTCTCCTGCCCTGTTGTCATGCAGGTTCAGGGAAGCCCTTATTCCTGCTGCCTTGGTCTTAGGATAGTAGGGGGCCTGTTGCCCCAGCTGATGGGAAGTTGATGACACTATCAGGAGTCAAAGGTACCAGGACAGGGAAAGCCTCTAGCCAGGTCTCCTGTGGAGCCTATGCCAGCCTCTGCGAGGGGACAGATAAAGTAGGCCTCCAAGGCCTGTGACACACTGAGTAATGCCCATCAGTTAAGTCCATTGAAGCCACAGCCATGTCTTGGCCACTGTCTGTGGGGCTCTGCCCAGAGGAAACTGATAACCGCACTCATAGCAAAAAAAGGGCCAGGCAGAAGTGGTCCGTGACAAAATTTATTGCATTGCTGGAACAACCCCCACTCCCCTCCTTTCCTCTTGCCCTCTTCCAACCTTACCTTTCTTCCTGTCTCACACTCTTCTTCCGCATGTATTGAAAGCTATAGAGAACCAATAAACAAATAAATAAATAATAACTAAATAAAAGGAGAAAAGGCATGTTTCTGAAGACTAAGAAGCAGATGGGTTGACATGTGGGAAGAGTACTGCTGCTTTGTCTCGCCCACAGAGCGGGGGTGCCTTCCTTGTGTGCCTCTGTGCCTGCTGTGTGGGTACAATTTACTGAACCCCAGGCATATGACACGACCCCTCCTTTCCCTGCATCCACCCCCTCCCTGCCCCACTCCAGACAGCCCTGGAGTGACCTATTGAGGCCCTCCATCCTCCACAAGCAGAAGGCTCTTGGCTTGGCTGCCAGGCCTGACTTTTCTGGGCCTGGGTGATACCAGAAAGTGAGCCTGGGAAGGACTCCAGCACCTCCTATAAACTGCTAAAGCAGCACAATATCATTTAGAAAATAAGATTGCCATTGTGAGAAAAGGGCCTCTTGTTTCAGAAGGCTGCAACCGGGTGATGGCCACTAGTCTGATGTTAAGGGTCAAGTATCACTTGTCTCTGAATACACTGTAAGGCACATGGACTCTCACTAAGTATTGACTTAGAGCAGATGAATAAGCAGCTGCATTGCTATGGCTGACACCTACAATTCTAGCTATTGCCTCTGAATTTCCTTACAACCTTCGTCTCTTCCTCCCGGATCCTCTTAAACATTAACTGAACAGGACTCACCCCTAGATCACCTCATTCATCCTCCAGCTTCCTTCTACATGCTGTATGCTAATCATTCACACCACTCTCACCTCACTGCTAGACCCCACATCCAACTGCTGACTGGACACTCCCTTTTGAATGTTCAGGGCACTTCGAACTCAACATGCTCAGAATCGAACTCCACATCTCAAAACCTGTTTCTCCTCTAGCATTATCAACTACATAGGTAACAAAGCCATGCAACTGTGCCTTGTCCTCAACTCTTTCCTCTGTTCTTTCATCTCAACCATGAGAACACTCTCAATCAGACGTCTTAAATAGGCTCGGCTCTCGTAGCTCAGTGGTTAGGGTGCCGGCTACATGCACCAGAGCTGATGGGTTTGAACCCGGCACCGGGCTTGTTAAACAATGACAAAAAAAGCTGGGTGTTGCGGGGTGGGGGGTTGGGGGTATCTGTAGTCCCAGCTACCTGGGAGCCTGAGGCAAGAGAATCACTTAAGCCCAAGAGGTTGCTGTGAGCTGTGATGCCATAGCACTGTACCGAGAGCAACATAGTGAGATTCTGTCCCCCCAAAAAGAGGTCTTAAATATTTCTAAACTATGTCTACATTTCTCTCTATATATATTTTTTCTTTTTTTTTTTTTTTGCAGTTTTTTGCCGGGGCTGGGTTTGAACCCTCCACCTCTAGCAAATGGGGCCAGCGCCCTACTCCTTTGAGCCACAGGCGCTGCCCTCTTTCGTTATTTTGAGACAGGCTCTTGCTCTGTCACCCAGGCTAGAATGCAATGGCATCATTATAGCTCACCACAACCTCAAACTCCTAGACTCAAGTAATTCTCCTGCCTTAGCTGCCCAAGTAGCTGGAACTACAGGTGTGTGCCACCATGCCCTGCTATTTTTTCTTTCTTTCTTTTTGTACAGAAAGGGTTTTGCTCTTGCTCCGGCTGGTTTTGAACTTCTGGCTTCAACTCCTGCCTTGGCCTCCCAGAGTGCTAGGATTACAAGTGTGAGCCACCATGCCCAGCCCCTGACACCAGGCAGGTGCAGGACAGGCGCATTAACCTCTCTCCTAGGCTGGGCTCGGTGGCTCACACCTGTAATCCTAGCACTCTGGGAGGCTGAAGCAGGTGGATTGCTTGAGCTCACCAGTTCAAGACTAGCCTGAACATTAGCAAGACCCCATTTCTACTAAAAATCCTAAGAGTTGGAGGTTGTTGTGAGCTATGATGCCACTGGACTCTACCCAGGGCAATAGCTTGAGGGCAACAGCTTGTCTCAAAACAAAACAAAATAAAACCTCTGTCCTAAACCCTCAAAATGCCTCTTCATAGGCTCTTGCTCCTCTTCCATCCATTCTTCATGATGCAGTCAGAGTGAGTTCTAAAACATCAGTCTACCACCATGGGCTCTTCTCTTAGGAGATGCTTAGCCTACTCCACCTGGCTCACAAAGCCTTTGCCCCTGCTCCCCTCTCCAGGCCCCTAACTTCTCATTCTGCTTTAGACCTCTTGCAGCGCTCTTTTGCCCCTGGGCCTGGCACACCACTCCCTCCATGGTACACTATCCTACCCCTCTGTTGGCTTGCTCCAGCCTGCTCTCCTGACAGCCATCAACCTAGACATCACAAATTTGTGTTTTGCTTTTTTGTTTCTTTTTTATATCATTGGGGATTCATTGAGGGTACAAAGAGACATCACAAATTTTTTAAAGAAGTTGCTCCTCGGCTCGGCGCCTGTGGCTCAACCGGCTAAGGCGCCAGCCACGTACACCTGAGGTGGCGTGTTCGAATCCCCAGCCCGGACCCGCCAAACAACAATGACGGCTGCAACCAAAAAATAGCCGGGCGTTGTGGCGGGCGCCTGTGGTCCCAGCTACTTGGGAGGCAGAGGCAGGAGACTCGCTTGAGCCCAGGAGTTGGAGGTTGCTGTGAGCGCGATGCCATGGCACTCTACCCAGGGGGATAGCTTGAGGCTCCGTCTCAAAAAAAAAAAAAAAAGAAGTTGCTCCTCCACTTGCTTCTACCAAGGAGCCTGCACTTGCCCTGGCATAATACTCATCCCATCTCATTGCAATTGTTTACTTACTTTGTACATTCTGGAATATACATCCATAACATTTGCTATTTTATTAGGTAATGAGCACTATCTCGGTCTAGGGAAGATCATGAGTGCCTTCCCTATGGAACTTGGTCCAAATAGTTTTTTCTTTTTTTTAAACATAGCTTTATTAAGGTTTAGTCCAGATATCATGCAATTCAACCATTTAAGGTATACAATTCAATGGTTTTTAGTATATTCACAGAGTTGTACAATCATCACTGCCATTTTAGAATATTTTCATCAACTCAGGAAGAAACCCTCCACCCCTTAGCTATCATCTCCAGACTCCCACATTCTTTCCTCCACCCCCAGGCAACTATTAATCTACTTTCTGTCTTTATAGATTTGCCTACACTGGATATTTCCTATAAATGAAATCAGATTAGGTCTTTCCAACTTACCAGTTATAAGATTCACCTGAGAACTTTCCTGGAGATTGAAATTCAGATGATCAGGCCTTTACTATTCTCAGCACCCAAGGCCAGGTAACACAATAAGTGGTGAAGGACTTTCTTTCTTTTTTTTCTTTTTTGAGACAGTGTTTTGCTCCATTGCCCTGGCTAGAATCTAGAATACAGTAACATCATCACAGCTTCCTGCAACCTCAAACGCCTAAGCTCAAGTAATCGTCCTGCCTTAGGCTTCCAAGTAGCTGGGACTACAGGCACATGCCATCACACCTGGCTAAGTTTTCTATTTTTTGTAGAGACAAGGTCTCACTATGTTGCTTTGGGTAGTCTTGAATTCATGACCTTAGGTGACCTTCCCTCCTCTTCCTCCTAAAGTGCTAGGGTAACAGGCATGAGCCACCACAACCAGCCAAGAAATATCTTTTGATGAATACCTCTAAAAGCTGTCTCCAGCTCTAGGCTCCTTATATCCAACCCCCCAACCGATGGCCCTAGTCTTATCTCAAGGAACCTGAAAACATTCTGAGTGTAAAATTATCATACATTCAACACAGAAAAGGCCTAGAAAGTCGAAGTACCGTCTCCAGTTCCCTCATGGGGCACAGCTCTTTGGAATGCAACTTTTTTCAAGACAGAGTCTCACTTTTTTTGCCTTCAGTAGAATTCTATGGTGGTGTAGCTCACAGCAACCTCAAACTCTTGGGCTCAAGTGATCCTCTTGCTTCAATTTTTCAATTTTTAGTAGAGATGGGGTCTCACTCTTGCTCAGGCTGGTCTTTTTAAAATTTTTTACTTATTTATTTTATTTATTTATTTTTGAGACAGTCTTACTATGTCACCCTCAGTAGAGTGCCATGGTGTCACAGCTCACAGCCACCTCAAATTCTAGGCTTAAGCAATTCCCTTGCCTCAGCCTCCCAAGTAGCCGAGACTATAGGTGCCCACCACAACGTCCACTATTTTTTTGTTGCAGTTGTCGTTGTTTTGCAGGCTCAAGCTTGGTTCAAACCCACCAGCTCCACTGCATGTGGCCGGCGCCCTAACCATTGGGCCACAGTTGTCAAGCCAGTTTTTCTATTTTAAGTAGAGACCCGGACTCACTTTTGCCTGCCTCAATGCCCAGCTATTTTTTTGTTGCAGTTGTCATTGTTGTTTAGCAGGCCCAGGCCAAGATGGAACCCACCAGCCTTGGTGAATGTGGCCAGCGCCCTAACCACTGAGTTATGGGCACCGAAACAACTTAGGCTGGTATTGAACTCCTGAGCTCAAGTGAACCACCCACGTTGGCCTCCCAGATTGCTAGGATTATAGGCTGGTCTGCCAGGCTTGGAATGCATTTTTTTTTTTTTGAGACACAGTCTCACTCTGTTGGCCCAGGCTAGAGTGCCCTGGCATCATTGCTTACAGCTGCCTCAAACTCGTGGGCTCATGCAATCATCTTGCCTCAGACTCCCCTCTTTCCTTAGCCTCCCAAGTAGCTGAGACCATAGGCACCTGTCCCACTAATTTTTCTACTTTTAGTAAAGACAGGGTTTCCCTCTTGTTCAGGCTGGTCTCAAACTCCTGAGCTCAAGCAATCCAACCTAGAATTACAGGCATGAGCCATCATCTCTGGTCTAGAATGCATTTTTGGCTATCGGGATCCCATTTAAGGAGTGGAACGAAACCTGAACAAAGGACTACAGAGAGTGGAGGGCTGTGGTCATAGTGGTGGAGGAGGCAAGTAAGTTGAATCCACAGTAACCACAGGAGTAGTGAGAAATGAGGCTGAATGCCTCCCTTGGTGGTCTAGCACTCTGGAAGGCCAAGGATGGCAGATTCCTTGAGCTCAGGAGTTCAAGATCAGACTGAGCAAAGCTGAGACCTGGTCTCTGCTAAAAATAGAAAAATTGGCTCAATGCCTGTAGCCCAGTGTTTAAGGTGCCGCCCACATGCACTGGGGCTGGTGGGCTTGAACCCCACCTGGGCCTGCTAAACAACAATGACAACTACAACAAAAAAAATAGCCAGGTGTTGTGGTAGGTGCCTATCATTCCAGCTACTTGGCAGGCTGAGGCAAGAGAATCGCTTAAGCCCAAGAGTTTGAGGTAGTTGTGAGTTGTGATGCCAGGGCACTCTAACAAGGGTGACAGCCTGAAACTCTGTCTCAAAAAAAATAAAAATAGGCTCGGCACCTGTGGCTCAAGTGGCTAAGGGGCCAGCCACATACACCTAAGGTGGCGGGTTCAAATCCAGCCCGGGCCGCCAAACAACAATGATGGCTGCAACCAAAAAAAATAGCCAGGCGTTGTGGCGAGTGCCTGTGGTCCCAGCTACTTGGGAGGCTGAGGCAGGAGACTCGCTTGAGCCCAGGAGTTGGAGGTTGCTGTGAGCTGTGGTGCCATGGCACTCTGCCCAGGGGGATAGCTTGAGGCTCTGTCTCAAAAAAAAATTAAAAAAAAATTAAAAAATAATAGAAAAATTGAGGGAAGAGGATCACTTGAGCCCAAGTTGGACTTGCTGTGACCTATGATGCCACAGCACTTTACCCAAGTTGACAACTTGAGACTCTGTCTCGAGAAAAAAAAAAAAAGAAAGAAAGAAAGAAAGAAAGAAAGACAGACAGAAAGACTGAGGCAAGAGGATCCCTTGAGCCCAAGAGTTTGAGATTGCTGTGAGCTGTGATGGCACAGCACTCTATCTAGGTTGATAGAGTGAGGCTGTCTCAAAAAAAAAAGAGAGAAGCTGAAGAGGTGAGCAGGGGCTTGCTTGGTCATGGGGGTCTGTGGAGTGGCAAAGGAGTTTGGAATTTAGCCCCAGTACTGGGGAGCCAACCATAGGCTTAAAGCAGGGGAATTTTGTGATCACATCTGTGCTCCAGAAGGGTCATTCTAGAAGTTGTGTGGAAGGAGGAGGCAGGAAGCAGGGAGTTTGTAACTATCATCAGAAAAAGGAGGCGTGGCCTGGGCCAGAGTGGGCCAGACAGAAGGGAGGTTGGGGTGAAAGGATGTTCCAAAGGTAGAATGGACAGGGTTTCACGACCGATGGGAGGAGGTGGTGAGAGAATGAAGCCCGTTTCTGGCCTGGATGATGGATAATGGTGTCTTTCACTGAGCGGGGAGCCCTAGAGAAGCACTGAGTGACAAGACTGGTAAGGGTGGTCTGGAAGCCGCTCAGAGGAAGTGTCCTTGGATGAGGCAAAGAGAGAAGGAAATGGGCTCAAAGCAGAAGCTTGAGTTATCCTTGCTGTACTGTGGAGTTTCATGACTACTGTGATGATGTCCAGTGACACTATGCTCTTGCCACATGTGTAGCCTATACCTTTTCCCTCTTGATTTTTACCTAATAATCTACATCAGCTTTAGTCTGGTCTCTCGACACTAATATAAGATAAGGCATTTGGGGGCCTAGGGACATCACCTATCTCTGGTATTACCTAGCTTTGAGCATAAACCTGGGTCCTTAGCAGTTATTTGGGAGATACTTACAATTTCACTTCAAATACTTCTGCTAGCTGCCTGCCAAAGTTCCTGAAATTTCCACTATTAAAGCCTTTCCTTGGTCAAAGCAGTAGTGTCCAACTTCTTTTAGGGGGAGAAATCTTTTTTCCCCCTAAATAAATCACACGAGATTTGGAAAGGTCAAGGAGCAGAGAGGGCTGGAACTTTCCTAATAGATCTCCCTTTGCCCTTCCAAGGCACACCAAGGCTAAAGCAAAATCTCCAGAGGCCTCTATAAACATGGAAATGTTATCTGACAAGAGTGAGGGGCTCCGAGCTGTCAGTGGGAGAACAGGAAAAGTCAGGGTAGGGCTGAAAACCAGAGTACAGTAATCTCCCTCATCCTAGAGGAATATATTACAAGATACCCCCCCCCCCCGTTCCTGTAGATGTCTGAAACCACAGATGGCACCAAATCCTATATATACTATGTTGTTTTGATCTGATAACTGAGACTAAATGACTCATGAGTGGGTAGTGTATACAGCATGGATATACAGCAGAAAGAAATGATTCAGACAGTATGGAGTGGGACAATGAGATTTTATCACAATACTCAGAACGGCATGCAACTTAAAACTTATGAATTGTTTACTTCTAGAATTTTCCATTTAATATTTTCAGACTACTGACGACTTCAGATAACTGAAACCTCAGAAATTGAAGCCATGGATAACGTTTAATGTCACCCTCTCAGCATCCAGAGAGGGTGACATTAAACATTTAACTGTACTCATTCTGCTTTTGTCAAGAAGTTGCTAGACAACCCTGAGCAAGTCACTTTACTTCTTGAATTTAGGACAAAACTGGTTCACCAAGCAGAGCAGTGAGCATCACTTGGAAAGGCAGACCTGAAGGTGTTTTGCAAAATGAAAAATATGCAGATGATATGGGTTAAGGATGATCAACACATGCTTGTAAAATGCAAGTAAATTACAGAACAAAATTAACCTACTTTCTAAATGTGGGATGTAGGTCTAGGTAAAGTTCTTCAGACTTTAGAGAGAAGTCATTTGAGCTGACAGGTTAAAAAATAAATAAATATGCTTTCACCAGGGTCTGAAGAAAGCTGGTATTAATAAGGGAAAAAAGATTCTTGTGGTTTGGGTGGGAAAGGACGTGAGAAAGGCAAGTCTTTAAAATGTTAGAGCCTTGGCAAGAGATGTTGGTAGGCAATGACAGCTTTCTAAACGTCTTGTAAGGTTTAGCATCACTACATCCTAGACTAGTGGTGTGGGATGACTTGCTTTCCCTTAAGCACTCTTATGCACTTGTGCCTTTGATCATGGCTCTTCACCTTACATGCCTTTGTCCTGCTTGCTAATGCATTGTTAATCCTTTAGACTCAGCTGAAATGAGATATTCCTGGAGAGTGATTTGCTCCTTTACCTATGAGCTCATGTCTTCCCAATTATAACAATTACTGCATTAATTTTTTTTTTTTTTTTTAGACAGAGTCTCACTATGTCACCTTTAGTAGAGTGCCCTGGCGTCATAGCTCACAGCAACCTCAAACTCTTGGGCTTAAGCAATTCACTTGCCTCAGCCTTCCAAATAGCTGGGACTACAGAAACCCACCACAACGCCTGGCTATTTTTCTGTTGTAGCTGTCATCATTGCTTAGCTGGCTTAGGCCGCATTCAAACCTGCTGGCCTAAGTGTATATGGCTGGTGCTGTAACCACAGTGTTACAGAGGCTGAGCCACTGCATTAATTTTTTAACCAGTTACCTTTTTAAATTTGAGTTCAAAGGCAGAAATACATCTTGAATCATCTTTGACTCGCCAGTGCCTAAAACAGAAAGCTGTACACAGCAAATACTCTATATATATTTGCTCAACTGGATTGTGTCTCACATGTGTTCTCAATAGGTACAGAGACAATAGAAATGTTCACGTGTAACTTTAGACCTTACTCCAAAGTGGACAGGAAGATTCTTGCCTATTGTTACTTATCTAAACATCTCTTCATCTGTTGATTCTCTTGCTTTAAGGGTTAAAAAAAAATGATCACAGTCATTGCAAACTTTACATGGGACAACAATGGGTGCCAAGGAATATCTTGGAAATAGAGTTGTTCTTCTGAGAATTGTAACATAAAGTATGTTTTCCCAGAAAGAATGGCTACCAGGCCAGGGAAAATCTCATCAGTAACTTATCTGATTCTATTAATGATCTAGAAAGATCATGTCCATCAGAAGGTAGAGTTGGGAGTGAGGGCAGATAACAGAAAGCACAAAAAAAATTATGCTTTCAGAAAGCATATAAAAATACATTTACTCTATGCTAACTGGTACCTAGAATCATGTCAAACAAAAATATTATGCTGGGTGGCTCCCTGGCTCAGTGAGTAGGATGCCAGTCCCATATACCCAGAGTGGTGGGTTCGAACTCAGCCCCAGCTAAACAGAAAAAAATAAAAAAAAATAGAAATCAGGAAAATCCACAAGCTTTGTGATTGACTTAAAGAAAGAAATTAAAGCTTAAAAAACATATATATATATATAATGCTTTCAGAAAGCATATAAAAAGTACATTCACTCTAGCCAGGCATTGTGGCTGGTGCCTGTAGTCCCAGCTACTCGGGAGGCTAAGGCAAGAGAATTGCCTAAAGCCCAAATGCTGGAGGTTGCTGTGAGCTGTGATGCCACAACACTTTACCGAGGGCAACAAAGTGAGACTCTGTCTCTAAAAAAAGAAAAAATACATCTACTCTATGATTACTGGTACCTAGAATCATGTCAAAAGCTTTACTTGCATTTTCGCATCTAATCCTTACACACTGTTTCAAGTACAATTGTCATCCCGTCTTGTAGAGGAGAAACCTATAGTTGTTACTTCATCTGAGATCACACAGTTAAGACAAGGTAAGATCTAAATCCAGGACATTTTGACTCCAGCATCCAGAAAGTGTGAATTAATTAGTTAAGTTATATGTATAACTAACATCTATCTTCCTCTTCCCCTCTCTCTCTCTTTCCCTTCTGTGACCTCCCTTTTTTTCTTTTGTTAGATACAGGGTCTCACTCTGTCGCCAAAGCTGGGCTCAAATTAACCTTTCTCCTACCCCTCAATCTCCCCCTCAATTATTTTTAAAATAATTTTAAAACTTTAATAATTTTTAAATTCTTAATGATTTCAAAATTATTTTAAAAAATTAAAATTTTCTTTTTGTAGAGATGGGGGTCTCGCTTCTTGCCCAGGCTGATCTCAAACTCCTGGCTTAAGTTACCCTCTCGACTCACCCTCCCAAAGGGGTGTGATTACAGGTGTGAACCACAGTGCCTGGTTATAACTAACATCTCTCTCTCTTTTTTTTT
>NW_003852546.1:1423384-1425823 GCF_000181295.1 Otolemur garnettii | reverse complement strand
CCTCCCAAGTAGCTGGGACCACAGGCGCCTGCCACAATGCCCGGCTATTTTTTGGTTGCAGATGTCATTGTTGTTTGGCTGGTCCGGGCTGGGGATGCGAACCTGCCACCTTAGGTGTACGTGACTGGCGCCTTAGCCGGTTGAGCTATAGGCACCCAGCCCTCCCTGTTTCTTTATATCTCCCCATGGATTTCACTCATAGGGGGGTCAAGCGAGCCTTCTGTCTCCTGCATCACCCATGTTTTTTCCTCCACTGTATTTTGCCAACAGCATATAAACATGCTCTAGAACCCTGTCATCTTTTAAAACATTTCCTCCTTTGGCTCTGCACTGGTAGCAGTGGTTTCAGCACCAGCCACATACACCAAGGCTGGCGGGTTCAAATCCTTCCCAGGCTAGCAAACAATAATGACAACTGCAACAAAAAACAGCCAGTGTTGTGGCAGGCACCTGTAATCCCAGCTACTTGGGAGGCTGAGGCAAGAGAATCGCCAAGCTCAAGAGTTTGAGGTTGCTGTGAGCTGTGATGCCACAGCACTCTACCGAGGGTGACAAAGTGAGACTCTGTCTTAAAAGCAAAAACATTTCTTCCTTTGACCCCATGTCCTTCTACACTTATCCTCAAATTTCTGTCCCCTTTACAGCAACACTTCCGTCAAGTTGCCTATATGTACTATCTTTATTTTCTCACTTTCCCAGACATTCCTCAATCCATTTATCAGGTTCACATCCTTGATTTACCCACATAAATCAAGCCAAGGTCACCCAGTGGTATTCTCTACTGACCTCCAAGGTAACCTATCCAGTAGCCACATATCTGGGCCAAGCTTATAAGATCCTTCGGCAGTAGTAGGCACAGAAAATGCCCCCTACCATACACACACCTGAAACTTTAAGACAGAATCTTATTCTGTCACCCTGGGGTAGAGTGCTGTGGCATCATGGCTCACAGCAACCTCAAACTCTTGGCCTTCAGCAATCCTCTTGCCTCAGCCCCCATAGTAGCTGGGACTACAGGTGCCAGCCCCAAACCCAGCTAATTTTTCTATTTTTAGTAGAGATGGCTCTCGCTCTTGCTCAGACGGGTCATCTCAAGTGATCCACCAGCCTTGGTCTCCCTCTTAGAGTGCTGGGATTATCTGTGCCCAACACCACCCCCGCCTAACCTTTATCTTGCATCTCACCACTCAACACTTTGGATTTCCTTGTTTTCCTGGATGCTCCCTCCCAGCCTCCTACCTCGTTACTCTCTCAATGTTGGAGTGTCCCAAGATTTGGCCCTGGAATTTCTGTTCACTCTTTCCTCCAAGCCAATCATAAACTGACAACTCATATATGTGGTTTAATCACCTCATGAAGTTAGAAAACATCTGATTTAGTTTCAGACATCAATTTTTTTACATTTAAACAACACAGATTTCTGGTTCCTTTAAGGAAAAAAACAGTATCTGTCAATACTGGGCCAGCGTTCTCACAAGGGCACAATCAGCTGGGTGGAGCAGATGCTGCTTCCTTGACGCTGGGTCCGTTTGTTATCCGCGATATAGGACAGTTGAGAATGCTGTCCTGAGCCATATTCCCATAAGTACTAAAAGACTCCCTTTCCAAGGCCACCAGAACACCTAGCAGTCAGTTCTTGGTCAACTTTACCGCTGGTTGGGTAGAGTTCGCTGGCGCCTCCAGGGGAGGAGGCACTGAAGGACTCCACCCACAGAGAACTTAACTCTCCGTCAAAAACAAGACATGCACGTCTTAAGTACAGTCACACTGCGCCAAATTCAGAAAGTCTTCTCGACAAAAGATGACTGCTGTGGTCGTCTAAAAGCATCAAGTCTGGTATTCCGCTGCCTCTCCGGGCTGAGGTCTGGGGACACCAAGAGGAGACCCTCTTCGAGGACGGAAAGATCACCGAAAGCCGCTGAACAAGGACAGACTTTCTCGCCGTCGCTCACAGGTGCTGGATTGTATCTGAGAAGCAAGGATCGCGCGGGGACAGGCAGTGCCTTACTCCGTGGCCGGCAGAGCTGTGCGGCGCGGCGTTTGGAGGGCGGGTCGGGCCAGGCTGGGCGGAGACTGGGCGGGGCCCCGGAGCGTCCTCAGCCCCACGGTTCGGCCCCGCGCGCGCTTCCTCCAGCTATCCCCACTCCCCCAACCCTAGACGGATTCAAAGAGGCCCGAGACAGCAGCTAGGGAACCAGGTCAAGCGGGCGAGGACGCAGGACTGCCTAGTGGCCGAAGCCTCCGCCCAGGAAGCCCCACCCAACGAGAGCGCAGACGCCCCGGCGCCCGCGAAGCCCACGCGCGACCGGGCGAGGGCGCGGGAGGGCGCGTGCAGCGTGACGACGCGACTCGCGGCGCGTCCCGTGACGCCATCGCGCCCGCTTTTGAAAGTTGGCGCCCGGGGCCGCCTCCCATGCTGCCCCGCGCCAACCCCTCCCC
>NW_003852546.1:1409924-1422866 GCF_000181295.1 Otolemur garnettii | reverse complement strand
GGCGGCGCGCTAGGCCTCGGGTGGCGGCGGCGACAGAGGCCCGCGCGCCCGGCGACTCCATTTTCCTTCCTTTGTCTCTGCCCTCGAGGCCGGCTCTTGGCCCGGCCGATCGCCCAGCCGCGGCCCGCCCTCTGCCCTCCGCCCCTCCCGCGGCGGGTGGCCCTAGCCTAGGCGCTATCTCCGCGCCCGGGCTTTGCCTACCGCCTCGCTCAAAGATCCAAACCTACTACCTAAGCGCGCGTAGCGGGTCTCGGTGCCGTATGGGTGTCGGGCCCTGGTCGATGCGTCTCGGGCTGCCCCTCCTCCAATCCTCCCGGTCCCCGGAACCTACCCGGCCGCCCTGTGAGCTTCCCCAGCTGCTCAACAGTCGCTCCCAGTCTGCGCCTCGCCGCCGCTGGTCTTCGTCTCCGCGGAGTGGCGCAGGCGGCGCTGCTGCGGCTGCGAGTAGAGGGACCCCAGAGCTGCCGAGAGCTCCCTCTGCAAGGCTGGCTGAGCTGCTCGCACCTCTACGCCGCCTGAGCGGGCGGGGGGACGCGCCCTCGCCGCCCCCGCTGCGCCCCTAAAGTCGCGCTCGGGCTCCTCGCCCGACCCGACCCGTGCGGCCCCCCCTCCAGGAGCGGAAAAGACTGGAGTTCCGCACAAAATAGTTTTTCTCCAGCTATGCTCAGATTTCCCAGCCCATTGGAGTGATAGCAGCCTAACTTTTGTACAGAGATCTCAAAGGGACCGAAAGTTAATTTCACTCCGATCCCAAGTGACGTGACAAATTACTGAATTCGGGAATATGGGCTGAGTTCGTTCAGGCGACCCTTGATTTCTCCCCACCCACGCTTTTAAGTGTCCTGACGGAAACTTAGTACTACACCTCTTAGTACCTGATGCTCTAGGCGAAAGCAGTTCTGCCCGGGATTGTGCAACCCGATCTAAAGCGCCAGTAGGAGAGAATGAATTTATTCTTGACTCGATTGGTAATTTGCCCATATGCTGAAATATGAGGGTTGATGTTGTAATTGAATCCTGGGTCACTTGTTGCAGATGGTTTATAAATATCCACGCCTAATGTAACTACTCTTTAGTAGCTGACTTCCTGTAGTCCTGAGTTCAGCATTAAATAAACGTTCACATGAGTAAACTCTTCACACTTTGAGTTTAGACCAAATAAGAAAGTTTAAATTCCATAACTGCATAGGTGGAGAAGGACATTAAACAGAGCATATATTTAAATTTAGTCTGTCCTTAAGTCTTCTTTCATCGTTAAAAAGGTTCCTGTTGAATTGCTGGAGTCTTCTCTTTTTGGTTTTTCCTTAAATATTCTGGTACCTTAATATAGTACTGTGCAGCATGATGTATCAGTTTGGGTTGCTTTGGGGAGAAGAAAGTGTAGATTAACCTTCCTTTTTTTAGGAAGGAAAAATATGTTAAATTTATGAGGAAATTAAAAACAGACTGGTGCTATACCGAATTGTCTGGTCCTCTGTATATAATCTCAATCTGTGGGTCCTTGTGGCATCTGCCTCCATAGGCAAGTCTTTCAACATCCTTTTGTGTGTGTGTGTTGGAGACAGAGTCTCACTTTGTCACCCTGGTAGAGTGCTGTAGTATCACAGCTCACAGCACCTCAAACTCTTCGACTCAGGTGATTGATTCTCTTGCCTCTGCCTCCCAGGTAGCTGAAACTTGGGCATCTGTATCATTAAAACAGATAATACAGATCATTTGCCACAATGCCAGGCTATTTTTAGAGACACAGTATTGCTCCGGCACAGGCTGGTCTCAAACCTGTGAGCTCATGCAGTCTACCCACCTTGGCATCCCAGAGTGCTAGGATTATAGGAGTGAGCTACTGTACCCGAACACAACATCCTTTTTTTTTTCCTATGAGACAGAGTCTCAAGCTTTCCGCCTAGGTAGAGTGCGGTGGCGTCATAGCTCATGGCAGCCTCCCACTCAAGAGATCCTCTTGCCTCAGTTTTTCTATTTTTAGTAGATATGGGGTCTTGCTTTTGCTCAGGCTGGTCTCAAACTCCTGAGCTCAGGCAGTCCCACCTACCTTGGCCTCCCAGAGTGCTCGTACAACATCCTTTTTTTGAACCCCACAAAATGTTCCTGTCCTCCCTCTTCTCCACGAAATTATACTAAATAAATATCCATACTGTTGATGTAGTGTTGAGCTTGGAAATAGAACCACCTCTAATTATCTATTAGTCCATTTGTGTAATTTGTTGCATTTTTTGTGTGTGATTTTCAGTTTTCCTTTTGAAATTGTGGTTAAGTTGGCATATTTCATTTATTAAAATAAGCTCCATGAAAGTTAAAACTTGTCTCGGCGCCTGTGGCTCAAGTGGCTAAGGCGCCAGCCACATACACCTAAGGTGGCAGGTTTGAATCCAGCCCGGGCCTGTCAAACAACAATGACGGCTGTAACCAAAAAATAGCCAGGCGTTGTGGTGGGCACCTGTGGTCCCAGCTACTTGGGAAGCAGAGGCAGGAGACTCGCTTGCGCCCAGGAGTTGGAGGTTGCTGTGAGCTGTGATGCTACAGCACTCTACCCAGGGGAGACAGCTTGAGGCTCTGTCTCAAAAAAAGAGAAAGAAAGTTAAAACTAAAAATGGACAAGGTTTGTAATTGAGCCAGGAGTAAAGCTTGTTTTCTCAGGTTAGCACAGGGTTTCACAGACCATGTTTTGCTTCTTGGTTTGGTTGTTCCATAGGCAGTTATCAGCTTCTTGTCTTATTCATTATTTATGGTGTTTTAATGATACAGACTTTGTCCACACAGTTGCTGTCCTTTGAGATTCCTGTATTTCAGGGATTGTACCTATTTTTACTTTTTTCATTAGAAAACCAGATCTACAGAGAGAATAAATTGAGGGTGAATTGGTACATCAAGGTAACCCAAAAGACCTACTTATTTAAGTCAGTAGTATGAGGAAGATTAAAATAGGAATGTTTCCATACACAAAATATATTGCTTATTTAAGAATAGTTGTGAACTACTCTTTTCAGCCTATATAAGAAAATATAGGGCTCGGGCGGCGCCTGTGGCTCAAAGGAATAGGGTGCTGGCTGCATATACTGGAGGTGGCGGGTTCAAACCCAGCCCTGGCCAAAAAACAAAAAAGAAAATATAGGGTGCAGTACCCATAGCTGAGTGGTTAGGGTTTTGGCCATATGCACTGGATTCGAACCAGCCAGGGCCTGCTAAGCAACAATAATAGTAACAACAACAACAAAAATAGCCTTGTGTTGTGGCGGGCGCCTGTAGCTGCACCTAGTTGGGAGAGTCTTGTTCTCCAAGAGGCAAGAGAATCGCTTAAGCCCAAGAGTTTGAGGGTGCTGTGAGCTGTGAAACACTCTACTGAGGGCAGCATAGTGAGCCTCTTGGCTCAAAAAAAAAAAAAAAAAGGAAAGAAAATATAGGAGGTGTAAAAATTAATCCTTAAGATGCATCCAAATTCTAAGAGCTTTAGGATTTTGTTTTAAGGGACACACAAAAATGAGGGCACCCACATGGGATTTCTCTGAGTGGCTTGGGTTTTCCTTGGCAGAGACCACCTGTGGCTGACTAAGGCCTTGGGGAGGAGTCCTGTGGCACAGCCTACATAGTGGTGCCTGCTGGCAGAAAGTCACCTCTAGAGATTGTTTTTCTGCTTCAAGGATGCTGCTGATATCATAGTTGCTTCACATCATCTCCTTTATAGACTTTTTTTTTTTTTTTTTGAGACAGATTCTCATTATGTCATCCTTGGTAGAGTGCTGTGGCATCATAGCTCACCACAACCTCAAACTGTTGGGCTTGAGTGATTCTCTTGTCTCAGCCTCCCCAGTAGCTGGGACTAGACGCCCCCCACCCCCATGCCTGCCTATTTTTTTGTTGTAGTTGTCATTGTTGTTTAGCAGGTCCAGGCTGAGTTCAAACCCACCAGCCCCAGGGGAATGTGGCTGGTGCCCTAATCACTGAGCTATGGGCCCTGAGCCAACAGAGACTTACTTTTTTAAACCAGACTATCTACCTTATTTACCTCTCTTGGTACCATATGACTTCCGGCTGTTTGCCAAAAATTGGGTTGATCTTCAAACTGCTAAGATTTGTTATAATTTAGGACTTTGAGAAAGGACATAACAGGTTTAGAAAGAATAATAATGACAAATATTTTCTTTTATTTATTTTTTATTTTTTTATAGTTTTGAGACAGAATCTCAGTATGTTGCCCTCAGTAGAGCACTGTCGCGTCACAACTCACAGCAACCTCAAACTCTTGGGCTTAAGCGATTCTCTTGCCTCAACCTCCTGAGTAGCTGGGACTACAGGCGCCCACCACAGTGCCCGGCTATTTTTTGGTTGCAATTGTCATTGTTGTTTAGCAGGCCCTGGCTGGGCCCGAGCCTGCCAGCTTTGTTGTATATGGCTGGCACCCTATTCGCTGAGCTACAGGTACTGACCCAATAATGACAAATATTATACAACTTTGGTTCTCGGTTGGCTATGTAGATGTGTCATACTACATTTGTTTTTTAAAATACTTATTTACTTATTTATTGACAGGGTGTGGCTTTATTGCCCATCCTAGAGTGCAGGGCTATGATCATAGCTTGCAGTAACCTCAAACTCCCCAGTGCTCAGGCTTTCCCCCTGTTTTAGCCTCACAAGTAGCTAGAACTTCAGGTGGGCACTACCATGCCCAGCTTTTTTTTTTTTTTTTTTTGTCCCCTTAGTGATGAGTGATGGAGTCCTGCTTTGTTGCCCAGGTAGGTCTCTAACTCCTGGTCTCCAGTGAGCCTTCTGGCTCACATTCAACATCCCTAAACTTTTCTCTAATCATTATCTTTGTATCTTCCTTGTGAATATCATTGTGCATTTTTATCATGATTTAATATTTGAGTGCAAAGTTGTAACATTGCATATAGATTAAAATATAGCCTCAGGGTAAGGATACATTTTTTTACCCCACACTTTATCCTCATTTTTGGTCACTCTTCCTTTTTCAGTGGCATGAAATTTCATTCCCTTTGAAGCTTGCTCGTGATATTATATGGATTAAGTACACTAATCCTCTATATTTGTGTTATAAATTGCCTCTCAACATAGACTTTTTTGTAAGTTTTATTAAAGAAAATATTGTATCAGTTTATTTTTGTGGACTTGAGTTCATTAGGAAATGGGTTTCCTCTTAGACGTACCTCATATGCTAAATTTTCTGGAAACTTTTTTTCTTTTCGAGACAGTCTCGCAGTGGCATCACAGCTCACAGCAACCTCAAACTCCTTGGGCTTAAGCAATTCTCTTGCCTCAGCCAGCCTCCCAAGTAGCTGGGACCACAGGTGTCCACCACATCACCCAGCTTTTTTTTTTTTTTTTGTAGAGACAGAGTCTCACTTTCTCACCCTCGATAGAGGCCTGTGGCATCACAGCTCACAGCAACCTCCAACTCCTGGGCTTACGGGATTCTCTTGCCTCAGCCTCCCGAGTAGCTGGGACCACAGGTGCCCACCACAAGGCCCGGCTATTTTTTGTTGCAGTTTGGCCAGGGCTGGGTTTGAACCCACCACCCTCAGTGTATGGGGCCAGCGCCCTACCCACTGAGCCACAGGCGCTGCCCAACACCTGGCTATTTTTTGGTTGTAGTTGTCATTGATGTTTAGCTGGCCTGGGCTGGGTTCGAACCTGCTGTCCTTGGTGTATGTGGTTGGTGCTGTAACCACTGTGCTATGTGTGCCGCCTGGGAAATTCAAATTTAGTTCTTTCAGTTAGGAGTTTCTTTTTTTCTATAGAGATAAATTCCACTCTCCCCTTGCTTGAAGCTTGCCAGCTCATTTTGTAATTTAGGGAGAAAATGTCAGCTGACAAGGTATTCCATTATTTGACTAAAAAAGATATTTTATTGCTGTCCTTGTAGGATTTTGAAAGGCCAGTGAAAGATTCCCCTGTAGTTATCTTATTAAACTGAAAAGTATACTATTAATTGGTGGTGTAAACTAAATAAGACTACTACTTGCTGAAGATAAGGAAATAAGTTGGTAAATGGGTTAGGGCTATTACTGCACTTACAAAAATTAATTTTTTGGTAGTTTGAATCCATGTGCTGTTATTTGGTTGCAAGATTGTAACAGTGCAATTTTGATACTCAACAAACCTTTACATACTCAGCAAATGTCTAAAAAAAAATGAATGTTTTGTAATTGGCTTGATGAATGTTTATTGAATAGTTCAGTTACTGACATGATGTATTAATAGGTTTTTTGTTTTATTCCTAATTTTATCAGTCTTCAGTTTGCCCTCATTTTATTTTTCATACTGTATGTGCATTTGTGTGACTTTAATGTTTCATAAAATGATTTATGCTTCTCCTTCAGAATGATCACAGACCTGGAGCCAAAGAACAAGATGCACTAGTGGATAGATTGCTGACCAGGGGCTTGAGAGCTGATTTCTGTTTTCCCTCCTCAAACTGACTTTGCAGCCACGGGGAGGTAAGTGCTATTTCCATTTCTTGGTCTTAAATGAGAGTAATACAACTCTCCTGGGATTAGAGATTTGCTGGATAATTCTTGAGTATAGCAGATTCAGGACATCAGGTGATTGAGAGTTTACAGCCTTTATGATCATAGTCCTGGGTTTGAAACTATATTACCACATTTTAGCTGGGAGATGCTGGGCAAGTCACTTAACCTGTGTATTTATTCCTATAGTCTCCTTATTTATGAGAGAACAATAATGTCAATCTCAGAGGCTGTTTCCAGAGTAAATAAGAGTGTGTGTAAAGCATTAAGTACTTACTATTCTAGGTATGTACGCAGGAATACCCTAGGAAATGGTGGCTGCTTTTCAGTAGACACCCTTGGAATATATATTTTGATTATTGGAGAATAGCCTGAAAAGTCCATGGCCTATGGCAGTTTGTAATTTTGATGAGAAACAGATGGAATCCTGTTCTTGGGGAAGCTGTTATCCTGGATAAAAATTGTCCTAATTAATTTGAGTTAGCTTAGCTGATGGCCCATATTTGTATCAGGTTGCAATAGTTATTATCAATTTACTTCAGCCTATGATTTCTGCAATAAAATAGGCATTGTACGGAACTTGAAGGCTTTTTATAAATACTAGGGTCTGCTGTGCTTTGGGATCTTGTAAACAACAAAATAGGGTTCTAATATAAAAATTATTTCTTCTTGGGCTACCAGAAAGTACGTCTTTTTTATACTGTAGAAAAATCTGAAGGTAATTTAATTGTACTTATGTAATGGCTAAAAGGAGTGTAGTGGTAGAAATTATAAATGCCAAGATTAGATAAGTTTATCTGAATGAATCATATAAGAGAATAAGATTTTTCTTATAAACTGTACCTGGAGCAGCTATAGAGGAGGAGGGAATAGGAATGAAAGCTCTGCTATTCTTAAAATCTTTATTTTCCAGATGGGCCAAAGTGGTATCTTTCCTTTTTTTTTTTTTTTTTTTGAGACAGAGTTTTATTATGTCACATTGGGTAGAGTGCTGTGGCATGACAGCTCATAGCAACCTCAGACTTTTGGGTTTAAGTGATTCTCTTGCCTCAGCCTCCCAAGTAGCTAGGACTATAGGCGCCCACCAAAACACCTGGCTATATTGTTGTTGTTTTAGTTGTCACTGTTGTTTAGCAGGCCTGGGTTCAAACCTGCCAGCGCCCTCACCACTGAGCAACAGGTGCCAAGCCCCAACATGGTATCTTGCTAGATGGGCAGGACAAGGGCTGTGTGGTAGTATTCTGTCTCTCCAGAAATAACTTGTTCCCTGCAGGGTCTTTTAGGACTGTTGACACTTGACTGTATACTAATAAGCTGCTAAAAAAGGAAACAATACTGATATGAAAAACTGTTGTGATATCTAGCTATAAGAATTTAGTTGAATGGGTTTATAGGAACATGTTGATCACTTAAAGTGTTATGGCTAGCTTGTTTATATTCCTGTTTCTCAAAATGGGATATGCATCCTTCTGAGTGTACAAGGTGATAGGGATTTCAGGGTACTTGGAGTCGCAAAATAAATATGACCCATCTTATTGGAGCTTTAATTATGCTCACTGATACGGCAGTGAGTTAAGTAATTTAACTGATAAGTAATTAAAAACATTGTTATATTAAAACAAATCCGCATTTTTGGAACAGAATACAAACTGTATGACCAGCTAAGATAACACAGGTTTTCTTTTATTTATTTTATTGAAAGAGAGTTTTACTTTGTCACCGTTGGTAGAGTGCTGTGGTGTGCGTAATAGCTCACAGCAACCTCCAACTCTGTACTCAATTGATTTTCTTGCCTCCGCTTCCCTAGTAGCTGGGACTACAAGCACCCGCCACAACACTTGGCTATTGTTTTGTTGTTGTTTAGCAGGCCCAGGCCAGGTTTGAAACTACCAGCCCTGGAACATGGGGCTGGTACCCTAAACACTGAGCTCCAGGCGCCCAGCCATAACACAGGTTTTCAACAAAATGAGGCATGAGTGCCTAGGAGTGGGAAGTGCTCTTTGTATAGGTACTACAGTGAAAACATTTGAGAATTGGTACTTTTGAGCTATAGAATAGCTCTATTGTTCACCTTCTTACTTTGTCCCTGTTGTATTTTACTGTGGAATTTAGAGGTTAGATTATATTAAATGATGCTTGCTTGCATGCATATTGCAGTACATGCCTGACATGCACAAGACAGCTTGATGGGCAATTTTAGATATCTGAACCAAGTCAGAAATATTGTCATCAAGACTATTCCAGACTCTACGCCTGTGGCTCAAGTGGCTAAGGCCCCAGCCACATACTCCTAAGGTGGCGGGTTCGAACCCAGCCCGGGCCCGCCAAACAACAGTGACGGCTGCAACCAAAAAATAGCCAGGCATTCTGGCGGGCGCTGTAGTCCCAGCTACTTGGGAGGCAGAGGCAGGAGACTCGCTTGAGCCCAGGAGTTGGAGGTTGCTGTGAGCTGTGATGCCATGGCACTCTACCCAGGGGGACAGCTTGAGGCTCTGTCTCAAAAAAAATAAAAAAGACTATTCCAATAATTTTAAGGGTTATAATTTGAAAGAAAAAAGGAAGCAATGAGAAAAATTGGGTCTAAAACTATATAACAAATTTTATAAAACAGAACTTTGGAAACAGATATCACATTGATTCAAGCATAATTAACCATTTACACTGATTCTGTTAACCCTCTCCTTCTGCTTCCCTGAATTTAAGTTGTTAAGTACTCAGAGTCATAAAATGGCTGAATCCTAAGCTGGACTTTGTGGCTCCTAAGATAATTCTTTAAAAGCAACTATTCTTAACTTTTCTTTTTTTTCAATTGAGACAGTCTCACTCTGTTGCATCAGCCTAGCTTGCAGCAACCTCAAACTCCTGGATTCAGGTGGTCCTCCTGCCTCAGCCTCCTAAGTAGCTGGGACTGCACGCACCTGCCACAATGCCTGGCTACATTTTCCTATTTTCAGTAGAGATGGGGTCTCACTCTTGCTCAGGCTGGTCTCGAACTCCTAAGCTCAAGCAGGCCTTCCTCCTTGGTCTCCCAGAGTGCTAGGATTACAGGTATGAGCCATTGTGCCTGTCCCCTCATTCTATACTTTAAATACTTGCCTTTCTACTTTGTCCCAGGCACTGCACTAAGTACTAGGATTTCAAAGAAAAGGATTCTTTTCCTGAGGGTCTTAAACAGACTTACAGGGTAAGAAACCTATAAATCAGTGTTGCTGGTGCTCTGATAAAAATGTGTTCAGAGTGTAGAGAGAGATGGTAAGTTACAAGAATTGATGAAAGATGTTGGGAAAGGCTTTCTAAAGAAAAGACTCATTAGGTATAACAGATGACAAAGAAGCATAACATTTTTTTTATTTTTTTATTTTTTTCAGCTTTTTTGGCCGGGGCTGGGTTTGAACCCGCCACCTCCAGCATGTGGGGCCGGAGCCCTACTCCTTTGAGCCACAGGCACCGCCCCATAAAATTTTATTTTAATCATATTAGTTGTCATTTGGCAGGCCCTGCTGGATTCAAACCTGCCAGCTCCGGTGTATGTGGCTGGCACCCTAGCTGCTGAGCTACAGTCACTGAACCTATTTTAATCATATTAGGGCATCAAAGCCTTGCCATGCAGCTTAATAGCTATGTGGCCTTGGACAAGTCCATTAAACTTGTGACTTCTTTGGGTTTCCCTTTTCTCATTTGTAAAATACATAGGCTTGTGGCAGGTAAATGAAGAATTGGTTGGGATGGGGTGGATATGTGTTTGAAACCTTAATGTGCTGTATGGAGGTAAAGTAGTAATTGTAGACTTTAGCAGTAGTTGGTCATTGTATATACTTGCATTTAACTGAACAGTGATGACCACCAAACAGTATAAAAATTAGAACTAAATTGAAATATTTAGGATGAGGAAAGTAGGATAGATTTATCACAAAATCTGTTGAGCATTAGAGAAATGGGTAACTAACAAGGTCATATCCTATTTTGGAAGTGATATACAATAACCCATAAAAAGATGATAGGGAAGACTGTACTAACCAGCAAATGTTTATGAGAAAGGTTTCTTAAAAGCATGGTACTAACTGGTCTGAAGGTAGTTATCACAAAGGTAGTTCACAGTTAGTTACAGATTGAACTCCTTGTTCTACTCCTTTCCCCTTCTTATTACTGCATATGACTAGGTTTTAAAAACAAGTAGTACTGAGAAATTATTAGGAATAAAAGTAACGAAAATCCCAGTTCAGGTGTGGTGGCTCATGTCTGTAAACCCAACACTTTGGGAGGCCAAGACAAGAGGACCACTCGATCCTAGGAGTTTGAAGCCAGCCTGGGCAACATAATGAGATTCCATCTCTACAAAAAATAAAGGGGAGGGGGAAGCTCAAACAAAAACCTGGCATGTAGCAGGAGCTCAGTAAGTAATTATTTGGATGAAAGAGTGCTAGCAGTATGAGGGTCGTTATATTTGAGGTTACTTTTTGTTGGTTTTGTATAGTTTGTATGACTTTTATGATGCAAATAAGTTGTGTTTCTTATGTTAGATAAGAGCAGAATTATCAAAATTTGGCAATAGCAATATATACAGTAGGGAACTAGTTAAATTATGGTTCATGTGGTAGAATGCCACATAGCTCTTAAGTATAATATATCGAAATGGAAGAATATTTGAGACAAAGCACAAAAAAAAAATCAGATTACCAAATAGCATGTGTAGTGTGATCTCAAGTGAGAGTAAATACGTGTATAGTATATCTATTGGAGGACCATGGATATTTTTTTTTTTTTTTTTTTTGAGACAGAGCCTCAATTTCTCCCCCTGGGTAGAGGGCCGTGGGATCACAGCTCACAGCAACCTCCAACTCCTGGGCTCAAGCGAGTCTCCTGCCTCCGCCTCCCAAGTAGCTGGGACCACAGGCGCCCGCCACAACGCCCGGCTATTTTTTTTTTTTTTTGGTTGCAGCCGTCATTGTTGTTTGGCGGGTCCGGGCTGGGGATTCGAACCCGCCACCTTAGGTGTACATGGCTGGCGCCTTAGCCGGTTGAGCTATAGGCGCCGAGCCAGGACCATGGATATTAAGACAGAGTCTAGAGTGTCATGGCGTCAGCCTACCTCACAGCAACCTCAGACCCCTGGGATCAGTTGATCCTCCTTCCTCAACCTCCTGAGTAGCTGGGACTGTAGGTGCTCTTTAGTAGAGATGGGGTCTGGCTCTTGGCTCAGGCTGATCTCGAACTCCTGAGTTCAAGCGATTCTCTTGCCTCAGCCTCCCAGAGTCACAGTGTGAGCCCCTGGGCCAGCCAACAAGATTTATTTTATTTATTTTTTTTTCTTAGAGTCTCACTCACAGAGTCTTACTTTGTTGCCCTTGGTAGAGTGCTGTGGCATCACAGCTCACAGCAACTTCCAGCTCTTGGGCTTAGGCTATTGATTCTCTTGCCTAAGCTTCCTGAGTAGCTGGGACTACAGATGCCCACCACAGTGCCTGACTATTTTTTGTTGCAGTTTGGCCTGGGCTGGGTTGGAACCCACCACCGTCAGTATATGGGGCTGGCGCTCTACTCACTGAGCCACAGATGCGGCCCAGGATTTGTTTTTTTTTTTTTTGTAAGTTCTCAAAGAGCTGCAACCAAAATGTCTATATGAAATCTACAGGTAGGTTTATATTCTTTCTTTCTTTCTTTTTTTCATTAGAGACAGAGTCTCACTCTTGTTTAGGGAACACTGAGCTCAAGCATTCCACCTGCCTTGGCCTCCCAGAGTTCTACGATTATAGGCACGTCAGCCTCCCAAGTAGCTGGGATTACAGGTGCCCACCACAAGGCCTGGCTGTTTTTAGAGATGAGGTCTTCTCTCTGGCTCAGAGTGGCCTGGAACTCGTGATCTCAAGTGATCCACCTGCTTCGGCCTCCCAGAGTGCTGGGATTATAGGCATGAGCCACCACACCCAGCCCACAACATTTAGATTTCTTAAGTGTCATTGAACCCTGCTAGAGATCTTACAGACGTGTAGCTGGGAAGAGAGAAAGGCAGGAGTAGGGTACTGTATCTGCCTAAGTGTTAGAGGGCATTGAGGTTGCAGAGGCAATTCTTAACAATTTTCCTCACTTAAATTTGGTCTTTTTTGTAACTTTTTTTTTCTTTTTTTGTAACTTTTAAAAAAACCATGTAAGTAATGTTTAGTTTCATTCTTTGGAGAGTCTGATAATTACAGAATTACATTTGTAATTAATTACCTAATTATCTTTAAAAACCCTTTTACTTTCTTTGCCCAGGAGTAAAGACATTTGGTAGGTTGACTTTTGGGCTTTTTCCTATGTTTTTATTAACTGGCATGTACATAAATTACCTTTTATTTTTGAGAGAGAGAGTCTCAAGCTGTCGCCCTGGGTAGAGTGCTGTGGCATCAGAGCTCACTGCAGCCTCCAACTCAGGCTCAAACAATCCTCTGGCCTCAATGTTTCT
>NW_003852546.1:1401357-1407811 GCF_000181295.1 Otolemur garnettii | reverse complement strand
TTTTTTCTTTTTTTTTTTTTGTAGAGACAGAGTCTCACTTTATCACCCTTGGTAGAGTGCCATGGCATCACACAGCTTACAGCAACCTCCAACTCCTGGGCTTTAGCAATTCTCTTGCCTCAGCCTTCTGAGTAGCTGGGACTACAGGCACCCCGACATGATGTCCAGCCATTTTTTTTGTTGCAGTTTGGCCGGGGCTGGGCTCAAATCTGCCACGCCCGGTATATGGGGCCAGCACCCTACCCACTGAACTACAGGCACCATCCATGCCTGGCTATTTTTTGTTGCAGTTGTCATAGTTGTTTTAGCTGGCCTGGGCTGGGCTTGAACCCAATGTGTCTGGTGCTGTAACCACTGTGCTATGGGCGCCGAGCCAGTTTTTTTATTTTTAGTTGAGACAGGGTTTTGCTCTTGCTCAGACTGGTCTCAAACTCCTGAGCTCAAGCAATCCATGGTCTCACCTTCCCAGAGTGCTAGAATTACAGGCATCAGCCACCACGCTGGGCCAATGTTTATGTATCTTTTTAAAGAAACACAAATAGCATACTCTACAATTAATACATTTGGATTATTTTCAGTCTTTTGCCATTAGAGAAAAATGCCTTGCTGGGTACCGTGGCTCACTCCTGTAATCCTATCACTCTGGGAGGCTCAATAGGAGGATCGCCTGAGCTCGTGAGTTCAAGACCAGCCTGATCTAGAGCTAGACCCTGTTTCTAAAAATAGCTGTGACAAGTGCCTATAATCCCAGCTACCTGGGAGACTAAGGCAGTAGAATTTCTTGAGCCCAAGAGTTGGAGGTTGCTGTGAGCTATGTCTCCATGACACTCTACCAGGGGACTACAAAGTGAGACTCTGTCTCAAAAAAAAAAAAGCCCTAATAGATATCCTTGAATACAGATCTATAGGCACATGCACTAGTATATTCCTGGAAGTTGAATTGTTTGTGTATATTCTAGAAGAGAGAATGGCATACGAAGGCCCAGAGGCAGGAGAGGAGAGGCCTAGAATGTGGTTACTAAAAGCAGCTCAGTGTGATTAAAGCAGAGTATATGAGGCTAGATGCAGACCTGTTACTTGGGCCCTGAATGACCCTCACAGGGGTGTCCAACCTGTACTCCTCAAAATTATTTGGCAAGTGTTTTGCTTGTCAGTGGTGCTGGATATCACAAAAACTATGTGAGCACTTTTTCTTTTGCTCTTCAATGTATGGCAGAAAAGAAAAAAAGGTGGGACACCCCTGTGACAAAGTGAAAAGGTATGGATTTTATCCTGTGAGTTCTCAGCATGGGAGGTTTCAGAAGAGAAATCTTGCTAATAATGAATTTACAATTTAGAAACCTATGGCCACTGTATAGAAGATGGATAGTGAGGGAGTAAGAGGGGAAGCAGAGAAACTAGTTAGGCCATTGCATTGTTACAGGCTAGATGTAATGCTGGCCTGACATAAGTTAGGACACCTTACCAGGATTGCTGTTTGTCTAGATTTTATTATTATTATTTTTGAGACAATCTAACTGTGACGCCCTCGGTACAGTACTGTAGTGTTACAGCACACAGTAATCTGAAACTCTTGGGCTTAAACAATTCTCTTGCCTCAGCCTCCCAAGTAGCTGGGACTACAGGCACCCACCACAATGCCTGACTGCTTTTTGTTGCAGTTATCATTGCTGTTTAGCTGGCCCAGGCTGGGTTCAAACCTGCCAGCCTCCATGTATGTGGCCAGTACCCTACCCACTGAGCTACAGGCTCCACCCTATTTTTGAAAATTAAGTTGGATTCCTATTCTATATCCTCCTTTGTTAACTGTTTTTTCAAGTTATACAAAGATCTGACAATTAAGTTCTCCAACATATCCTTTAAAAAGTGCTACATATCTCATTGCTGAATGTCACTATGGTCATCTTCAAAGTACTCCACTTGGGAAGCTATGCACTGAAACCAGTGCCTAGTCCTCCATCAGAGGAATTTTGGAACTCTTTCTGGCATGACCATCAGAGCTGTCATTGAATGAAAGTCTGACAGTTGAGTTTGCAAACTTGCCTGCAAGCTTACTGTTGTCAGCACTGTACGGACAACTTGGTAAAGTTTTATAACCTTAGTATATCAGTGTTTCATAGCTATGTTCCTTTCCACATGTGGTGGTACTATTTTATTGAGTGGTGTTCTTTTGTTTGTTTTTGAGACAGAGTCTCACTTTGTTGCCCTTGGTAGAGTGCCGTGGCTCACAGCAACCTCAAACTCCTGGGCTCAAGTGATCCTGTTGCCTCAGTTTCCCAAATAACTGAAATGAGAGGGACCTGCCACAACACCCAACTAGTTTTAGAGACAGGGTCTCACAATCTTGCTTAGGATGGTCTCCACCTTCTGAGCTCAGGCAATCCACCCTCCTCAGCCTCCTAGAGTGCTAGGATTACAGGCGTGGGTCCTGCACCTGGCTGAGTGGCGTACATTGTTGTTGTTGTATGTTTTTGTGTGTCATACTATGACAGCTCTGATGGTCATTCCAGGAAAAGAGTTCTACAGTTGCTTTGAAAGGTAGCCTAGCTGCAGGGATCAGTGCATAGCTTCCCAAGGGGAGTACCTCAAAGATGACCATAGTGATACTCAGTAATGAGGTACTATGTAGCATGTTTTCTAGGATAAGTTCACAGATTGTCAGACCTCAGACATTTTACCAGTTACATATCTTATGTTATTTCAGATTACTTAGATGTTAAGTGATATGCATATTAAGTGTGTGTGCACATTTTAGTTACTTTGGGGGACAGTAGTAGTTCCTTGTTTTTTTGGTCCTAGCTTTTTGCCTCTAATACATCATCTTTGTCTATTCCTCATTTGAATTATTTCCAAAATAAGAGTAAACTAGACTGAATGTGGTTACTCACCCTTACAATCCCAGCACTTGGAGAGGCTGAGTGCTCCTGACCAGGAGTTTGAGGTTACTGTGAGTTGTAATGATGCCACTACAACTGTACTCTAACCTAGGTGACAGAGACCTTGTCTCCAAAAAACAAAAAGTAAATTGACTTTGAAAGCCAAGTTAATTGGCTTGGTGCCTGTGGCTCAAGTGGCTAAGGCGCCAGCCACGTACACCCAAGGTGGCGGGTTCAAATCCAGCCCGGCCTGCCAAATAGCAATGACGGCTGCAACCAAAAAAATAACTGGGCGCTGTGGCAGGCGCCTGTGGTCCCAGCTACTTGGGAGGTGGAGGCAGGAGACTCCCTTGAGCCCAGGAGTTGGAGGTTGCTGTCAGCTGTGATGTCACAGCACTCTACCCAGGGGGACAGCTTGAGGCTCCTGTCTCAAAAAAAAAAAAAAAGAAAGCCAAGTTAATTATAAATTTGAGCATATAGATTTTGAGAAGTCTGTCTTATCTGTTCAGAAACCCTTTTGATCCTGTTCTTAAGTGTTTTCAGTGGTAGATATTTGCTGGATTAGTGACTGCTTTTCTTCTTTTTTTCTTTTTATTACTCACCACTTTACTAATGAGGACAGTTTAGTGACTTATAGATGGGCATATGTCTTAGCTAATGGTTAAATGTATTATCCTATCACGTATATAGCTATAAATGGTCTATACATTTTTCACACAGAAATTAAATCCTCTGTTAATTTTAGGAAGAAGTAGATTATAGACATTAACTTTCCCAACAGAGGAGGAAATAGTCATAAAATGCCCTTGGTTGGTGAAGGGCATTTTTTGGGGGAAAAAAAAAAAAACAGCATATATCTTCTGTCACCTAGGCTAGAGTTTCATGGCATCAGCCCAGCTCACAGCAACCTCAAACTGCTGGGTTCAAGTGGTTCTCCTGCCTCAATCTCCCGAGTAGCTGGAACTATAGGTGCCTGCTGCAACGCCCAGCTAATTTTTTCTACTTTCAGTTAGAGACTGGATCTCATTCTTGCTCTAGCTGATCTTGAACTCCTAAGCTCAAGAGATCCTTCTGTCTCAGCCTCCCAGATGTTAGGATTATAGGCATGAGCCACTGGGCCCAGCCAAGATCATTTATCTTGATGCTCTGTGTATGATGGGGAGGGAGGAAGGGTATACAAACAGTGTGATTAATCCTTCACTTTAAAGTGGCTTTTCTAGTTTTATATATATCCTAATGTGGGAGGAAAGGGCCAGTCTGGTAGTGTATCTTATGTTGTGGCATTTTTGCTTGTCTGACACAAAGATTCCTCTTCAGAGTTCTTGTACTGCAGCTGTGGACGCTGCTCTTGTAGAGTGGTATGCCTCAGGTATCCTGGTGTGACTGGGTGTCAGAGATTCTGCCTGATTTCTGGGTTATAGACAAGGGAACTATGAAGCTAGAGAACAACTGCCATTTGCTCCATGCTTGTGTGGAATGTCGTCATGTACAGTTAAAATTCCCTATCTGGGATTTTTTTTTTTTTTTAAGTTGGAAAGTAGCAGTACTGGTTCCTTTCTTACCTGTAAGGATTAATCTTATTGATAACCTAAAAAAAGTGTAGCTGGTTAAAGCCAAAAGACATTTTAAGTCATCTGGGGATCTCTTCATTTTACTGATAAGATTAAGAGGCAAAATGATTTTATCCAAGGTCATGGTTGTAGGACAAGTACTTATGCCTTTTTTTTTTTTTTTAGAGACAGAGTCTCACTTTGTCACCCTCAGTAGAGTGCCATGGCAGCATCACACAGCTCACAGCAACCTCCAACTCCTAGGCTTAGGCGATTCTCTTGCCTCAGCCTCCCAAGTAGCTGGGACTACAGGCGCCCGCCACAGCACCTGGCTATTTTTTTGTTGCAGTTTGGCTGGGGCCGGGTTTGAACCCGCCACCCTCGGTATATGGGGCCAGCACCCTTACTCACTGAGCCACAGGTGCCGCCCGTTTATGCCTTTTTTTTATTTTTCCATATATTGGATATGAATACTCTTTGGGTTTCATAGAATCTTCTATTGTATTTATTTTGTAGCTAAGTATTTTGTATGTTCAACATTTCAGGCTTTATTGATTTGGAGATGGAATCTTGCTCTGTGCAGTGGTGTCATCATACATAGCTCACCAAATGTCAAACTTCTGGGCTTAAGCAATCCTTCTGCCTCAGCCTCCAGAGTAGCTGGGACTACCGGTGCCTGCCACCACGTCCAGCTAATATTTCCTACTTTTTTGTTTGTTTTCTGCTTTTTTTTTTTTTTTTGGTAGAGATGGATTATAGATCTTGTTTGGTCTTGAACTCCTGAGCTGAAATGATCCTCTGACCTTGGCCTCTGAAATTGCTAGGATTACAGGCAAGAGCTACCATGCTCAGCCTTTAGATCTCTTTTTGTGGAGAACTCTTCCCCTGTTCTTTTTGTGGAGATACAAGCATCATTGTGTTGCTGTAACTGAACAATGTAGATATTATATACATTATTGCTCTTAAGTGTAGTGCATGTTAGGTTTTGGTATATATTTGTCAGGTTTTATTTTAATATGTCACCAACTTTTAAAAGTTTGTCTATGCAAGGCAGTGCCCGAAGCTCAGTAGATAGGGTGACAGCCACATACTCCAAGGCTGGTGGGTTCAAACCTGGCCTGGGCCAGCTAAAACAACGACAACTGCAACAAAAAAATATCTGGGCATTGTGGTGGGCGCCTGTAGTCCTAGCTACTTGGGAGGCTAAGGCAAGAGAATCACTTAAGCCCAAGTGTTTGAGGTTGCTGTGAGCTGTGTTGTTATGGCACTCTACCAAGGGTGACATAATGAGACTCTGTCTCAAAAAAAAAAAAAAAAAGTTCACGCATAGAATACATTACTAGGCTCTAACACTAATGTTAAAACTCAGTATCTGATAACACAGCTGTGAAAATTTTGCGCTTATTCAAGTCTTTCTTAACCCAGAACTTTTCAGAACCTTTTGATAATCTTTCTGTGATAAGAACAGACCATCATTGGAGTCTGGTATTAGTTGGCACCTCTATTTTTAGGGTAAGCCAGTGGGACCATTGAATGGTCTAAATTATTTCTACTGCTACATTTTGTTTGTTTAAATAAACTTAGATAAAACAGAGCTCTGGCATAACATGCTAACAATCACATATTATAAAGCACGTACAAGATATTTTATATTACAGAGGTATGATGCAAAATTATTAGGCCGGGCACAGTGGCTTGCCTGTAATCATAACACACTTTGGAGGCTGAGGCAAGAGGATCGGTTGAACCCAAGAGTTTGAAGTTACTGTGAGCTATGACACCACTACACTCTGGAGGGTGACAAAGTGAGACTCTGTCTCCAAAAACAAAATTATTCTCTAATAGAGGATATCCCAATTATTTTCAGCATTTCTTGTTTTTCTATTTCATTTGTATCTTATAACAGTTGACTCCTATATAATTTTTTTGTTGTTGTTATAAAATAATGGTGATTTTTTTTTCCTTGTAATTATTTTTCTTTCTGTCCCCTTGTCAGACTAGATCTTCCTTTGCTGCTTTTTTTTTTTT
>NW_003852546.1:1398794-1401242 GCF_000181295.1 Otolemur garnettii | reverse complement strand
AGCGAGTCTCCTGCCTCAGCCTCCCAAGTAGCTGGGACCACAGGCGCCCGCCACAACGCCCGGCCATTTTTTGGTTGCAGCCATCATTGTTGTTTTGGTGGGTCCAGGTTGGATTCGAACCTGCCACCTTAGGTGTATGTGGCTGGCACCTTAGCCGCTTGAGCCACAGGCGCCGAGCCTCCTTTGCTTCTTCCCCTGTTCTTTTTGTGTCTTTTGGGGATACTAACCCCTGTGCCAATTTCTTGGTTAAGCTGTTGCCTGCATTTGTTTTTTTCCTGTACATATTTGTTTCAGTATTTCTAAGAAATAATCAAACTGACAAAGTACTTGTTTTGATAATTTTAGTTCTCAGTGACATTTTGCTTTTTGTTGTTGGAATTTCTACGTTTACTGTGCCCTAGACATGTATATCCTTCTTCTGTGTTTCAGATTTCTTTTTTTTTTCTTTTCTTTCCTTTTCCTCTTTTTTTTTTTCCTCCCCCTTTATAGAGAGATCTGGCACTGTCAGCCAGACTAGAGTACACTGGTGTCAAACTCTGGGCTTCCTAAGATGCTCCTGTCTTGTTTTCAGATTTCTTTTGTTCTTTCTAATTATTGAATAGTGCTTTAACTATTTAATTTTATGCTGGTATACTATTTAACTCATTAAGAGTGTCTACCCAGGGGGACAGCTTGAGGCTCTGTCTCAAAAAAAAAAAAAAAAACTAATGCACAAAATCTATCTCTAATTCTGTCATATATAAGTATTTCTCATGTACTCTTCCCTTTGCTAGAATGTTCCTTTCTACTGTAGTTTGCGAGCCAAGGTTCATGTGATCTTTTAAGATCTGGCTTTAGCAATTCCTCTCTTTTAAAGCCCTCCCCTTCGCCCACTGAAGCCATCATTGTGCAGGAGTGGTGGAAAGTACGTTAACCTGTTGTAGCGCTCATGGTACTACAAAGTTGCTATTTGTTGTTCTGTTCACTTTCCTAACAAACAAGAAGTTCCCTGAGCACTGAGCCCTGTGCAGAGGACAAAGTTTATCTGGGAGTCACAGTCTGCCACAGTACTGATTGGACTAGCTGCCCCCACTGCATATGTGCCCTTTCTGGGCTCTCCTAGAGCCTGCATGACACTTTTGCTGGTGTACAGCAACCTAGTATCCCACTTTTCTTGTTAACTTGATAGAACAACTTTTTTTGTTTTTGTTTTTTTGAGACACAGTCTCACTATGCCGCCCTTGGTAGAGTACTGTGGTGTCACAGCTCATAGCAACTTCAAACTCCTCAGGCGCCCACCACAATACATGGCTATTTTTTTGTTGCAGTTTTCATTGTTTAGCAGGTCCAGGCCTGGTTCAAACCCACCAGCCCTGATGTCTGTGGCCCATGCGCTAACCACTGAGCACAGGCACCAAGCTACATTTTTTGACAGAGCCTCAAACAGTTGCCCTGGTGCCGTGGCATCACAGCTCATAGCAACCTCCAACTCCTGGGCTCAAGCAATTCTCTTGCCTCAGCCTTCCAAGTAGCTGGGACTACAGGCACCCGCTACAACGCCTGGCTGTTTTTTGGTTGTAATTATCATTGTTGTTTGGCAGGTCTGGGTTAGATTCAAACCTGCCAGCTCTGGTATATGTGGCTGGTGCCTTGGCCGCTTGAGCTATAGGCACAGAGCCTACAACTTTTTTTTTTTTTTTTAAGAAGGGAAATTGATTTCCATAACAGTATCAGGCACCTTTTGGTGGAAGAATTATCTTTCTGGCATTTGTTATTATTTGTAACAAAAAGAACTCTTTTCCTTTCTGGTGTAGTAGTTTCACTGTTGCCAATACAAATATTTTACTATTGTATTTCGTAGATTCAAAGTTTCTTTTTTTCTGAGACACAGTCTCACTTTGTTGCCCTCAGTAGAGTGCCCACAGCAACCTCCAACTCCTGGGCTCAAGTGATCCTGTTGTATCCAACTCCCAAGTAGCCGGACTACAAGTGCCTGCCACAACATCCAGCTGCTTTTAGAGGTGGAGTCTTGCTCTGACTCAGGCTGGTCTTGAACCCATGAGGTCAGATAATCCACCCGCCACAGCCTTCCAGAGTGGTAGGATTACAGGTGTGAGCCACTCCAGCCAGCCCTCAAAGCTTCTTAAAAGTTTTTTTTTTTTTTCTTCCAAAATAGTATTAGAATAATTTTATTTATTTATTTATTTTTGAGAAAGAGTCTATGTTACCCTCAGTAGGTGCTGTGGTATCACAGCTCATAGCAACCTCAAACTCTTAGACATAAGCGATTCTCTTGCCTCAGCCTTCCAAATAGGGAGACTACAGGTGCCTGCTACAATTCATGGCTAGTTTTTTGTTGCGGTTGTCATTGTTGTTTAGCTGACCTGGGCCAGGTTTGAACCTGCCAAACTCATTGTGTGTGGCCGGCACACTACCCACTGAGCTATGGGTGCCACCAATTTTTTCTTT
>NW_003852546.1:1395543-1397606 GCF_000181295.1 Otolemur garnettii | reverse complement strand
GTTGTTTGGCGGGTCTGGGCTGGGGTTTCGAACCCGCCACCTTAGGTGTACGTGGCTGGCGCCTTAGCCGGTTGAACTATAGGCACCGAGCCTTGTTTGTTTTTTTGAGATAAAGTCTTACTGTGTCACCTTCGGTAGAGTCCTGTGGCATGACAGCTCACAGCTACCTCAAACTCTTAGGCTTACGCGAGTCTCTCTTGCCTCAGCCTCCCAAGAAGCTGAGACTACAGGTGCCCACCACAATGCCCAGCTCTTTTTTTGTTGCAATTGTTTAGCAGTTCTGGGCCAGGTTCAAACTTGCCACCCTCAGTGTATGTGGCTAGCTCTGTAACCACTGTGCTATGGGCGCTGAACCTTGCCTCACTTTTTTTATTTTTAGTAGAGACAGAGTTTAGCTTTTTGCCCAGGCTGGTCTTGAACCAAGGAGCTCAAGCTATCCACCCACCTCAGCCTCTTAGGGTGCTAGGATTATAGCCATGAGCTACCATGCCCAGTCTTATTTCTCTTTTTATTCTCCAAATAAACAAAATTCTTTCTGCTCTTTTTAAAATCAGTGGCAGAGGAGAGGTATACTTGTGACTAAAGGTGAATGCTACCTCAGATAAAGGCTGCTCCCATTCATTCCCAGTCACCCTGAAAGCAAGAATGTTTCTAATATTTTTCTGTCTCTCAGCTCTAGTCATCCTCCCCATTCAGCCACTCTCTGTCCTTTATTGTGTTTTCTAACTTTCCTGGTACTAGTTCACAGCTGTTAATGGTTGTGATAGTTTGCTTTGATATATCTTAAGCATGCAGAAGAGATGATGATGTATATATGTTCAGGAATAGAGTAAAATAGTTATTCTGTTTGACTGTTAAACTAGAAGAGTGAATAATTTTTATCTGTTTTGGCTAGTCCTGTGTCTAGTAGAAATCACTTAGCTTTGCTTTTCACTTTCAGGAAAAACTGATTACTTATTTAAAATTTCTTTTGACATAATGGCAGTTAATTTTCCCTTTAGTCAGAACACCAGACTAGGCTTTTTAGTCAACATTCTTATAATTTAACAATACAGAAAAGAGAAAGCTACAGGGTATCTCCTTTGTTCTCTCCTTTCTAATGATGTCTGATGGTTCATATTGACCTTTGTTAGACCGATTGTTAGGTGACCTTCATGTTAAACTGTTGCAGAATTGCTGTGGCTTATGAAAGCTCATAGGGAATTGGAGTGTCTCTTTCTTGTCAAGAGAACGTAAATAGACTTCTGATTTCCTCCAGGAAATAATTGAGGGTTTCTAGCAATTAGTCGTCCCTAGTAACAAACAGTAGTATATTAAACAAAAAGTTGCTGTGGTTTTATTAGACTCCTGGAAATCATATTTCTCTGTTATCTTAATCTCAGTATACACAGATTATTTCTAGTATGTGTATATTTTGTGTAATAGCCAATCTCTCCAAATGATTAAACTCTGCAGTGGTGTAAAGGGTTATTATAGTTGTTTTCCTTTGGAAATTGGTTTCACATATTTGCTACATAGCCATATAATCGTAGGTGATAAATTACTAAATATTTATTTATTTTTAAACAGAGATTCACTTTCTTGCCCTGGGATGTCATAGCTTGCAGCAACCTCAACCGCTTGGGTGCAAGCGATCCTCTTGCCTCACTTTCCCAAATAACTGGAACTACAGGTGCCTGCCACAAGGCCCAACTAATTTTTCTATTTTTCAGTAGAGACAGGGTCTTGCTCTTGCTTAGGCTGGTTTCAAACTCCTGATCTTAAGCAGTCCACCCATCTTGCAAGCTGTCCACCTGCCTTAGTCTCCTAAAGTGTTAGGATTACAGGTGTGAGCCATGGCAACTGGTTTAAATTACTAAATCTTGTTTTCGTGGGTTTTCTTTCTTTGTCTTTTGAGACAGAGTCTCACCTTGTCATCCTCAGTAGAGAGCTATGGATGTCCTAGCTCACAGCAACCTCAAACTCTTGGGCTCAAGTGATTCTCTTGCCTCAGCCTCCCGAGTAGCTGGGACTACAGCTGTCACAATCCCCAGCTATTTTTATTTTATTTTATTTATTTATTT
>NW_003852546.1:1382772-1393644 GCF_000181295.1 Otolemur garnettii | reverse complement strand
ACAGCCTTCATGTCATTTTCTCAGTTATTGCTTTAAAACGTTCACATTCTACTCTTAGAAAGATTCACCTGTACCCCTATAAGGTAAACCTCAGAAGTGATCCCTCCAAACCCCCTCCCTCCACCCATTCCCCCCTCCCTTCTCCCTCCCCCCTCCCCAAGCCATCTTTTTCTTATAAAATTTACAGTTGTTGACTTGGCGCTTGTGGCTCAAGCAGCTAAGGCACTGGCCACATAAACCTGAGCTGGCAGGTTCGAATCCAGCCCAGGCCCGGCAAACAACAATGATGGCTGCAACTAAAAAATAGCCAGGCATTGTGGTGGGCGCCTGTAGTCCCAGCTACTTGGGAGGCAGAGGCAGGAGAATCACTTGAGCCCAGAAGTTGGAGGTTGCTGTGAGCTGTGATGCCACAGCACTCTACCCAGGGGTGCCAGCTTTTGAGGCTCTGTCTCAAAAAAAAAAAAAAAAATTTTTTTTTACAATTTTTTATGTGATAAAGGTATTAATCCATTGTCGTAAATGTTGCAAATACTTTTTTCTTGTTTAGTCATTTTCTTTTTAAGTTTTGTTTTTGTCATATGTAAGACTTTTTTTTTACTGTAAGGTGGTTACAAGTTCTGTCGTTTCCTCTGCTTTCTCCTGTTCTTTATGCTTCTAAGTATAAAACCTTCTTCATTCTTAGAAAGGTATTCATCTATATGTTTTTGAGGTTTCATGTTTATTTTTCTCTTTATTTCAGACTACAATGGAATATATTTTAGCTATGGATCAAAGATAACTCAATTTTTTTCCAAGTAGCTCCTCTTTTTTCTGATAACCTTTTCTAAAATAATCCTCTTTTCCCCCACTTATTTAAAATGGCAGCCTTGGATGGCGCCTGTGGTTCAAGGAGTAGGCTGTCAGCCCCATATACCAAAGGTGGCAGGTTCAAATCTGGCCCTGGCCAAATACTGGAAAAAAAGTAAATAAAAATAAAATAAAATGGCAGCTTTGGTTTTTGTTTTTTTTTTGAGACAGTGTAGTGGCATCTTATCTCACTGTAGCCTCAAGCTCCTGGGATCAACTAATCCTCTTATCTCACTCTCCTGACTATCTGGGATTATAGGCTAGTTTTTCTATTTTTAGTAGAAACAAGGTCTTGCTCTTGCTCAGGCTGATCTCAACTCCTGAGCTCCAGCACTTTGTCCCTAGCCTCATAGAGTGCTAACATTACAAATGTGAGCCACTGCTCTCACCTGTCCTAAAGTGGCGCCTTTTTATATGGTAGTATTTGGTTCTCTCTTCTATTTAAATTGGGTGCCCATGATACTGATAGTACCACGATATTAACTATTTTGGCTTTAAAATATGTTAATATTTGGAAATATAAGAGTCACGTTGTTTTTTTTTTTTTAGAAATTTTATTGCCACCTTCAATATCTTGTTTATTTTTCAGACAAATTTTATAAATTACTTTACATAAAGTAGAAACATCTTTATGGTATTTGGTATTTCCAATCACGGATATAGATACTTCAGTGAGGTTTTTTACGCCTTCTAGAAGCATTTTATAGTCTTCAGATAGATTCTGCAAATTTTGAGTTTATGTTGTTTTTTCTTTTTTTTTTTTAATTTTGCTTTCATTTTCTTTTCTTTCTTTTTTTTTTTTTATAGAGACAGAATCTCACTTTGTGACCTTCAGTAGAGTACTGTGGAATCATAGCTCACAGCAACCTCCACCAACCCCTGGATCCTTGGGTTTAAGTGATTCTCTAGCCTCAGCCTCCCAAGTAGCTGGGATTACAGGTGCCTACCAGAATGCCCAACAATTTTTGGTAGAGACGAGGTCTCACTCTGGCTCATGCTGGTCTCAAACCTCTGAGCTCAGGGCAATCCACCCGCCTCAGCCTCCCAGGGTGCTAGGATTACAGGTGTGAGCCACCACACCCGGCCTTCTTTTTCTTTTGATATATTTATTGTGGATTTTTTTTGTATCATTTTTTTGTTTGTTTATTTTTGAGACAGAGTCTCACTTTGTTGCCCTTGGTAGAATGTTGTGGTATATAGCTCACAGCAACCTCAAACTGTTGGGCTTAAGTGATTCTCTTCCTTCAGCCTCCCAAGTAGCTGGGACTACAGGCACTGGCCACAACACCCGGCTATGTTTTGGAGACAAGATCTTGCTCTGGCTTAGACTGGTCTCTAACTCATGGGCTCAGGCTGGTCTCAAACTCAGATAGTCCACCCGCCTTGGCCTCCTGGAGTGCTAGGATTACAGGCGTGAGCCACCACCCCAGCCTGTTTCTAAATATTTTTGTATGTTCTATACTATTAATTTATTTATTGAATATATATGTAGAGAAGGTTTCAAGCTTTTGAGTCTCACTTATGTCGCCCTGCATAGAGTGCTGTGGCGTCAGAGTCACAGCAACCTCCAATTTCTGGGCTTAAGTGATTCTTTTGCCTCACCCACCACAATGCCTGACTATTTTTTCTTTGTAGTTGTCGTTGTTTGGCAGACCGGCCTGGATATGAACCCTCCAGCTCCGGTTTAGGTGGCTGGCACTCTAGCTGCTGAGCTACAGGCGCCAAGCTGATTTCAAACTGTATAACCCATCTTGTTCAACAAAGAATTTGTAGAAATAGGCCAATGTGGTGGCTCATGCCTGTAATCCCAGTGCTTGGTTGAGGCTAGGAATTTGAGACCAGCCTGGGCAACATAGTGAAACCCCTGTCTCTACAAAAATTAATGAAATAACTAGTGGGTGATCCCTGTGGCTCAGTGAATAGGGTGCTAGCCTCATATACCAAAGGTGGCGGGTTCAAACCTGGCCCTGGCCAAACTGCAGCAATAACAACAAAACAGCCAGAGGGTGGCGCCTGTAGCTCAAAGGAGTAGGCCACCGGAGGTGGTGGGTTCAAAACCAGCCACAGCCAAAAACTGGGGGAAAAAAATAGCTGGCGTTGTGGCAAGCACTTGTGGTCCCAGCTACTCAGGAGGCTGAGGCAAGAGAATTGCCTAAGCCCAAGAGTCGGAGGTTGCTGTGAGCTGTGATGCCACGGCACTTTACCAAGGGCAAGAAAGTGAGACTCTGTCTCTAAAAAAAAAAGTGAAATAACTAGCTGAGTATAGTAGCTAGTTTTTTTTTTTTTTTTAAAAGGTAACATGATTCTGTTACATAGGTCTCATAATAACAGAACAAATTTCTTCATTCAAGAAAAGATTTCCCAAGCATTTAACTCCAGATGAAATTTCTCCCACGTATCCTTTAGTGTAAGCCAAGGCATAATGCCAAGACAAAGCTCAGTAAAAGCAATTCTGCAGGGGATAAGACCATGTGGCCCAAGTATACCCAGCTTACTGATGGACTGGCATAATTCTGGAATAAAGCCTAGAATAGAATGCAAATTCCACCAGGAGGTCAAGTCAGGTAAGGACAGAAAGAAAAATCTCCTTTGGATTTGCCAGTTAAGGGCCATTGCTGGCTTCAAAGCTCCATAGAGTAATGGGGGGCAGAGCCCAGACTGATGGAAGCAAGGAAAAGAGGTAGAGACAAGTGAGGAGTTGAGCATGGAGAGAGTAAAGATACATTAAATCATAAAATGAAGTGGGGAGTTTACATTAAAAACTTGATTTGGGCTCGGGACCTGTGGCTCAAGTGGCTAAGGTGCCAGCCACATACACCTAAGGTGGTGGGTTCGAATCCAGCCCGGGCCCCCAAACAACAATGAAGGCTGCAACCAAAAAAAAAAAATAGCCAGGCATTGTGGCGGGCGCCTGTGGTCCCAGCTACTTGGGAGGCGGAGGCAGGAGACTCGCTTGAGCCCAGGAGTTGGAGGTTACTGTGAGCTGTGATGCCACGGGACTCTACCCAGGGGGACGGCTTGAGGCTCTGTCTGAAAAAAAAAAAAACAACTTGATTTGAACAACATAGACCTGGCAGAGATGATACTGAGACTAAGAGAAGGAAGTCAGCAGATCCAGCAGGCTCCCTAGGATGCAGGCCAGGCTGGTGGCATAGTGCTCAGGGTAGCCTTGAAGTCCCTGCTGGAGGCTGACCCCCTGCATCCTCCCACCTGACCAATCAGGGCAAGGAAGTGCTTGGGTGCCTTTTTTGTCCCTTTCTTCTTTTCTCACCCCTACTTGCTTAGGTCTCCCTGCCTCAGTCTAAAGAAACTTCCTCCTGCTCCATCCTCTCCCCAGAAGTTGGTTGAATGGTAATTGTTTTTTTCTAAGCTTCACTGTTTTGCCAAGATGATAGAGAAATACAGTAAACATCTGGTCTAAAGAGTTCTATTTCACAGTGATACTGCAGTCCAGATTGGGGACTAGAGTCCAGGTTTCTTTATTTCTTATCCAGTGCCATTAAGTTGGAGGTGACAACCAAAGATCCAGATGAAGAGAGTTGCTTTAAGCAGTGAAACTTTGGGATTGTCGATGTGGACTGGAAAGGCCCCTCTGAAGAGACAATTGAAATGAAAAGGCTAGAGGCAACGCCTGTGGCTCAGTGAGTAAGGCACTAGCCCCATATACTGAGGGTGGCGGATTCAAACCCAGCCCGGCCAGACTGCAACAAAAAATAGCTGGGTGTTGTGGTGGGTGCCTGTAGTACCAGCTACTTGGAAGGCTGAGGCAAGAGAATCACTTAAGCCCAGGAGCTGGAGGTTGCTGTTGTGAGCTGTGATGCCACAGCACTCTACCAGGGGTGACAAAGTGGGACTATCTCTCCAAAAAAAAGAAAGAAAGAAAGAAATGAAAAGGCTAATGCAGGGAGTGGCTAAAGAGAAAGGAACAGAGCCTCAGTATGCTCAGAGGGACTGATAGAGGAGCACTCAAAGAGCAAGGAAGAGACCCTGCAGGAGTGGCAGGAACCAAGGAAGAAAAGAGGCCTATGAAGGAGGAATATGAGTTTTTAATCCCCTCAGATGTCAGAGAAACTGAGGTTATAGGAAAGGCTTTTGGACTGGCTGGTGCCATGAGATAAAAAAGGTTGAAAATACTGCTATAGATGAAAAACTGAGAAAAATAACATCAGAGTGTTAGGTAATGAGGTATAGGAATTATCTTTTATCCTTCATTGCTTCATTTTTCGGATTTCTACAAATAAATTGATATACTTTCATAATCTGGAGGGTAAAAAATTGTGTCCTGGAAATAAATGTAAATGACTTTTGAATGATGTGTAAATCTAGTGCTTTGATCCACATAAAGGAGATTTGGCAAAACTTAGAAGGTATGCCTGACTGAAGCAAGGAGAGCTAGAGAATATGAAGAATGACCGATTGTGTGTTTAGAGCTCAGAGGAACTGAGTATTTGAAAGCGGCAATCCAGTAGAGAATGGGAGGAGATGGATTGGAGCTGCTAGTAAGAGGAGAGGCAACTAGGAGCACAGTCCCGAGGGATTAGGGAAAGTGACCTGGTTTAGTCTATTCCCTTAGTTATTGATTGAAAAGAGAGACTCTGAAGTTAGGTAAAAGGGTCTGTTGCATGCCAACAACTTAATTCCTTGGCAGCACAGTTGGTTTCCATTTGTACTCCTTTATACCAGTTCTTATTCTACCTGGTTTATAATAATTCTTTGACCTCTTTTAGGTTGAACTTGGTTATTTACAAGCAGTTCCTAACATTTTAAGTTTATTTATAAATTCACAGCAGAGATAAGATGGATTTTTTTCCTATGTTCTTCAAATAATGTACTATAAAATCTCAAAGAACTCAGAGATTAAATGTTTTTCCTCCACCAAGTTTATTATTGAGGATATTTAAATAGTCTGAGGTTTTGTAGTGATTCTCTGACAGGGCCCACCACATTAGCATTCACAACATGTGAATTGTTTTGTTCTTTGATTTTTTTTTATTTATTTTTGTTTTTTGAGGGAGAATCTCACTTTGTCACCCTCTGTAGATTGCTGTATCATTGTAGCTCACAGCAACCTCAGACTCTTGGGCTCAAGCGATTCTCTTGCCTCAGCCTCTCAACTAGGTGGGACTGTAGGTGTCTGCCTTAACACCTGGCTATTTTTAGAGGTGGGGGTCTCGCTCTAGCCCGGGTTGGTCTGGAACTCGAGAGCTCAGACAATCCGATCCACCTACCTCAGTCTCCCAGAGTTCTAGGATTACAGATGTAAGCCACTGTGTCTGGCCTGTTCTGTTCTTGGATAACTTTTCTGAGAATGTCATTATAAATGGGGGCTTTTTCCTGCTCCTAACTTCACACATTTGGATTATCATCTTCTTTGCTGGGATACTTATTTTGAGACTTTCATGGCCTGGAAAACTTCTCTCAAGACAAAAGTAGGGGCTTGGTGCCTGTATCTCAATGGTTAGGGCACTGGCCACGCACACTGGGGCTGGTGGGTTCAAATCTGGCCCAGGCCTGCTAAAACCACAATGACAACAACAACAAAAAATAGCCTGTAGTCCTAGCTACTTTGGTAGGCTGAGGCAAGAGAATCACGTAAGCCCGAGAGTTTGAGGTTGCTGTGAGCTGTGACATGGCACTCTACCAAAGGGCAATATAGTAGACATAGTGAGACTGTTTCAAAAAAAAAAAAAAAAATTTTTTTTTTTAAGTAGATGAATAATAACAATATGTTATATTGTGAAATGTGGTTCTGTGGGTCACGGGTGGGACCTGAATTGCTGTGTTTTTAACAAGCTATAGACTTTTTATTTTTTTGAGACAGAGTCTTAATCTGTCAGCCTGGCTCCTAGGCCAGATTCTATAGTGTCATAGCTCACAGCATCCTCACTGTCCTGGGCTCAAGCTATCCTCTTGCCTCAGCCTCCTATACATAGCTGGCTACTACAGGTGCCTGGCTACTTTTTCTGTTTGGGGGTATTTCGGGTTTTTTGTTTGTTTTTTTGTTTTCCTAGAGAAAGGGTCTCACTCTTGCTTAGGTTAGACAAGCTCCAGACTTATACCAATGCTGCTGGTCTTCAAACTTACACATTGAGTGGTAAAGGTGTAAAGCTGTGCTCTCCAGTATAGTACCCCCTTAGCCTTGCGTTGCTGTTGAGAAATTAGAGGTATGACTGGTATGAATGGAGGTGTGCTATAATTGTAAAATATATACCAGAGTTCAAAGACCTAATGTGAAAAATAATATAAAATATCTCAGGCCAGGTGCAGTGGTTCACACCTGTAATCCTACCACTTTGGGAGACTGAGGCAAGAGGATCTCTTGAGCCCAAGAGCTTGAGGTTGCTGTGAGCTGTGATGCTGTGGCACTCTACCCAGGGTGACACAGAGAGACTCTTATCTTGGAAAAAAAAAATTCTAGCATATTACTCAATGATATTTTTAATTTATTGGTAAATTTTAAAATACTCTACAAATGCCCATTGAAATCCCTGCCCATCTTCTGTGGTAACATTTTGTTTCATTTGTCCCCACTCATAGAAAGAGCAGCTAGTTGAGAGGCCTTTGAATTAAATGTTGTAGAATTTTTCTCTTGGCTGAGACAAGGAAGGTATGGCAGAATGAGCCAGACTGATAACCCAGCAACCTCCGAAGTTTCCCATTAGCCTTATTTTTGTTCTGTGAAGGTGGTAGGATTTGCTGAATCTGTCCAGAAGTGTAGGTTGCTTCAAGTCTGGCTTTTGCCTTCAAAGAGCTTTCATACCCAGAAAAACAGATCATTTTGAGAAAATTTTAAGTACAAATTGTGTGGTTATTTTATTAGCAAACACGATTCAGAGCAAAGCGATGGCCGTGGAACCTCAGAAGGCTTTGTTGTGCTAAGGACCTGAGAGGAGCAGGTAGAACTTAAAAGTGCAGAGCAAAAAGAGGGAGGTGGAAGTGGGAACTGTGTTCATGTGAAAAGACAGCTTGACTGAAGGGGAAAGTGTGCTAGAGAGCCGCAAGACCTAAGTCTAGATAGGTTACCATGAAGTCAGATACTGAGAGGCCTTGAAAACCAGAAGGGTAAATGCATCGTGCTTTTTTATTTTTTATTATTTATTTATTTATTTATTTTGAGACAGTCTCACTTGTCATGTTACCTTTGGTAGAGTGCTGTGGCATAGCTCACAGCAACCTCCCATCTCTTGGGCTCAAGCGATTCTCTTGCCTGAGCCTCCCAAGTAGCTGGGACTACAGGCAGCCGCCACAATGCCTGGCTATTTTTAGAGACAGGATCTCACTCTTGCTCAGGCTAGTCTTGAAATTGTGAATTGAGGGCAATCCATCCGCCTCAGGTAATCCTACCATTCCCAGAGTGCTAAAATTACAGGCATGAGCCACTGCACCCATCCGCATCATGCATTTTTTTATAAAAATAGAAACACGCTTTTTGAGGAAATCAGGCCTTATTCTTTGTGAAGTGAGTGAATCTTACCCTTCCTGCCCAGAAAGCATAAATGGCTTTCCATAGAGAACTACATGAGGTATAGTCTTCATATTTTGTCATTCAGGACGATCCAAACTGTGGCCACAACCAACACATCTTTACCTTATCTTACCACTCTTGCAGTGCCTATGGCTCAAGGAGTAGGGCACCGGTCCCATATACTGGAGGTGGCAGGTTCCAACCCACCCCTGGCCAAAAACTACAAAGACAAAACAAACAACAAACAAAACACACTCTCTTCTGTGCTGTGCAGTAAGCCAGTTCTTACTCTTTCTCATAACTAATTTTAGTGTGCATTTATTCTGCCAAAGACCCAAACAAACCCTTCCCCTGCAAAATATATGCCACTCCTGCAAGACTCCGCCTTTGAATGTCCTGTCCATGTTTCAGGGTTCCATTCAGATAACACATTTATGAACCATTTTACTACCACAACTGATTATCTTCCTCCAAACCTACCTAGTTTTACTTTGAACCACTGTACTACCTATTTTGTCCCTTATGATAGGCAATAGCTTCTAGAATGCAGGAGCAGGCCTTGCGCATCTCTTCTAGTCTTTTACTACCCTTGCAGGTGGTCCTGGCTTAAGGGCTTTCCCTGACTGCTAGTATGGATACAGTGTTAAGATGCCTGGACAGAGAATTGGAGAAAAGTAGCTCTAAATGGAAGTAGCAAAAGGCTTTGTTTATGATTAGTCCAAGAATATAAGAACACTTTAAATTTTATTTTATTTTTTCATTTTTTGGCCAGGGCTGGGTTTGAACCTGCCACCTCCAGCATATGGGGCCAGTGCCCTACCCCTTTGAGCCATAGTCGCCACCCTAAATTTTATTTTTTTTTTTGAGACAGAGTCCTACTCCCTTTCCCTGGGTAGAGTACAGTGGCATTGTAGCACACAGCAATGGGCTTTAACAATCTTCTTGCTCGGCTTGGCACCTGTGGCTCATGCAGCTAAGGTGCCAGCCACATACACCTAAGCTGGCAGGTTTGAATCCAGCCTGGGCCCAGCAAACAACAGTGATGGCTGCAACCAAAAAATAACTGGGCATTGTGGCGGGCGCCTGTAATCCCAGCTACTTGGGAGGCAGAGGCAGGAGAATCACTTGAGCCCAGGAGTTAGAGGTTGCTCTGAGCTATGATGCCACAGCACTCTACCCAGGGTGACATCTTTAGGCTCTGTCTCAAAAAAAAAAATAAAAAATCAATCCTCTTGCTTCAGCCTCTGGAGTAGCTCGGACTACAGGCACCTGCCACAATGCCTGGCTAATTTATTTTTCTATTTTTAGTAGAGATGGGCTCTTGCTCTTACTCAGGCTGTCCTTGAACTCCTGAGCTCAGGGGATCTACTACCGCCTCAGCCTCCCAAAGTGCTAGATTACAGGCTTGAGCCACCCTGCCCAACCTTTAATTTTGAACTGTTAGATTATTGCTTTGAATTAGATGATTTTGGAGACTTATTTTACTATTAGGTATTTAGTTACTCATCAAGATCTAATAGTGGATTTTTTGTTGTTGTTTTGAGGGAGACTCCTTTTGTTGCCCTTGGTAGAATACTTGGCATCATAGCTCACAGCAAACTCAGACTCTTGGGCTCAAGCAATTCTCTTGCCTCAGCCTCCCAAATATCTGGGACTACAGGCTCCTGCCACAACATCCAGCTATTTTTAGACAGGGGATCTGGCTCCAGCTCAGGGTGGTCTCAAACTCGTCGGTTCAAGGAATCCACTTGCCTCAGACTCCCAGAATGCTAGGATTATAGGCTTGAGCCACCATGCCTGGCCAAATTTGAGTGGATTTTTTAAGGCAAGGTCTTGCTGTGTTTCCAGGCTAGAGTGCAGTGGTGCATCATAGGTCACTGTAGCTTGGAAATTCTAGGCTCAAGCAATCCTCCCACCTCACCTACGTGGCTAGAACAGGCATGCCAGCCTGTCCGGTTGATTTTTTTTTTTTTTTCTTCAACCTAGGCAACATAGCGAGACAGGCTCACTGTGTTGTCTCAGTTCGTCTCCAACTCCTGGCAAGTGATCCTCCACCCTTGGCTTCCCAAAGCACTGGTATTATAGGCATGAGCCACTGTTCTCAGCCTCAAAGTATTTATTGAGTGTTTACCAACTTGGGCCCAGGGCTAACGAGTAAAAACTATTTGTTAAACATGGTCCTTGTACTCAGGGAACTCAGAATCTTGTAGGGAGAGAGATGAATTTCAAATTGATTGTATGACACAGAGTCTAGATATAAGATCTGATTCTGACTCCAAAAAGCAGGGTAAAAAAAACATTGAGGGGGATAGGAATTGTTGCTCAATGGGTAAAAAGTTTCAGTTATGTAAGATGAATAAGTCCTAGAGATCTACTATACAATATGGTACACTTAGTTAATAATATGGTATACAGGTAATTTTTTGGTATATCAGTTTTACCTTAAAATATATATATTTTTAATTAAATGATAGCTGTGTACATTAATGCAATCATGGGGTACAGTGTGGTGTTTTCATATACAATTTGAAATATTTTCATCTAACTGGTTAACATAGCCT
>NW_003852546.1:1374590-1380672 GCF_000181295.1 Otolemur garnettii | reverse complement strand
GCGGTTTTGGCTGGGGCCAGGCTTGAACCTACCACTCCCGGTATGTGAGGTCAGTGCCCTACTCCTTGAGCCTAATCTTAACAGTTATTTCCCACAGTCTAGATTTCACTGATTTTTTTTTTCCCCTGTAGTATAATTTAATATCTTCTGTCACTAATTTCCTATTAATTGGTAGTTGGATCTAGAGGCTTTGGTTAGTTTCAGAGTTTTTGGTTTTGTTTTACAAAACTCCTTTAGGTGGTACTTTTCCCTTTCCATCAGTAGGCACATGACTTTTTTAATATTAACAACCACTTATTGGTCAATGAGATGCTTAAAAAAGCAACCACCATCACTGATAACCTAATTCATTCACCCAGGGGTCTTTTTTGTTTTAAATGTATATGTTTTATTTAGTCGAACTTTATTTTAAATAACAATCTGTGTTCTCCTTTAACAAAGGAAGGGGAAATGGAAGGTGAGGCGGTCGAAGCCATTGTGGAGGAGTCCGAAACTTTTATTAAAGGAAAGGAAAGAAAGACTTACCAGAGACGCCGGGAAGGGGGCCAGGAAGAAGATACCTGCCACTTACCCCAGAACCAGACAGATGGGGGTGAGGTGGTCCAGGATGTCAACAGCAGTGTACAGATGGTAATGATGGAACAGCTTGATCCTACCCTTCTTCAGATGAAGACTGAAGTAATGGAGGGCACAGTGGCTCCAGAAGCAGAGGCTGCTGTGGACGATACCCAGATTATAACCTTGCAGGTTGTAAATATGGAGGAACAGCCTATAAATTTAGGAGAGCTTCAACTTGTTCAAGTACCTGTTCCTGTGACTGTACCTGTTGCTACCACTTCAGTAGAAGAACTTCAGGGGGCTTATGAGAATGAAGTGTCTAAAGAGGGTCTTGCAGAAAGTGAACCCATGATATGCCACACGTTACCCTTGCCTGAGGGGTTCCAAGTGGTGAAAGTGGGGGCCAATGGAGAGGTGGAGACACTAGAACAAGGGGAACTTCCGCCTCAGGAAGATCCTAGTTGGCAAAAAGACCCAGACTATCAGCCACCAGCCAAAAAAACAAAGAAAACCAAAAAAAGCAAACTGCGTTACACAGAGGAGGGCAAAGATGTGGATGTATCTGTCTATGACTTTGAGGAAGAGCAGCAGGAGGGTCTGCTGTCAGAGGTTAATGCAGAGAAAGTGGTTGGTAATATGAAGCCTCCAAAGCCAACAAAAATTAAAAAGAAAGGTAAAATGGGTTTATTTATAGTAGTTTCATAAAAGTGTTTTGGGATAACACATTCAACACAGTGCATATATAAGTATTTAAGTACTTTAATTGTATGTTTTTTTATTTTTTGAGACAGAGTCTTCAGCTATTACCCTGGGTAGAATGCCATGGCATCATCATAGCTCACAGCAGCCTCCAACTCTTAAGCTCAAGTGATCCTCTTGCCTCGTGTTTTTTTTTTTTTTTTTTTTTTTTTTTTTTTTTTGTATTTTTAGTAGAGACGGGCTCAAGCTGGTCTCGAACTCATGAGCTCAAGCAATCCACCCACCTCAGCCTCCCAGAGTGTTAGGATTATAGGTGTGAGCTGCCTTTCATTGTATTTTTATTAAAGATTATTATGTGATTACCTCTTTTTTCAGCCAGTCTAAATGCTTTTTTAAAAATTACTTTTTTAAATACTAAGGGGAAAGAAGTAAATGTATTAGTGATGGGGGTCCTTATGACTTAGGTTGGGTTTAGTTATAAAAAGCTAATAAAATATTTGTAGAAACTTAAGATTAGGGTTAATCTTAATACTGTGAAACTCTGCAGCAAATTAAGTATTTTATTTTACATGTAGGTGTAAAGAAGACATTCCAGTGTGAGCTCTGCAGTTACACATGTCCACGGCGTTCAAATTTGGATCGACACATGAAAAGCCACACTGATGAGAGACCACACAAGTGCCATCTCTGTGGCAGGGCGTTCAGAACAGTCACTCTGCTGAGGAATCACCTTAACACCCATACAGGTGCTGAATAAGAAAGACTACAACATAGCCAAAGTTTAGACTTGGGTTTTTAGTATCATTCAAACTAATTCCATTGGGAACTTTTTGTTTTCTTTCTTATAGTGCCATTTTTATAAACTTGATTTTACTATAATCAGGCGGACTCAGTTATGGGCAAATATAAAGGAAATCTAGTGGGAAATAATCCAAGTTATACAGAGGGTGTAAAAAAAATGTATACACATTTTGAGAAAGAAAAAACTACATTAAAATTGTAATACTCGGCTCGGCGCCTATAGCTCAACCGGCTAAGGCGCCAGCCACGTACACCTAAGGTGGTGGGTTCGAATCCCCAGCCCGGACCCGCCAAACAACAATGATGGCTGCAACCAAAAAATAGCCGGGCGTTGTGGCAGGCGCCTGTAGTCCCAGCTACTTGGGAGGCGGAGGCAGGAGACTCGCTTGAGCCCAGGAGTTGGAGGTTGCTGTGAGCATGATGCCACGGCACTCTACCCGGGGGGACAGCTTGAGGCTCTGTCTCAAAAAAAAAAAAAAAATTGTAATACTCAAGTCATGTTTGACTTGTGCAGTTACAAGAAGTGCTCAGATGTGACTTGTGTTTATCTTTTGTTATTGGCATATATTATTACAATTTTAATACAGTTTTTTCCTTTCTTAAAAAATGGGTATATATGTTTTAGTTACCCTCTATATAATGGGTGATGAATAATTCCTCAAGATGTTAACCATTGTACTGTTGAGGTTTTAACAATGACAAAAAATGACCCTAGAAAGTTTCAGGCAATAAATGTTGTGCATTATGAGGAAGAACATTAGAAATAGAAGTGACATCCTGCCTTTGTAAAAACCATGGCTTTTTCTGTTTCTGGTTGTTTCACCTCAAGGAAGATAAGTAATTACGAAACTCAGGCTGGAAAATTTAAGGCATCATTCTAGCAATTCAAACATTTATTTGTTCGAGCATCATCCTTGCTTTAGTGTTCAGATATGCTAATATTACCTTCATGTTGGCTGTGGCCAGGTTTCAGGTCACTGAAATGGAGAGACCGCAATGGAGCTCTAGGCTCTCTTCTAAACTCTTTGTGTTTTCATTGTAGGTCCTTAGCTACAAATCCTCTCACCCAGTGTTTCATTGTGACAGCTCTTATTTTTGATTGGCTGTGCTGGTTGTCAGATGAGTATGATCAAGGGGGTGTTGGCCTATTATACTTTTGCTAATGTGAGTTAGTCACTTTTGAACATCTCCCTAGTTTCTACTCAGACATTTAATAATGTGTTTTATTTGATACTTTGAAGACACTATGAGAAAGCAAATGTTTAGTAAAAGTAGCGGGCCCATGTCAGGACTTCCCAAGACAGACAGGTATGCCTTGATTTGGGCATTCTGATTAGTTTACTCCAGCTTTTTTTTTTTTTTCTTTTAATTAAATAGACTGTTTTAGAGACCAGTTTTAGGTTTACAGCAAACTCGAGAGGGAGGTCAGAGTGCCCATGTACTCCAGCCCACACATAGACACAGCCTACCCACTTTCCACATCCTCCCCCACCCCAGAATGGTCGATTGGTCATAATTGATGAAGTCATGTGGACAATACTGTTGTCACCCAGAGTCTACAATTGGCACAAGGTTTCAGTCTTGGGTAGTCCTCAGCTTTGAAAATAAGAAGTGCAATGTGTCTGGTTATCCAGAATTGATTTGGCAGGACTGATCTATGCTAACCAAACTCACAAGAGTCAGACGTGTATGCCAGAGTATGAGCTTATGGTGAGGAATACAGTTTTTAATTTTCTAAATGCTTTTGCCTATGTTAAGATGCTGCAGCAATTGAAAGGTGATTTGGTAAGAATGGACCTTGAGCAGAGGGACATAGGTGGTCATGTAAGGCAGCCTAGTGGAAATCCCTGCCCCATAGCAGTATGTACTTTGCTGATTTCCATGGTTATGTCTACCAGAGGCAGGCCTTTTCATCTCCTATAATACTAGGTAACTAGCAATAGTTGATTTTTAGCTTACCTTTCAGCCCTAAAAGAAATAGATGTTGCTTTCCTTCTCTTGTTAATTGTTTTATTTACTTAACTATGCCATAAGACTGTACATTCTTCACAGAAAGAACTCTGTCCTTCACTCTTATATCCTCAGTAGTGCTAAAGAAGCAAATCAAGCAAATTCTTTGGAATTTCCTAGTTATTCTCATATGCCAGTCACATTTCCCTCTCCAGAGTCTCTACATTCTGTAAGAGAATCATTTCTGCAGATGTCTAGTCCTGTTTATTATGTTGTGGCACTTCCTAATTCCATTCTCAAAGGCATCCTGCCTTTGGTTTTGGTATTTAGGATTTACCTTGCTGTCACTTCTTACCAGTGCTCAAAATTACAGATGGTCACTAGTTTTTGAATAACAGTCTTTAAAGACAACACTTCGTTGTGCTCTCATTTTTATCTCCTTTGAATTGTCTTTATTACCTGAACATATTTTAATGCAGTATTCAGAATATAAAATGCCTGTAGAAGATCCAATAAAATAATCATTTATGTTATGGAGCTGCTTTGTGAGGTTATATTAAAAACACTAAGATTCCTTTGGTGAAAAACAAAGGAAATGTAGAGAGTATATGAATACTATTCATTAAAATGTTTAAATATTAGATGAATTGGCATTCAGATTACAAATTGTCAGACAGCTATTTGAAAGTGACCTGTTCAAATCATATAAAAGGCAATACTAGTTTGTGTAAAGCCTTTGATAAGCCTCTGGAATTTATCAAAACAAATTTATATAGAAAACAAACTAGGGGAAAACTTCCAACTTGGGTCTTCCCCTTTGCCAGAAGCTCTGGTACTTGTTACTCCTTCTATATTTCTGTCTAATAAAATCCTATCTTACCACTGGAAAAAAAAAAAAAAAGAAAGAAAATAAGCAAGTATGTTTGTGGTTAAAAAAAAGAGTTTCAGAATACGGACACCCCAGGGGCTGTATATATGTATAGTCATGATAGAGTGAGATTGGACATGTGGAAAGATCTTCAGTTATTTTATTAATTCTGTACTTGATAAAACATGAAGATGTAAAAGATGCTCTGTATATTTTAAGCAAGAATTGAAACAAAATGGCGTTTCTATTAATTTTTGATCCATAGGGACTAGGACAGTCACAAAATAGGGATAAGAAGGATTTTGTATTCAAAGACAACAGATTCAAATGGGTAATTATGAGTACCTAAGTGTTTGATGTGTGTTCTAATATCCCAGGGCTAGTGTTGTAAATTTCAGCCAGTTACTCTCAGGCCTCAAGCTAGTATAGTTGATGGTATAATGAGATTCCAATCTCATGCAGCAATTTTGTGCCATGCAATGAACTCTGCAGAAACTGTGCCCTTGATCTTGCTCTTCCTTTTAACCCTCCTTTCCCTAGGTACTCGTCCTCACAAGTGCCCAGACTGCGACATGGCCTTTGTGACTAGTGGAGAATTGGTGCGGCATCGGCGTTACAAACACACCCACGAGAAGCCATTTAAGTGTTCCATGTGCGATTACGCCAGTGTAGAAGTGAGTTTTCAGCTTTTTGTTGGTACTTCTTTTAGGTAGACCATGATTTCAGTATGAGAATATAATGATCCAAATTGATTTACAGTGAGTTAGAAAATATGATCAGATTATTAACCTTACCACACTCACACCTTCTCCTCTCAAGAACACTCTTCTGTGGCATGGAATGAGGTGTTGCACAAATGTGGAATCTCAACTAACAAACCAATGGAGATTCATAAACTAAAAAAAAAAAAGGGAAGCTGGCTCGACAGCTCACGCCTCCAATCCCAGCACTTTGGGAGGCCCGAGGTGGGTGGATTGCCTGACCTCACGAGTTCCAAATCCAGCAGAGCTAGAGTGAGACACCATCTCTAAAAAAATAGCCAGGCATTATGGTGGGTGCCTATAGTCCCAGCTACTCAGGAGGCTGAGGCAAGAGAATCCCTTGAGCCTAAGAGATAGAGGATGCTGTGAGCTACGACAACAGGGCACTCTACCAGGGGCAACAAAGTAAGACTCTGTCTCAAAAGGAGGCTGAGGCAGAAGAATC
>NW_003852546.1:1358515-1374511 GCF_000181295.1 Otolemur garnettii | reverse complement strand
AAAAAAAAAAAAAAAAAACAAAGAAGACAGCACCCTTAGCTCAGTGGGTAGGACGCTGGTCACGTACACCGGGGCTGTTAAAACAATGACAGCTGCAACAAAAAAAACAGCAGGGCATTATGGCAGGCACATGTAGTGCCAATTACTTGGGAAGCTGAGGCAAGAGAATTGCTTAAGCCCAAGAGTTTGAGGTTGCTGTGAGCTGCGGCGCTGTGGCACTCTAGCCAGGGTGACAGTTTGAGACTCTTATCTCAAAAAAAACAAAACAAAACAAAACAAAACAAGGTTTATTAACTACTGTTTAAGGCTACCTTGTTAGCAAAACTGAATAAGGATGCTACCAAAAACTATGATTCTCACAGAGAAGAAAAAAATACTAAATGAAATTAATAACCAACCAGATTTAGTAATGTATTTAAAAGTGTTATCAGGTATATCTAAAACACATGGATAGACCAAGTAGGAAATGATTGATACATATTACATTGAAGGATTAAAGGAAAACTATATGATCATTTCTGCAGATAACTGAGGAAAATACCTATAAAATTTACTACTATTTTATGTCCTAGCAAGTTCAAATTAAGAGTAAAATTCTTTAATTAAAATAAGGCATATAGACTGGTCACAGTGACTCACACCTACAGTCCCAGCCCTTTAGGAGGTCAAAGTTGGAGGATTGTTTGTGGCCAGGAGTTTGAGACCAGCCTGAGCAGGAAATTTTGACCCTGTCTCTACAAAAAATAGAAAAATTAGTCAGGTGTGGTGGTGAGCTCCCATAGTCCCAGCTACTCAGAAGGATTGGCCTGAGCCCGGAAGTTTGAGGTTACAGTGAACTATTATGATGATGCTGCTGCTGTATTCTAGCCCCAGCAACAGAGCAAGATCTTGTCTTCAAGAAAAAAAAAAAGGAATATATACCAGAAACCTATAGTAGACTCATCCTAATTAATTCTGAAACACTGGAAGTCTTCTCATTAAAATCTAGAATAAAACAAGATATCCTTCTTAACTGTTTCAACATTGTGCTAGAAGTCCTAGCTAGTAGAATAAAATAAGAAAAGACAAAACTAGTTTCTTTCTTGCAGACTTACTTGCTTACAGAAGAAATCAAGAACATCAGCTAAAAAGTTTTAGGTACATGAGTTGGGTGGCCAGATAAAAGATAAGCATACAGAAATCAGCAGTTAATGATAAGGAGATATGAAATATTTCAAATTCTACTAATAACAAAAAGACTGAGAGGTGAATTAGACAACAACCAAAAAAAAGAAAAAAGTATCTTTGGAATCTACTTGAAGGAAATTTCACAAACTTTTCCAAAGCATATAAATGAAGAGATATTATAAGTTGATTTTAAATTTCAATTGGGGCTCCATGCCTGTAGCTCAAGCGGCTAAGGCGCCAGCCCCATACACCAGAGCTGGCAGGTTTGAATCCAGCCCAGGCCTGCCAAACAACAATGACAACTACAACCAAAAAATAGCTGGGCATTGTGGCGGGCGCCTGTTGTCCCAACTACTTGGGAGGCTGAGGCAAGAGAATCTTTTAAACCCAAGAGTTAGAGGTTGCTGTGAGCTGTGATGTCACAGCACTTCATCTAGGGCAACAGCTTGAAGCTCTGTCTCAAAAAAATAAATAAATAAATTTCAATTGGAAGAACAGATGTGAATGGCTAGCTAAGAAAAATTTGAAAACACTGAAATTGAGAAGAAGGAAAAATTTGAAAACAGAATGAAGGGGCTTTTGATACTGGATATTGTAAAGTTACATAGTAAATGAAGATGCTGTGTTGTTGGAGCAGTAATAGATTAATAGCTCATTGGAACAAAGTAAGTCATGATGCATATGGGAATTTAATAGGTGCTAAGTAGTCAGATCTTGGGAAGAGACTTAATCAGTAATACTATTAGGACAGTTATTTAACTGTTATGTATGGGATTGTGGTATGTAGCACATATTGCAGGGGTTTTCTTAAAATTGGAATGCATTTTAAATTTTTCAAATAAAACATTAGTGATTGTTCAAAATACTTCTTAGAATCAAGTTTGACGGAGTTTCTGGATAGTCTTCCCAGCAGGATGCTAAACACATAGTCAGCAGTTTGGATGATAAATGAGAGAGACACCTACAGCCTGGTCTATCAGGAAAGGCTAATGATAAGAAAAGAGGGTGAACAAAGTTGAAGTGTATACTCAGTAACAATTATTAGTAACCAGTGTTGACTCATCTACACTCGTATCCATTTATTTACTCCTTTCTCTTGGATTGTGATTTGGATTTCAGAAGCAGAGGTTACACATAAGGAAGAGGAAGAAGGATAGGACTTTTCCTGTATTTTGAACTTCAGTGACCCAATGCACCTAACCCACAGTGCTCATGTTATAGTCTATGTTAATGGAAGTCATATGATTCGGTTACTTTCATGTTTCAGGTCAGCAAATTAAAACGTCACATTCGCTCTCATACTGGAGAGCGTCCGTTCCAGTGCAGTTTGTGTAGTTATGCCAGCAGGGACACATACAAGCTGAAAAGGCACATGAGAACCCATTCAGGTATGACTTCTCCACTCCTTGTTGTATTAATGAACTGCTTTTCAGTGGATCCCACAGGACCCAATACCACCACATGCCCGATAGCTTACCTGAATGACAAGATGACATAGTATATGATGGGATGCTTCTCTCTCTTGGCATATCTTCTGAATTTATTGTTCTGGGAATACATTGGAGAGTAGATTTTGTTTTGTTCAATTTGAGTCCTTCTACAACATGTAAATAATACTTTAAGGGAGAAATAAAATGAAACAAAAGTCTAGAAGTTGTACTTTTTAAAGTCTGGGTAGTATTTAACCCAACTTGTTCAGTTTCCCCAAGTGCTGTCTTTTGCTAAAATGAAGAACTTGTAGGTCCTCCATGTAGTCTCCCCCAAAGGTAAGCATTGTCATAGTATCTGCTGTGAACAGAACAGAGCTGGGCAGCAGAGAGGGGCCAGTCAGCAGTTTAGGGCTTGTTGCCATCTCTGAAGATAGATGGCAGCGGGCTGCCGAGACTGAGCCTCAGCCTTCCAGAGTAAGACCTATAGATTCTTGGGCTTAGCACAACTACCACCTGAGTTACCCTTCCATTACATGACAGTATTTGTTTTATTTAATGTATTCATTCTGTATTTCCTTTTAAGGGGAAAAACCTTACGAATGTTATATTTGTCATGCTCGGTTTACCCAGAGTGGTACCATGAAGATGCACATTTTACAGAAGCACACAGAAAATGTGGCCAAATTTCACTGTCCCCACTGTGACACGGTCATAGCCCGAAAAAGTGATTTGGGTAAGTAGATTAATTAGTGGCAGGTGAAAAAAAATATTTTGAAGGATTAGTGAAAATACGAGGACCATAAATAGCATCATCTTTTGACTCTCACACATGTTGTTTATGTGAATGGCCTGCCACTTAGGAAAACGATTGCTTAGCTGCTATTTTTTTTTTCTATCTCTTCTTTCTCTTACTGCAGTCATACCACAAAATTTTATCCTGAGTATAGCTCATCTGTAAATTAATGAGAGCTGTGATGGAAGGAAATAATGTATACCTTTAATTAGTAGCCTTCATTTCCCAAATAGGGAAGTGACATAGTACAAGTAAAATAAAAGTGACAACAGTCAACCTATTGCATTTTTTCCCCAGAACATTTGTACTTTCTAAGTAATTAGACTGCGTTATTGGTGACAACTGTGTTTCTGTGCATAGGCACACTACAACAGAGTTTATCTGTGCATAGTTCACATACAACAGAATTTATCAATAAAAAGTTTAGTGTTGACATAAAGATAGAATTCCCTGGCTTTATCCCTTGATTTTACTTATTGAAAAAAAGAAATCTAAATATTGTCCATTCTGTTCTTTGCTCAAAATACTTTGCTCCTGGCTCAGCGCCCATAGTTCAGTGGTTAGGGTGCCAGCCACATACATTAGGGCTGGTGAGTTCAAACTTGGCCCAAAGGTTTCTATGAGCTGTCACTCTACCAAGGATGACAAACCAAGAAAAAAGAAAAGAAAAAAAAGAAAAAAAAACTTGCTCCCTGAACATTATTTTTATTATTTATTTTATTTATTTTTTTTTTTGAGATAGAGTCGACTCGCTATTTTGCCCTCAGTAGACTGCTGTAGCATCACAGCTCACAGCAACCTCAAACTCTTGGGCTTAAGTGATTCTCTTCCCTCAGCCTCCCAAGTAGCTGGGACTATAGGCACCCACCACAACACCCAGCTATCTTTTCGTTGCAGCTGTCGTCGTTTAGCTGGCCCGGGCCAGGTTAGGATCCGCCAGCCTGGGTATATGTGGCCGGTGCCCTACCCACTGAGCCACGGGCGCCGCCTGTTTCTTTATTTTATTTTTGTTTTGTTTTGTTTTTTTGAGACAGAGTCACAAACTGTTGCCCTAGATAGAGTGCCATGGCATCATAGATCACAGCAATCTCCAACTCTGGCTCAAGTGATCAAATTGCCTCCATTTTCTATTTGCAGTACAGATAGGGTCTCTCTTTTTACTCAGGCTGGTCTTGAACTCGTGAGCTCAAGCAGTCCACCCACCTCAGCCTCCCAGAGTGCTAGGATTACTGGCATGAGCCACCGTGCATGCCTGAACATTTTATTTTCATATATAGTTTACAAATTTTCCTTTGTTTTACTTTTTTGCTCATTTCATCTGCCATATGAAGTAATTAAGGCATATTTTACTCTGTTGGGTTTTTTTTTTTTTTTTTTTGGTTTTTTTGTTTTTATTTTTTGTTTTGTTTTGAGACAGTGTCTCTGTCACTTTGGTAGAGAGCTGTGGTGTCATAGCTCACAGCAGCCTCAAAGTGTTGAGCTTAAGCTATCCTTTAGCCTCACCCTCCCAAGTAGCTGGGAGTATAGGTGCCTGCCATGATGCCTGGCTATTTTTTTTTTTGGGGGGGGGGGTAGAGACAGGGTCCTGCTCTTAGGCTGGTCTCAAACTCCTGAACTCATGCCTCAGCCTCCAAGAGTGCTAGGATTACAGGTGTGAGCCTCCACACCCACCCTTATTCTGAATTTTTTAGGCGATAAACCTGAGGCTCAGAGAGATGTCCTTACCAAAACTGTAAGTGGCTTCTGAGTGGCAAAGCATTCACATCCTCTCGCTGTTTATCACACTGGGGTTTGTGTAAGTACCTAGGTCATAATAACATACCCAGCCCCAGCATAAACATGGCCTGGGATATTGGTTTTACTCAAAACGATTTTGAGGAAAGTTACATGATTTAGTTGGTATCCTAAGACATTTTTTCATTTTTATTGATACATAATAGTTGTATTAAGATGTTTTTTGTGGGCAGCGCCTGTGGCTCAAAGGAGTAAGGCGCTGGCCCCATATACTGGAGGTAGTGGGTTCAAACCTGGCCCCGGCCAAAAATAGCAAAAAAAAAAATTTCGTATAATATGATTATATTGACAAAAAATGCAGACTGACTTTTTTTTTTTTTTTTGAGACAGAGTCTCACCATGTCACCCTTGATAGAGTGCAGTAGTATCACACACACAGCAACCTCAAACATTTGGGCTTAAGCCATTCTCTTGCCTCAGCCTCGCAAATAGCTGGGACTACAGGCACCCACCACAACGCCCGGCTATTGTTTGGTTGCAGTTTAACTGAAATGTTTTGAAGATGAAACTGTGAGGCCAGGTGCAATGGCTCATGCCTTTAATCCTAGCACTCTGGGAGGCTGAGGTGGATGGATTACTTGAGCTCAGGAGTTCAAGACCAGCCAGAGCAAGAGCAAGACCCCATCTCTAAAGAAATAAGCCAGCCATTGTAGTGGGTGCCTGTAGTCCAAGTTACTCAGCCGGCTGAGACAAGATCACTTCAGCCCAAAAGCTTGAGTTGCTGTGAGCTATGATGCTGTGATACTCTACCAAGAGCAACAAAGTGAGACTCTGTTTCAAAGTTTAAAAACAAGATGAAACTATGAGTTTGAAGCAGAGAACTTTGGGCTCCATAAACCCGTGGATCACATGTTCTACTTTGCTATTAAGGACTTCATTGGAAAGGTTTAAAGGGGTTTTACTGTTTTTGTCCTATAAAAACTGAAATCTAAGTAATATCTCCTATGCAGTATGTTTGAGCCATTAGACCACTGTCTGGATTATTCCTTTTTTTTTTTTTTGAGACAGAGTCTCAAGCTGTTAACCTGGGTAGAGTGTGGTGGCATCATAGCTCACAGCAACCTCCAACTCTTGGGCTTAAGCAATTCTCTTGCCTCAGCCTCCCAAGTAGCTGGGATTACAGGTGCCTGCCACAACGCCTGGCTATTTTTTGGTTGTAGTTGTCATTGTGGTTTGGCCAGCCCGGGCTGGATTCTAACCCACCAGCTCCAATGTATGTGATTGGCACTTTAGCCACTTGAGCTACAGGTGCTGAGCCGAATTATTCCATTTTGAAAAAATTATTCACTTACGTGATGCAGATAAACACCTTGGATGTTTTATATTCACATGGTACCTCCCAGACCCTACATAATGAGGTGGGGGTTTTTTTGTTTTTGTTATTTTTTTTGAGACATTCTAAATACATTGCCCAAGCTACAGTGTATGGTGTCAGTCTAGCTCACAGCAACCTCTAACTCTTAGGCTTAAGCCATAATCCTGGAGGCTGGAACTAAAGGCAACTACCACAACAACCAGTTAGTTTTTTTATTCTTTGTAGAGACAGGGTCTCTCTCTTGCTCAGGCTGGTCTTGAACCCTGAGCTCAAGCGATCCACCTGCCTCAGCCTCCAAGAGTGCCTGGCCATAATGAGCTCTTTATGAAGCCCTTAAGTGTGTAGAAGTTATTGAATAATAGTTAAATTACCCCCAAAAAACAATCCAAAAAAGTTGTTTTCCCTTTAATAAACATGTGTAGAGAGTAAAAAGTGAGAGCCATTCTTACCCTTACTTCATTTCCATTCCTACCCCAGAATTGTCTCTCTTTAAATTTGGTATGATAATGTATCACCTCAGTTGAAGCAGACTTACAGCACCATAAATTCAGGATCCTAACTGCAGCTAGGCCTTCATTGTTCCTGGGCAGTCCAACAGTTTGTTCTTGTCACGTATGCTTCCATTTTCTCTTTAGTGAATTCATTTGTTCATTTATTTTACAAATATTTGGGTTTCTGCTTTATGGGGGGCACCATGCTATAATACAGAATTGAGCAAACCACTCTTTTAACCTCTAAACTTCCTCTTCCTTTCTCTCCCTCTCTATAGTCTCAGTAAATGTAGAGACTCTTTGTACTTCACAAAAAAAATAAAGGCAACAGATTAAAATTCCAGATTTCCTGTTATTAAACCTATTAACCTGTGGGCATTCTTCCTTTGGGATGCCATATTATCTCGCTGCTCTTTTTCTCCCTCTTTCCCCAGTCTCTTCCCCCTCTCACTTTCTCACTCCTTCTAAAAGATAAACTTGTATTTTTTATCCTTTAAAAAATAAAAACAAACCCTACTGACCTACTTATGTCTGCACTTGTCTTCTCTTTACCCATCTATTTCTAGAGAGTTGGTGGCAGTCTTTTTCTCTAGGATATGTTCGTTTGCCTCTTCCCTGACCCTACATTCTTGTCTTCTTGGAGTCTTTGTACCATTATTGTTTTCATCTTCATTGTCTGTTTCCTTGGTCTTTCAACTCTGAACATGGTCATGTTTCTCCTGTCTTTTTCCATGCCTGTAATCCCAGCACTTTAGGAGGCCAAGACAGGAGGATCATTTGAGGCCAGAGTTTGAGACCAGCCCAGGCAACATAGTGAGACCTCATCTCTACAAAAATTATATTATTTATTTATTCATTCATTTGTTTATTTAGGACAGAGTCTCACTCTGTCGACCTGGGTAGAATGCCGTGGTGTCATAGCTTACAGCAACCTCAAATTCTTAGGCTGAAGAGATCCTCTTACTTAAGCCTCCTGAGTAGCTGAGACTAGAGGCGTGTGCCACCATGCCTGGCTAATTTTCCTATTTTTAGTAAAGACACAGGGTTCACTCTTGCTCAGGCTGGTCTGGAACTCCTGAGCTCAAGTAATCCACCCCACCCAACCTCTACAAAAATTTTAAGACTAGTCAGGCATGGTGGTCTGTGCCTATAATCAGGCTTGAGAGACTAAAGTGGAAGGATTGCTTAAATACAGGAGTGAGTTACGATCACTCTATACTGGGTGAATTAGTGAGATCCTGTCTCAAAAAAAGAAAAAAGAGTGGTGGCTCATGCCTGTAATCCTATCTATTTTTAATAGAGACAGAGTCTTGCTCTTTCAGGCTGGTCTTGAACTTCTGAGCTCAAGTAATCCTCCCACTTCTGCCAACCAGAGTGCTGGGATTACAGTTGTAAGTTACTGCGTCTAGCTAGTTTTTGTTATTTTTTGTTTTTTTTGGCAGGGGTGGGTTTGAGATAAAGAGTATCACTTGGTTGCCCTCAGTAGAGAGCTATGGTGTCATAGCTCACAGCACCCTCAAACTCTTGGGCTGAAGTGATTCTCTGGCCTCAGCCTCCCAGGTAGCTGAGACTATAGGCACTCTCCCTGATGCCTGGCTATTTTTAGAGACAGGGATCTCACTCTTGTTCAGGTTGGTCTCGAACCGTGAGCTCAGGCAATCCACCGGCCTCGGCCTCCCAAAGTTCTAGGATTAATGGCGTGAACCACCGTGCCGGCCTCCAGTTTTTTTCTTTTTGTTTTTCTTTAAGAGATGGTGTCTTGGTGGTACCCTTGCTCAGTGGGTAGGGCGCTGGCTGCAGGCTGTCATGTTTGAACCTGGCCGAGGCCAGCTGAAACACCAATGACAACTGCAACAACAAAAATAAATAGCCGGGCGTTATGGTGGGCACCTGTAGTTGTGTCTAGCTTAACACTTAGATTTTTTGTTTTTTTTGAGACAGAATCTTACTATGTCGCCCTCAGTAGAGTGCTGTGGCATCACAACTCACAGCAACCTCAAATTCTTGGGTGTAAGCAGTTCTCTTGCCTCAGCCTCCCAAGTAGCTGGGAATACAGGCACCCGCCACAATGCCCAGCTATTATTTTTTCTTGTTATTGTTGCAGTTGTCATTGTTGTTTATCTGGTCTGGGCTGGATTTGAACCCACCAGCCTCGGTGTATGTGGCCAGCGCCCTACCCACTGAGCTATGGGTGCTGCCCAACTCTTAGATTTCTTAAAGCATTATCCATTCTCTTCATTTCCATTCTTTTTGCCCTAGTAATCTCATCAGCTCATGTGATCACACTTAAATCCTAATGACTCCTAAATTTAAGTTCCCTGGGTCTTTCTTTTGAGTTAGATGTATGTAAATATCTATCCCTCGCCATCCCATCCCTACTTTGATTATCTCTGGCATTTCAAATTTAACATGTCCACAACTAAATGTCTAATACTTCCCTGCTATACCCAACCCCCAACACCCCAAAACAAACACATACACCTATTGGTGTTTGTCTGTCTTCTACTATTCCTATCTTAGTAAGTAGCCTGCCTGCCTGGATTTCCAAGCCCAAAATTTGGAGGTCACTCCTGACAGCATCTTTTTTTTCCCCCCCCCTTGAGACAGAGTCTTACTCTGTTGCCTGGCTGGAGTGCTGTGGCCTCAGAGTTTGAGCCCAGCCTGGGCAACGTGGCAAGGGAACTACAAGCTCCCACCACAATGTCTGGCTAATTTTGTTTTCTATTTTTTTTTTAGTAGACACAAACTGGTCTTGAACTCCTTAGCTCAAGCAGTCCTCACAGCTCAGCCTCCCAGAGCCCTAAGATTAAAGGGATGAGCTACCATGCCTGGCCCCTGGCACCCATCTTCTTCCCCATCGTACATTGTCACTAAATCTTATCAATTCAACTTCCTCCATCTTTCACCAGTTCTTCCCTTCTCTTCTATGGCCATTATCATCATCTGTGTCCATCTCTCTCCATATCCCCATGTCTCTTATTTCTCTTTTTAATTCATTTTCTATGTAGAAATTTTTTTTAAAAAACAGAGGCAATGTATTCTTAACTCGTTAGAATGCTTATTAGTGCTTTCTCATTGACAAGTTACACTGGGCTTTTCATTTTTGCTTTCAGGTGTTCATTTGCGAAAGCAGCATTCCTACATTGAGCAAGGCAAGAAATGCCGTTACTGCGATGCTGTGTTTCATGAGCGCTATGCCCTCATCCAGCACCAGAAGTCACACAAGAACGAGAAGCGCTTTAAGTGTGACCAGTGTGATTATGCTTGTAGACAGGTATGAACCCTCAGCAAACCACTGATGCCTCACCAGTCTCCAATATTATCAAAAGGGTTTTTTTTTAATATATCTTACTATGGTGGGTTTTTTTTTTTTTTTTTTGGTAGAGACAGAGTTTCACTTTATCACCCTCAGTAGAGTGCCATGGCATCACACAGCTCACAGCAACCTCCAACTCCTAAGCTTAGGTTATTCTCTTGCTTCAGCCTCCCAAGTAGCTGGGACTATAGGTGCCCACCACAATGCCCGGCTATTTTTCATATGAAAGCTATAACCCAATTATAGCCCAAGAATATGGGGAAAGGGAGGGGAGGGGTGGGAAGAGGTTGGGTGGAGGGAGGGTAATTGGTGGGACCACACCTACAGTGCATCTTACAAGGGTACCTGTGAAACTTACTAAATGTAGAATATAAATGTCTCAACTCAATAACTAAGAAATTGCGGCTCGGCACCTATAGCTCAACCGGCTAGGGCGCCAGCCACGTACACCTAGGGTGGCGGGTTTGAATCCCCAGCCCGGACCCGCCAAACAACAATGACGGCTGCAACCAAAGAATAGGCCGGGCGTTGTGGCGGGCGCCTGTGGTCCCAGCTACTTGGGAGGCAGAGGCAGGAGACTCGCTTGAGCCCAGGAGTTGGAGGTTGCTGTGAGCTGTAGTGCCACGGCACTCTACCCAGGGGGACAGCTTGAGGCTCTGTCTCAAAAAAAAAAAAAGAAAGAAATTGCCATGAAGGCTATGTTAACCAGTTTGATGAAAATATTTCAAATTGTATATAAAACCAGCACATTGTACCCCATGACTGCATTAATGTGCACAGTGATGATTTAATTTAAAAAAAGAAGAAAAGAAAAGGCTATGGTCTGTAAAGAATGTCATCAGAATCAAAGGTCATGCTTTATTTAGTCACAGGTTACTAAGGCAGACGACTTTTTCAAAACTACGTGAAAGGCCAGGCACGGTGGCTCATGTCTATAATCCTAGCACTCTGGGAGGCTGAGATGGGTGGATTGCCTGAGCCTCCCAGGTTTGAGACCAGCCTGATCAAGAGTTAGACTCATCTCTTAAAAAAAAAAAATAATAACTGAGCATTGTGGTAGGCGCTTATAGTCCCAGATACTTGGAAGGCTGAGGCAAGAAAATCACTTGAGCCCAAGAGTTTGAGGTTGCTATGAGCTATGATGCCATGGCACTCTACCAAAGGTAACAGAGTGAGACTCTGTGTCAAAAACAAAAACACAAACACTGCCATGCGTAGTGGCTCACACCTGTAATCCTAGCACTCTGGGAGGCCGAAACAGGTGGATTGCCTGAGCTCACGGGTTAGAGACCAGCCTGAGCAAGAGCGAGACCCTGTCTCTAAAAATAGCTGGGCATTGTGGTGGGCGCCTGTAGTCCCAGCTGCCTGTACTAGAATTTATGGAAACAATTTTGTGCCCCAGTAAAGAATGATAGCTTTATCTTCACAAGCAGTGTGGAGTCTAGTCCCTTGGATGAGAAAGGCCTTTTGTTCAGGTGGGTGCATGGAGGAGGTATCTGGGTAGCTGCCCAGTACAAGACTCTGACACCCTCCTGCCACCCCTGCTATTTTAGGAGCGGCACATGATCATGCATAAGCGCACCCACACTGGGGAGAAGCCCTACGCCTGCAGCCACTGCGACAAGACCTTCCGCCAGAAGCAGCTCCTCGACATGCACTTCAAACGCTACCATGACCCTAACTTTGTCCCCGCAGCCTTTGTCTGTTCTAAGTGTGGGAAAACATTTACACGTCGGGTAAGGGTCAGAACTGCACTTCCCCTCGTACGGTCTTAATATGGAATTTTTTATCTTCTGCTGCAAAGTTGGGGTGGTGTTTCTGCTGAGGATATAAATGTAGAGATGCTCTACCCTTTGAAAAGGGCCATTCATCCTCATCTCAGGGTTTTCTATCCATACATGAACTCTTCCACTGTTGGCAAATGAAGTATCTTTGATTAGGATTGATTCTGTAAGGAAATTTCCTTAGGTAGATTGAAATCTGCATCCATCTCTATCTCACCCCTGGCTAGCTTAAACTGTGTCCTGGGTAGAGGTGGGGCATGTTAGTCAGGTCTGCACAGGATGAGGAGCTGTCCTGATCTGCCCTGTCCCTGTCTGTGAACTTCTGAGTCTCCTCTTGAGGACCCAGCCTTATCCATTTCCCTTGGATGGGGAGAGCATGTTCAGGGCACACTTAGCAGATAATAGAACTTTCAGACTTAATATATTGATATTATTAAAATGAAGTAAAGAGAACTTCTGATCTTATCTCAGCTTTTTTAGTAGTGAGAAAGAGAATTTTGTTCCTTTTATTAGAATACCATGGCAAGACATGCTGATAATTGTGCTGGTCCAGATGGTGTAGAAGGGGAAAATGGAGGAGAAACTAAGAAGAGTAAACGTGGAAGAAAAAGAAAGATGCGCTCTAAAAAAGAAGATTCTTCTGATAGTGGTAGGTAACTTTTTTCTGAATTTGGTTACACATGATTTTGGAACCCAGTTTCCAGTATGTTTACAAAGGGGTATGCTGGGATAGAAAGGTGGGCACGTTACTCTTAACTTTGTTTAAACTTCTGATCTTCCTAATGTCTACTGACAACATCAGTTAATTTTTTCCTGGGGCACATTTTCTTTTTCCTCATGGCATTCCAGTGCTTATTAATACCTTATATGCAGTGTTTAGTTAAAGCCAAAGCAAAGTTAATACCTTTATTCAGTTTATTCAAATTAGTGATAATCTAAGGCCAGCAGAGTTTCTTTTCTATGTTCTTAACTTTTACATTTAGGAAGCTGGTCTAGATTTTGAGCAGTGAATCTAATGGACATGAAGAAGGTTGCTTAAGCATCTTGACTTGTGGTTTGACTGCCTGTGTCAGCCTAGCCTTGAGATGTGTTGATCAAATCAGTGAAGGTCAGCCTTTCTCTTCCTACTTTAATCTCTCCATTTTTAATTTAATATCTTGCCTATTTTCCTTTGATTAGTGCTCTTTGAGGTGTTTTGTGCCTTTTCTAAGTCATGAAACCTAAACGGGGTTGTGCTTAGAGGTGCCAAGCCTCTCAAGGAAAAAGAAGAATTGGTAATTTGGGAGCCATGTTTGATAACACAATGTTCAAAAGTGATAGATTCTATAATGTAGTTACCTAGGCTACTGGCACCCCGGTGGGAAGGTTCATCTCTGACTGAAGATTTAAAGTTTTATGTTGGAAAAAATTGTAGAGAGTTTTGTTTCAAGGGATGCACCATCAGACTGGAGAGATCAGAGTTGATGCCTAAGGAGTCCTCCTTGTGTTGTCAGTAGAAATAGTAGGGAGGAAATGAAATTTTTCATTTTATTTTATTACCATGTAATTTCTTGAGACAAGGTCTTGTTCTGTGGCCTGAGCTACGGTGGAATCATCCCTTAGCTCACCTCAAACTTGCAGGCTCAGTTGATCCTCCTGTCTCAGCCTCCCATGTATGAGATTATGGGCATCCCCCACCAGGCTTGGTTGATTCTGTTTTTTTGTAGAGATAGGGGTCTCCTTGTTCAAGCTGGTCTTAAACTCCTGGCCTCAAACAGTGCTTCTCCCTCAGCCTCCCAAAGTACTAGGATTACAGGGGTGAACCACTGCAGCTAGCCACAGTTTTTTTTTTTGGGCCAGGGCTGGATTTGAACTCGCACCTCCAGCATATGAGGCTGGTGCCCTACTCCTTTGAGCCACCGGCGCCACCCCACAATTTTTATAAAATGAACCTATTAGAGACCTTTAGTCATTGTGTTGGTTTTATTATAAAACTTATTGTAAAAGCACTAAGTTTTTTATATTTAGGTGTGTAACAAGGCCCCCCTCCTTTTAACTTTTATTTTATAAACGGAGTCTCACTTTGTTGCCCTCAGTAGAGTACAGTGGCATCATAGCTCACAGCAACCTCAAACTCTTCGGCCCAAGTGATTCTCTTGCCTCAGCCTCCCAAGTAGCTGGGACTACAAGCGCCTGCCACAACTCCTGGCTATTTTTTGGTTGTAGTTGTCATTGTTTGGCAGGCCTGGCTGGATTCGAATCCACCACCTCTGATGTATGTGGCTAGTGCCTTAGCCAATTGAACTACAGTCACCGAGCCAAATGGTCGCTGAGTTTTAAGTATATTCCTCCTCTAAATGTCAATTTGCTTACTTTCTATAGAAGTACACCTCTCTAAAGAGTATCTTTGTAGATCTTGTTTGGCTAAGAAATACTGCAGTAAACTTTCAGGAGTTACCAGGAATGTCAGAAGACCCCAGATATTTCCAGTGATTGCAAATAACCTTGAGTTTGAGGATACTATAATTGCTGTTAGTTGCAGAGACTCCTCGGTTGTGCCCTTCTATCTTTTTTTGAGATAGAGTCTCACTACATTGCCCTTGTAGTGATAGAGTGCCATGGGGTCACACAGCTCACAGCAACCTCAAACTCTTGGGCTAAAGTGATTCTCTTGCCTCAGCCCCCCAAGTAGCTGGGACTATAAGTGCCCAACATAAAGCCCGGCTATTTTTTTGTTGCAGTTGTCATTGTTGTTTAGCAGGCCCGAGCTGGGTTTGAACCTACCAACCTGGGTGTATGTGGCTGGTGCCCTACCCACTGAGGTACGGGTGCCACCCACGTGACCTTTTTTCTCATGGACTGCCTTACTCACATCTGTGGCTCCTCTCTTAGAATCCCAGCTTCACTCCTTAATTGTATGTTGCCAGAAGGTTCTTTAGGCTAAAGAGATTATTGATGGTTTCAGATAGATTTCTATAATTCTTTTTGTCTGGTGCTAGTTAGTAAAGCATGGGGATTGGTTTGGGGCCTCATACCTAGTGTCTCTACATCTCCTCTCCCAGAAAATGAAAATCATGGCCAGGTTAGGTGGCTCATGCCTTTAATCCTAGCACTTGAGGCCTTGATCTCAGGAGTAGAGACCAGCCTGAATAAGAGCAAAACCCCATCTCTAATAAAAAAAAAAAAAAGAAAAATCAGCAGGGTGTTGTGGCGGGCACATGTAATCCCAGCTGCTTAGGAGGCTGAAGCAGAAGGCTCACTAGAGCCCTGGAGTTTGAGGTTGCAGTGAGCTAGGCTGATGGACATGGCACTGTAGTCTGGGGCAACAGAGTGAGACTCTTGCCTCAAAGAAAGAAAACAAAGTCATTTTCGGGTCCATCCCATTTATATGTTACAAAGGCCGTGCAGTTTTAATTGTCCTGTCCCAGAAATTCTGCCTACTAGTCATCTATAGAGATTGACTAGCAGAGTCTACTGCTATTTTTAAAGCTTTTGGCTAAAGTAGTTTGAAGGCTTTGACCCTTTTAACCTTTGTGTGCTTCCCCCTTCAGTTCTGACTGAATTTATTTAGTTTTCTAGGCATTGTGCCAATTCAGGCAATAGGGGGCTTGACTAAGTTCAACTGGGAACCATTGCATTCTTGAAACACTGCCATCCACCATTTCCCCCCATGTTTTCACTTAGGAGAAGTAAGGCATTTTGTCCTAGAGATCAGCATTTACCCACAGATCTCTAAATTTAAACATTTTGTTCCAGAGAAAGAAACTGTGCGTTAATAACCTTTGCTTTTAGAGGAAGAGAAGCTGTGTACATTTTGTGTCATAGTAATGAGAGAGGACTAACACAAGCACCGTTTGGCTCAGAGACTCAAAGCCGTATTATCTGACTCCTCATTCATTCTATAGTAGTTCTTTCACTTTTTTTTTT
>NW_003852546.1:1353373-1358351 GCF_000181295.1 Otolemur garnettii | reverse complement strand
AGGGAGACAGAAATTCCTGATGCCATGGCACTCTAGCCTAGGGTGACAGAGTGAGACTCTTGTCTCAAAGAAAATGAAAGTCATTTTGGCATCCTATTGACAAGGATAATTGGCAGAGAGTTCTTTGAAACTATTTCTTCTTAAGGCAAGTTTATAGGTTAATTCCCAACTATACCAGACCATAACCCCCTTGCCTTCTTCCTAATGCCATAACTGTTCATCCTTGGTAAAATAAGTGGTATATAAAAGTGAAGGAACTATGAGAGGCTGAGGCAGGAAGACCACATGGCAAGTTTGAAACCAACCTGTACAAATAGCCCTCCATCTCTGAAAGTAAATTTCTTTCTTGCCCCCTGACAAATTCATACCTACCTCTCCTGCTCACTTAGATGAGCAGGATCACATTTCCAAAGGTCCATCTCAGGCTTTGTGTCCTGCTTTATCCTGGTATAGCAGGTAGAGAGAACATTTGTTTTATTTTCAATTTAAATACTCTTTTGTGGTTTTGTTATATAACTGATACAAAATGGAATTGTCTCTAAGAGTTTGAAACCCATTATTTTGAGGTTTAAAGCTAAAGCAGAATCGTAGTGGGTGCCTGTAGTCCCAGCTGCTTGGGAGGCTGAGGCAAGAAAATCGCTTAAGCCCAAGAGTTTGAGGTTGCTGTGAGCAGTGATGCCACAGCACTCTACTGAGGGTGACATAGTGAGACTCTATCGCCAAAAAAAAGCTAAAAGCAGAAAGTAATATCCAATCCATGTAAAAGTTTGAATTCTGCTACAATCCCAGTATACTACATTACTGCTGATAGCAAAAATTCCAGCAAAAGTATTTTTAAATGGGCCTTTCTTACTAGAGAAGATATATAACACAACTTCACAGAATATATAATTATTTGTGTTTTCTTTTTTTTTTTTCTCTCCACTTTTCTCCTGCTCCACCACCTGTGCTTCATAATTTCATGAGAAGAAAATGCCGAGCCAGATCTGGATGACAATGAAGATGAGGAGGAGCCCGCCGTGGAAATTGAACCCGAGCCAGAGCCCCAGCCTGTGACCCCAGCCCCACCCCCCGCCAAAAAGCGGAGAGGACGACCCCCTGGCAGAACCAACCAATCCAAACAGAACCAGCGTAAGTTGCTGTCTCCATTCTGAAGGCTGACATCCTCTCTCAACATGTGGGGGAACCAGACGGGTCCTTGTTCTTTGGGAAGATGGGAACTAAGCCATGAGAACAAGTTGTGGTTTCATCAGGAACAAACTCAGGAAGTGATTTTTTAGGAGTTTTTACTAAGGAACATCTGAGGAAGTCTTTAGAGGCCTGTTATATTTCAAGGAGAACAAGTCCAGAGTAGAAGGATTCTTGTGTTCCACGAGATGGGTGCTGTTAACGTGGGTGGGTTTTGCAAAACAACCAAAGTCACAGTCAGCTAGCAGATTTGATATGGTAATGAATGGAGAAGAGCCAAATTTTAAAGGATTAGGAATAAAGCAATTTTGGTGCTGAGATTTCCCCTCCTAAGAAATTCAGACCTGTGAATTCAAGGACTGGCCTCCTGGTTTATGAGAGGATACAGCAGAGGTTCACCCTCCACCTCATACCACAAGTGGCAGACTCAGGGAGATACAGGTCTCTATGTACGCTCCTTCTCATGTGTCTCTCTTAATCTCCTGAGAGCTGAGAGTTGTGTTGTGTTGTGTTGGTTTTTTTTTTCTTAAACAATGCAGGCTTAATCTGTTTTTTAAATGTTCTCCCTGAGCCCCATGTCTGTCACAGAAAAAGAGGTTAACTATAGATCCTGAAATCAGCCCTTTCATTCACTTTCATGCACTAGAGCAGTCAGACTGCTAGGAGGGCCCTGGGCATGGAGAGCTGCAGGATCAAAAATGTCACCTTGAGGCCGGGCACGGTGGCTCATGCCTATAATCCGAGCACTCTGGGAGGCTGAGGCGGGTGGATTGCCTGAGCTCATGGGTTTGAGACCAGCCTGAGCAAGAGTGAGACCCCCATCTCTGAAAAATAGCTGGACATTTTGGCAGGCACCTGTAGTCCCAACTCCTCAGGAGGCTGGGGCCAGAGATCACTTGAGCCAAGGAGTTTGAGGTTGCTGTGAGCTATGACACCAAAGCACTCTACCAAGGGTGACTAAGTAAGACTCTGTCTCAAGAAAAAAAAGAAACATTACCTTGCTGTTAGGTGGGTCATCTGAGTCACATACTCTGAAGTACTTTAGACATGTGCTTTCTGCACCTTTTGCCTGCCTCTCACACAATTAAAGCCTAAATCTATAACATAAAGAAAAACTAAAGTTTTTAATGTGTAATTTGGGAGCCATCTGAAAGTGACTGTCAGCATTTTGTTCTTCGCTAGTTTCCAGAGTAGAGCTTTATTTTATGTGGCCACGTGTTAGATCTTTAAGTCTTTTTTTGTTGTTGTTGGCTTTCTCTATCACTACTGAGGCCTCCCTATATTGCTGACATCCCACTCACTATCAAGTCTGAAAGAACCCTTGTAATCTTTGGGGGCTTTAATGTACATTTGTTTTGTTCGTGCTCTTCTTTGCCAGCAACAGCCATCATTCAGGTTGAAGACCAGAATACAGGTGCAATTGAGAACATTATAGTTGAAGTCAAAAAAGAGCCAGATGCTGAGCCAGCAGAGGGAGAGGAAGAGGAAGCCCAGCCAACCACCACAGATGCCCCCAACGGAGACCTCACGCCCGAGATGATTCTCAGCATGATGGACCGGTGATGGTGGGGCCTAGCGAGTTGCCAGGACTACTCTGGGCTGTGTTTCAACGGCCCACATCTTAATTTTTCTCCCTTCTTTCTTCTTTTGGCTTTGGGAAAGGCATCGTTTTACAACCATTTTACCAAACGTACTGAAAACGAAAACTTCAAGGATGATGTTAGAAAAAATGTGATTTAACTAGAACTTGCTGTCTGATGTTAGCAAATCATGGAATGTTCTGAGTCCCTGAGGGTTCACTTTGAAGTGCTGAGGACAGTGGCGATGCCTCGCTAGTTTTCCTAGATGGAGACAGACACTGACCCCTCTCTCTCAATATGGTAAACCACTCCAGGATGGCCACCAGGTTTCCCAGAGTTCTATGGTCTTCTTCCCAAGAGAGTTTTTAATTGTAAATGCATAACTTGGGAAGGACTTAGACTTTTAAACTGTTTTTTGCTTTTGCTTTTCCCTGACTCCCTTTGCTTGGAGTCAGCTGCACACCAGTAGTATGGCATGCTACGATCGGTTCCTGTCCTGAAAGCTTTGCCTCTTTCTTGGCAGAGTTTCTGGTATGGTCAAGCTTGTAAATAACTTTTTTTACATTTTAATCTTTTCCATTAATTAAGAGGTTGAAAGAAGTGCAGTGTAAGAAAACCCAGCATTTTAATTACTTGCAAATTAAGTTACCACAGACTAGTGTGTGAATGTTGACAAGGAATTGGATCACAATCATGTAGCAGAACAGTACCCAGACTGCTGCCTGCTAGTGACGGACACCCACATGGAAGATCGTGATTTCCAGCCCATGGAGCCAGCATTTGAACCTTCTACAACTAATTTCAGTTATGATTTCCCATCGACATTTTCTTTGCTGTTTGTAGCTGAATGTTGTGTTTTATAAATCTTCTGTTAAAGCAGAAGGGTGATTATGAGTGGGTCACAGCAGCCCTTATAAGCTGGGCCAGAAAATTTCACTAGGTCAGTAATTTAAACTTTGGATCTTTAAAAAAATAATAATAATAATGTGAAGCAAAACCAACTAAAAAGTGATTCTTGCACATGAACTATCACATGTTTAAAATGTGTTTTTTAGAGAGCCTCAGTCTTACTGATTTCAAAACACTTTTTTCTTCTGTGTATTGCTTTTAAGAGAGCCATCAGTTAGCTATCAGACTCTAGGTTGATGCATTTTGTACTTAGCTGTACTGTGTGATATTTTTCATTATTTTAGGACGCCAACATGAGACATGTAATAAAATATGTAATGGGGTTGAAAGCTGGGGAGGAGGATCTACTGCTGTACAGCTAATAAATCATAACGGATTAACAAGTGCTCCAAAGATTCCATCTTGCATGATTCCTGCCTTCTAGAGACTGAGGGGTTGGGGATGGGCCTCTGTACATGGTTCCTGGCTGTGCAGGCCTCTGCCTTTCCGAGGCAACCTCTCTTCCCCGGATGGTACAGATAGTACATCCTGCTTTGACTTTTAACTGCTCCACAAGTGTGTGTTGAGTAAAGAGGTAAGTAGATGGACAGCTGCTGCTTCTGATTCATGTGAGGAGTGGGTGTCCTGTGTGCAGAGTAGTGCCCATGGAGCTCTGTCCTCAAGATCTCAGTTCAGCTTAAGAAAGGCCGTGATCAGTACCTAAAGCTCTGCCAAATACAGGGGAACTGCTTGTCCTAGAGAAGTTCATTTGACAGGGGAGGCATTAGAACAATAACCAGGCCGTGAGGAGAGCCTTAGATATGTACCTGCTTATGAGCACCACAGGAAGGCAGATGGATCAGTGAACAGTCAGTTACTGCTCTTGGCCTTATCTGGGCAGATTGCTTTGGCAAACCCTTTTAAGTGAAAGCTTAAGCCATTAATTGTAGGGTGTTTGTTTGCTTTTGAGACAAGGTCTCTGTTACCCAGGTTAGAGTGCATAGGAGTCAACCATTGCTCACTGCAGGCTCAAACTCCTGGGCTGGGCTCCTGCCACAGCCTCCCTTACAGGTGTGTGCCACCACACCTCGTTAAGATTGTTCTTTTTGTTGTTGTTTTTCTCTTTTAAGAAATGGGCTCTTGGGAGGCGCCTGTGGCTCAGTGAGTAAGGCGCCGGCCCCATATACTGAGGGTGGCGGGTTCAAACCCAGCCCCGTCCAAACTGCAACAAAAAAATAGCCGGGCGTTGTGGCAGGCGCCCGTAGTCCCAGCTACTTGGGAGGCTGAGGCAGAAGAATCGCCTAAGCCCAGGAGTTGGAGGT
>NW_003852546.1:1351729-1353353 GCF_000181295.1 Otolemur garnettii | reverse complement strand
AAAAAAAAAAGGGGGGGGGGGGGAGGGGAGGTCCTGGCCTGGTCGTGGTGAAGCGGAGCTGCTGCAGCCCTGCCTCCTCCAGGGAGCGTCGGGATCAGAAGAATCGCCTAAGCCCAGGAGTTGGAGGTTGCTGGAGCAACTCCGCTGCACTCTACCAAGGGTGACATAGTGAGACTCTGTCTCAAGAAATAAAAAAGGGGGGGGGGTCTAGGCTCAGTGGTCAGGGCACTGGCCACATACATACACCAGGCCTGGTGGGTTCAAACCCAGCCTAGGGCTGGTAAACAGTAATGACAACTACAACCAAAAAATAGCTGGGCATTGTGGCAGGTGCCTGTATTCCAGCTACTTGGGAGGCTGAAGCAAGAGAATCGCTCAAGCCCAAGAGTTTAAGGTTGCTGTGAGCTGTGATGTCACAGCACTCTACCAAGGGTAACAGTGAGATTCTGTCTCAAAAAAAAAAAGAAATAAGGTCTAGGTGGGGCATGGTGGCTCATGCCTGTAATCCTAGCACTATGGAAGGCCAAGGCAGGTGGATTGCTTGAGCTCACAAGTTGGAGGACAGCCTGGGCCAGAGCAAGACCCTGTCCCTACCAAAAATAAACTGAGGTAAGAAGATCTCTTCAGCCCAAGTTTGGAGGTTGCTGTGAGCTAGGACACTATAGCACTCTACCAAGGGCTATAGCTTGAGACTGTCTCAAAAGAAAAGAAATGGGGTCTAGGCTGGGCACTATGGCTCACACCTGTAATCCTAGCACTCGGGGAGGCCAAGGCGGCTGTATTGCCTGAGTTCAAGGGCTTGAGACCAGCCTGAGCAAGAGGGAGACCCTGTCTCTAAAAAATAGCTAAGCATTGTGGTGGGCTCCTGTAGTCCCAGCTCCTTGGGAGGCTAAGGCCAGAGAATTGTTTGAGACTGCTATGAGAGCTGTGATGCAACGGCACTCTACTGATGTTGCCAAAATGAAACTCTGTCTCAAAAAAATTAAAAAAAGATAGGCGGTACCTGTTGCTCAGTAGGTAGGGTGCCGGCCCCATATACCGGGGGTGGCGGGTTCAAACCCAGCCCCAGCCAAACTGTAACAGAAAATAGCCAGGCATTGTGGGTGGCTGTTGTCCGAGCTACTCGGGAGACTGAGGCAAGAGAATCGCCTAAGCCCAGGAGTTGGAGCTGTGAGCTGTGTGACACCATGGCACTCTACCAAGGGCGATAAAGTAAAACTCTCTCTACAAAAAAAAAAGTAGCTGTGCTCCCCAGGCTGGTCATGGCACCTGGCCATTAGGATTTTTTTTTTTTTTTTTGAGACAGAGTCTCACTATGTCCCCCTCAGTAGGGCGCTATGGTCTCACAGCTCACAGCAACCACAGATTCTTAGGCTTAAGCGATTCTTTTGCCTCAGCCTCTTAAGTAGTTGGGACTACAGGCACTCACCACAATGCCCAGCTATTTTTTTTGTTGCAGTTGTCACTGTTTTAGTTGGCCCATGCGGTTTCGGACCCACCAGCCTCAGTGCATGTGGCCAGCACCATAACCACCTGTAGGAATTCTTAAAACCAGAATTCCAGGCTCGGCGCCTATAGCTCAACGGGCTAAGGCGCCAGCCACGTACACCTAAGGTGGCGGGTT
>NW_003852546.1:1350035-1351320 GCF_000181295.1 Otolemur garnettii | reverse complement strand
AAGAAGTAGCGAAGGACAAGTGTATGGCGCTCTTGGCTGGCTTGAGCATGTGCCTGTAAGTCAGGCCTCCCAGGGCGGTGCAACTCAGCTAGTCTCTTAATTCCTTGGGCTGAATGTTGTGGTTTCAGGCTATTTGAGCACAAGTTCTCCATTCTGTCTGTGGGCTAGTCCCTCTAGGGGGCCAGGCTGCCCCCTACCAGAGTTGTTTCAATGGGCATATATCTTTTTAGAAATTCTAAATATAATAGAAAATCTCTTTGAAGAACAATGAGTCTTCAGCATAGCTTGTCTTTCCTGATTGTGTACATTTAAATTGCTTCAAAGTTTAAAAGTGGATTTGTTTTGGCTAGGAAGTGATCAAGAGAAGGGACATTCTGAGGGAGTTAAGGCTGAAAAGGGATCATCCACAGTATGGCCCGTGATACCCTGCGTGACTCCATTAATAGAAAACTTTTAACAGCAGAAGCCAGTTCTCAACTACTGAACTTCTGCATCTCCTGGGCTGGCATTGCTCCATCCCCTGCTGCCCAGGTCACCAAATGCCTCTGAGCCCTCTGGTCAGGAGCTGGTCTTTGAAAGCCATCTGAGGCAAGCTTTGCAGCATCACTGAACGTAACTTGGCCCACCTCAGCTTACGCTTACTCAGAGCAGGCAGGGCTGACTCCCGTGCTGCAGTATTTCTTGAGCACCCACGGAGTGCCATGCCATCCAGAACACAGGCTCAAACAAGCTGAAGGCCTCTCAGTGAGTCACTTGCTGTTAGTTATAGGAGCTGAGTCCCATGTGTCCAGGTGGTTTCAGATTAGGTTTGTTTTGTGGCTACCACCCTGACCCCAGCAGTCACCTGTCTAGCTCCTTGTGCCTGATCTTTGCTCCTCAGCAGCCTTTGTCTGCCCCACTCACGGGGCACTGGGCTGACCCACAGTGTTGCCAAGTCTTCTGGAAGCCCCCTTGGGGGCAGCCCCAGTCTTTGGCAGCTACTCTTGTATGCCTACTCTCCCAGTCATTTTAAAGGGAAAAATTCCAAGAAATGAGTTTCTGTGATTCTGTTCAGGGTTGTCATGGCAGATTTGGTAATGTGAATGTCCACTGAGTGCTAGGTACTGTTGTGGGCACTTCTCTTAAACATTTAATGTTAGGCTCGGCGCCTGTGGCTCAAGTGGCTAAGGCATCAGCCACATATACCCAAGGTGGCAGGTTCGAATCCAGCCCAGGCCCGCCAAACAACAATGATGGCTGCAACCAAAAAATAGCCGGGTGTTGTGGTGGGTGCCTGTGGTCCCAG
>NW_003852546.1:1340043-1349448 GCF_000181295.1 Otolemur garnettii | reverse complement strand
GGCCTGGGCTGGATTCGAACCTGCCACCTTAGGTGTATGTGGCTGGCTCCTTAGCCGCTTGAGCCACAGGCGCCAAGCCTCATTTTTCTTTATTTTTTTATTATTTTTTAAGTCAGAGTCTCACTTTGTCGCTCTGGGTAGAGTACCATGGCGTCATACTCTTGGGCTCAAGCAATTCTCTTTTTATTTTTTTTTGAGACAGAGCCTCAAGCTGTCCCCCTGGGTAGAGTGCTGTAGCATCACAGCTCACAGCAACCTTCAACTCCTGGGCGCAAGTGAGTCTCCTGCCTCCGCCTCCCAAGTAGCTGGGACCACAGGCGCCCACCACAGCACCCGGTTATTTTTTTTGCGGGGGGGGGGGTTGCAGCCATCATTGTTGTTTGGCGGGTCTGGGCTGGATTTGAACCCGCCACCTTAGGTGTATGTGGCTGGCGCCTTAGCCGCTTGAGCCACAGGCGCTGGGCCATAAGCGATTCTCTTGACTCAGCCTCCTGAGTAGCTGCAACTACAGGCACCTGCCACAAGACCCAGCTATTTTTTTTTTCCGTTGTTTTTTTTTAGCTGGGGCTGGGTTTGAACCCGCCACTTCCAGCATATGGGGCCGGCGCCCTATTCCTTTGACCCATACGCGCCGCAGACCTGGCTATTTTTTTTAAGGGACAGAGTCTCCCTCTTACCCATGATGGTCTTAAACTCCTGTGCTCAAGCAATCCACCCGCCTCAACCTCTCAGAGTGCTAGGATTATTTTATTTATTTTTTTTATTTTTTGAGACAGAGCTGTCACCCTGGGTAGAGTGTTATGGCATCACAGCTCACAGCAACCTCCAACTCCTGGGCTCAAGTGATTCTCCTGCCTCCAACTCCCAAGCAGCTGTGACTACAAGCACCTGTCACAACATGGAGCTATTTTTTGGTTGCAGCAGTCGTCGTTTGGTGGGCCCAGGCTGGATTCAAACCCACCAGCTCAGGTGTATGTGACTGGCGCCTTAGCCGCTTGAGCCACAGGCACTGAGCCAGAGTGCTAGGATTATACAAGTGAGCCACTGCCCCCAGCAACTTTGCCCAGTTTTTAGTGAACCTCACCAAGTGGAGACTGGGGTGGTTGGGGGGGTGCAGATGACTGGAGAATGTTCCTGCTATCTCCCAGCTACAAGGCAGGGCGAGGTAAGCAGATAGAGATGAGGAAAAAGTCAAGGGACTGCATGGTGGCTCACGCCTATAATCCCAGCACTTGGGAGGCCAAGGCACGTGAATTGCCTGAGCTCACAGGTTCTAGACCAGCCTGAGCCAGAGTGAGACCCCATCTCTAAAAATAGCTGGGCGTTGTGGTGGGCACCTGAGTTTGAGGTTACTGGGAACTATGATGCCACAGCACTCTGCCAAGGGTGACCAAGTGAGACTTTGTCTCAAAAAAAAAAAAAAAAAAGGCCTGGGCAGCACCTGTGGCTCAGAGGAGTAGGGCACTGGCCCCATATGCTGGAGGTGGCGGTTTCAAACCCAGCCCAGGCCAAAAAAAAAAACAGCCAAGGGACCACTGCTTCTGTGGTCTTGCACTCTCAGGGTAATTTGACTTCTGCCTGGCTGAGCCCTGGGCAAGGTAGAAGGCTGCTTCTTATCTCCTAAGTGAAGTTTAATTAGATTGTAAGGGAATTAAAAAAAAAAATGCAATCCCTTCCTATGAATCCTCCAATCTAAGTGCCTGGTCTTATATGGCAGCACACTTTTGACTGGCAGGCCCTACCCCCATGACTTTCTGTCCCTCTCACCCTGGAGACACTAGCTTCCCTTTCTCTCTGCCCCCGGAAATCTCCATCTGGGGAGAATGCAGATAAAGGGAGGACCTCCGTGTACCTAGCCTTTGCTCACGAGTCACTCCAGCCCTCCCTGAGGACCTTGGGGTTCATCTTGGCCTGAGGCTACTCTCTGAGGGGCCTGGTACAAACAACCAGCACCTTGGGCCCTGACCCAGCCTGAACCTGATGAAAGCTGAAGACTCTGCTACAGAGAAGGGTGTCAGGGCCCATCCAGCATTTTTTCTGTCCTTCCAAAAGTTCATGGATCCCTCAAAAGGATCGCAGGCCCTGGGTTCAGAGCAACAGGGCAGGAATCTTGGTGTTGGGAGACATCAGGCACGCCTTGCTGCAGACTCTTTTGCAGGCACCTGGTCCACCTCCCCAGCCTGGGCTTTGTGGGGACGGGCCAGGGTGGGCTGCGGGGATCCCCGGGCGGGCAGCGCCGCCTGGTGTTCGCGGCAGGGACTGCGGGGCGGGGTGGAAGTCGAGGGCGAGGACCGCTAGAAGCGCGGGACCCGCGCGATCCTCGCGGCCACACTACTCCTCAGCCTCGTGACTACCCTGGCAGAGAAGCTCCTGCTCGACGGGGAGGGAGGGAAGCTGGGACACGCCCCCCCAACCCACAACCCCAAACCCGGGCGACCTCTGCAAGAGGCAAACCGGGGAGGGGCCGGGCCGGGGGCGGCTGGGCAGGAAGCGGCGCGTACCTTCCGCCGCCGGAGGAGCAGGTGGCTGCAGTGCGGCCCGGGGCCCAGGCTTCCTGTGTGCGCGCCGGTGCCTGCTATTTCCCGCCCCGGAGCGAGTTGGGCCGCCCCGGCCCAGCCCCATGGCTCAGACCCCCGACGGAATATCCTGTGAGCTGCGAGGTAAGCTCTGGCTATTCCTGCCTACTTGGCTGGGAGGGATCCTCGCGGCCCCCAAACCAGAGGCTCCCCGAGCGCCCCGCGGGGCTCGGCCAGAGGGTCTCTCCGTTCCTCCAGAGGGCCAGCGCCCCCAGATCCACTCCACTCCTAACTTGCTGCCGTGAATAGCCCCCAGGCCTCAGCCTGGCACAGACTGTAGGCACAAGTTGCCTCCGTGGGAAGACTAAAGTCACCCAGAAGGCTGTCCTTCCACAGGCGAGATCACCAAGTTCCTGTGGCCAAAGGAGGTGGAACTGCTGCTGAAAACCTGGCTACCCTATGAGGGTGCTGAGCGGAGTTATGTCCTGGTATGGTGGGCAGAGGCCAGAGCCTGGGAGGCAGCTGGGCCCAGCAGAAAGAGCCTCCCACCCTGCCTGAAGTATCAGACTCTGCCTCCCCTCAGGTGCTGCTACGATGGAGAGCCTATCTGCTCCACACCTGCCTCCCCCTGAGGGTGAGTCCCAGGGTCTGGCCACTACCTGGCTTGCCCTCCAGCAGCTACCTTGGTGAGAGGCTACATCTGCAGTGCCTTGTCCTTGCCAGTATGGGCTCTGCCTTTCCACCAGCCCTAGGCTCCCAGCAGCGGACAGGAGTGGTGTCTAGACAGGTCCTGCTCCAGGGTACACAAAGGCCTGGGCTCCTGTGAGGGTGCAGCTCACGGCTTGGTTCCAGCTGATCTAAATGCTCCCTAGGTGGACTGCACATTCAGCTACCTGGAGGTCCGGGCCATGGCGCTACGGGAGACACCCCCTCAGGTAAGACATCTAGTAGCCCACATGGGCGTGCAGCCAGGTCTTCTTTCTGTCATCACCTACTCCTACATGTGGAGCCAAGGCCCAGCCGCTCTCCATCCCCAGGTCACTTTTGAGCTGGAGTCTCTTCCTGAACTGGTCCTGGAGTTTCCTGATGTGGCTGCCCTGGAACAGCTGGCCCAGCATGTGGCTGTGGCCATCAAGAAGGTCTTCCCTCACTCAACTTTTAGGTGAGGCCTGATAACTTCAAGGAGCTGGCAAGGGAGGAAGGCAGCGGGCAGATGCTCCCAATGGGCACAAATGGGGCACTTCTCATCCCAGGGTGAGAAGTCTCTTGCCCCTTCTCCTTTGCCCCCTCCACAGGGAGCTATTCCGGATGCCCACACCCTCCTCGATACTGGCTCGGCTGGAAAGCAGCAGCCCCTCAGAGTCCAGCACCCCCTGTAGCCCCTGTGGTAAGGGCCAAGGCAGGGCCCACAGCCCTTCCATGGAGTTGGGGGGCTCTCACACTGAAAAGAGTCATAGCCACCACCCAGCCTGGATCTGTTCTTCCTCCATCTCTGACCTTTTGTCTCTCTCCTTCCCTCTGTCACACCCCTGTCACCTCCCTAGGTGGCTTCTTGGAGACTTACGAGGCTCTGTGTGACTACAATGGCTTCCCTTTCCGAGAAGAGATTCAGTGGGTGAGGGTGGGGCCCTCTCTGGGGGGCTCTGGAGACATCTGATCCCCTATATGTGCTGAGCCCTTTCCTACCCCTTGTGGCCCTAAGCAAATTGCAGACACTTTCTTCTCATCTAGGATGTGGACACCATCTACCATCGTCAGGGCTGCCGCCATTTCAGCCTAGGAGACTTCAGCCACCTTGGCAGTCGGTACATGGCCTGCCTAGAATGGGAGAGGAGGAATATTCCAGGACCCTCTCCATAGAGGGTATGCTGGACGGCCCTGAGCTCTGTCCTGCCCGTTCCCCCACCCAGGGACCAGGCCTTAAGTGTAGCTGCCCTATCCTACAACCTGTGGTTCCGATGTCTCTCCTGTGTGGACATGAAGCTGGTGAGGAGTAGGGGCAGGGAAGGGCCTGGGGCACAAGGGCCAACGTGCAGCCCACTAAGCCACCATCTTCTGGTTCTCAGAGTCTCGAGGTCTCAGAACAGATTCTGCACATGATGAATCGGTCTTCCCACCTGGAGGAGCTGGTGCTGGAGACTTGTGGCCTGAGGGGGTAAGGGGGGAGTCTGAGGGCTTGGGACTGGAGGCTGGTAGCCCAGAAAGGGTCAGGAATCCAAGGTCAGAGTCTTACTCCTGGGGTCTGGTCCCTAGAGACTTTGTCCGGAGACTAGCCCAAAAACTGTCAGGACACTCAAGCTCTGGGTTGCGGGAGCTCAGCCTGGCAGGGAATGTGCTGGATGACAGAGGTATGGCTAAGCCTGGGGAAGGGAACCTCAGGGGCTGGTGGCTGGAGAAGGTGAGACTCACATGGCTGCTGCCATCCCCCAGGCATCATGGCACTCAGCAGATACCTAGAGGATCGTCCAGGAGCCCTGAGGAGACTCAGCCTAGCACAGACAGGGTTGACACCTCGAGGTAAGTGGGATGAGGGAGTTGGAGGGAGAGGTGGGTCTGACTAACTGCTGAGCTGCTCCCATCCTCCACCAGGAATGAGGGCTCTGGGCCGGGCACTGGCCAGCAATGCTGCCTTTGACTCTGCCCTGACCCACCTAGACCTTTCTGGGAACCCTGGGGCCCTGGGGGCCTCCGAGGACAGTGGGGTGAGTGACTTTCTTCAGGGTTTAGCTTGGGCTGGCCGCAGGCAGTGTGATATTAGGAAGCCCATGTAGGTGAGCCCTGACTCCCTTTCCACTCCTGTCCTCCCTCCAGGGCCTCTATAGTTTCCTGAGCCGTCCTAATGTTCTGACCTTCCTGAATCTGGCAGGCACCGATGTGGCCCTGGACACTGTGAGGGGGTGGTCAGTGGGGGGATGTTGGGCAGGGTGCAGCGGCTGAGTAGGGATGACTGGACGGCAGGGCATGGTGAGACGAATGTAGTCCTGCAGGCTCCCCCTGCAGGTATAGCCAATACCCTCTTTCCTCAGCTCTTCGGGGCGCTGTCCCGGGGCTGCTGTTCCAGCCTCACCCACCTGGATGCTTCGAGGAATGTCTTCTCTCGCACGTAAGGGGGACCTCTCAGGGCGGGGTTGGATGCTGGGAGCCACTTCCTTGTGCCTGCAAGCCTACTTCCCCACGCCCCACCAGGAAGTCCCGGGCCGCGCCAGCCTCCCTGCAGCTCTTCCTTAGCCACTCGGGGACCATGAGGCATCTGAGCCTGGCGGGCTGCAAGCTGCCACCAGACGCGCTCAGGTCAGTGTCTCTACACATGGTCACTCCCCTGCGTGGGGGGTCACCGCCCAGGCCAGACTTCCTGCGTCTTCCGGATCCTGTCACACCCACAGCCTTTCCTGCAGTCGGGGCCCTGTCTTTCTGGGTTTTGTTCATACCCTAGTGCCCCCTTTCCCAGCTCCCGCCACCCCCTGTGACATCCCTCCTTAGGGCCCTTTTGGATGGCCTGGCTCTCAACACGCACCTCCGCGACCTGCACTTGGACCTCAGTGCTTGTGAGGTGAGCGCCCAGCCTGGGATGTGCACAGCGCAGTGGGCCCACACCTTGGAAGGTGGGCTGGGAGGCGGGAGAGCCTGGCGGTTGGCCGCCTGCCCCTGCCCACCTGTGTTCTGAGTGGGCCCCACCTTCCACCTCCAGCTGCGCTCCGCTGGCGCCCAGGTGATACAAGACTTAGTGTGTGACGCAGGCTCCATCAGCTCCCTGGATCTGGCTGATAATGGTCAGGCTGCCTGGGATCTCACCCTCCCATTATCTGCCCAATTCCCAGCCCACCCCCCGACCCCCGCAACCTCATCTTGTGTGTGACCCGAGTCACCCCCAGGCTTTGGCTCGGATATGGTGACTCTGGTGTTGGCCATTGGAAGGAGCCGGTCCCTGAGACATGTAGCGCTTGGAAGGAACTTCAACGTCCGGTGCAAGTGAGCCTCCACCCTACTCTTGGGCCTCCCAGACAACACCCCACGACCCCAGTCCCCACCCCAAGACCCCGGTTCCCACCCCACAACAGCAGCCCCTGCCCACAGGGAGACCCTGGATGATGTCCTGCACCGGATTGTCCAGCTTATGCAGGATGACGACTGTGTGAGTTCACCTTGTGATACAAAGGCAACAGACCCTTCTGATTTTTGCTCCCTCAAACCCTGTGACCTGTCCTTTTTGCTGACCTTTGACTCCAACCATCAAAGACTTTCTTTTAACTACCAGCCTCTGCAGTCTCTGTCCGTGTCTGAGTCTCGGCTGAAGCTGGGCGCCAGCGTCCTACTCCGGGCCCTGGGCGCCAATCCTAACCTTACAGCGCTGGATATCAGCGGCAACGGCATGGGGGATGTAGGCGCCAAAATGCTGGCCAAGGCGCTGCGGGTCAACACGAGGCTCCGGTGGGCGTGGTCAGAGGGGGTGGGACGAAGGGGGAGAGGCGTGCTGGGCTAAAGGGCGGGGCTAATGGAACCGGCCGGCGGGCGAGGCGAATGGACCACGCCAGTGGGTGGGATGTGGCCTTTTGGAGCTCCATCCCCGACTGAAGCTCGCTCTGGCCCAGGTCTGTGGTCTGGGACCGGAACCACACTTCTGCTCTGGGCCTGCTAGACGTGGCGCAGGCAATGGAGCAGAACCACAGCCTGAAGGCCATGCCTTTGCCACTGAACGACGTGGCCCAAGCACATCGCAGCCACCCGGAACTGACAACACGTGCAGTCCATCAGGTGGGCGTCCTCTCGTCTCCCCGGCTCTTCTCTGCACTGTGGTTCCACTCTCTGCCGTTTCTCAATATACCTTGTCCCCAGATCCAAGCTTATCTCCTGAGGAACAACCGCGCAGACCCTGCCTCTTCGGACCACGTGTCGCACCTTCAGCCAAGGAGTCTGATTTCAGACCCCTCAGAGCAGGTCAGTGACCCCTCCCCCTACCTTGATTACTCACTGGAAGCAGGGCATGGGAAAAGCTATGGCACCTGGTTGCCTCCCAGAGTCTGAGGGTCTGACTTTCCTGGGACCAGGCTGCCTGAGTCCTGTTGTGCCAAAGTTCCTGTCCTTAGTCTGGAGACAACCAACCACTCCTGAAATAGCTCCCCAGATGACACCCATGTCCACCTCACTTTTTTTTCTCTGGTGATTATTAGGGAGGATGAGCATTTTTTCATGCCTTTTTTTTTTTTTCACTTTAAGCATGTAAACAGGCTCTCTTATTTAAGACCAGAGATATTTAAAACTCCTCCCACAATTTTCCTGATTGTAGCCTCATCTCTGACTTTACATTAATACGGCTCCCTTACCCCCTTCACTGATCTCTGTGTAACCAAACTCAGCAACCTGTTATCTGGCTCCATCTCCCTCCACTCCCTTATCTGTTGGAGATGTTCCTATTTCTCCATTCCCAGGTTCTCCTAAGCTCCAGAACCCAGACATCTTTTTAAAAAATATAATTTCAGATTAATATGAGGGTACAAACCATTAGGTTATATAATTTACACGTGAAAGGTTGGAGTTGTAGCTGTGTCCTACACCCAGAGAGTGTGCCTTATTTCCATGCATGGTACCCATTGGGTGGGAAGTTACTGAGCCCCCTCCTACTCTTCTCTCTTCTTGACTTTATTTTTTAATTTTTTAAAATAATATTCTTTTTCTTTTTTTTTTCCCCAGTTTTGGCTGGGGCTGGGTTTGAACCCGCCACCTCCAGTATATGGGGCCAGCACCCTACTCTCTGAGCCACAGGCTCTTCTTGACTTTGAGATTTTCTCTTATGTGGGTTATTGTTAATCTCCTAATTTCAAATTGATATTGAGTACATGAGATGCTTGTTTTTTCAATCTTGTGATATTTTACTTAGGAGAATATTCTCCAAATCCATCCAGGTTTTACAAAGGATGCAAAATCTCCATCTTTTTATGGCTGAATACTACTCCCTGATATACATATACCACAGTTTATTAATCCATTCATGTGTTGATGGGCACTAGGGTTGTTTTCCCAACTTTGTGAACTGAGATGTTTGGGAAATTTGAGTGCAAATGTCCCTGTGGTAAAATGTCTTTTTTTTTTTTGAAACAGAGTCTCACTTTCTTGCCCCTAGTAGAGTGTCGTGGCGTCACAGCTCACAGCAACCTCAAACTTTTGGGCTTAAGCGATTCTCTTACCTCGGCCTTCCAAGTAGCTGGGACTACAGGCACCTGCCACAATGCCCAGCTGTTTTTCTTTTTTGTCATTATTGTTTAGCAGGCCCTGGTTGGGTTTGAACCCACCAACCCTGGTGCATGTGGCTGGTGCCCTAACCACTGAGCTACACATGCCAAGTCAAAATGTCTTTTTTTCATTAGAGTAAATGCTTATAGTGGGATTGCAGGGTCAAATGGAAGGTCTACTTTTAGTTCTTTGAGGAATCTCCATCCATACTTCTTTCTTTTTTTTTTTTTTTCTGGACAGAGTCTCATTCTGTCACCCTGGGTAGAGTGCTGTGATATCATCATAGCTCACAGCAACCTCAAACTCTTAGGCTCAAGCCAGCCTCTTGCCCCAGCCTCTTGCCTCAGCCTCCCAAGTAGCTGGGACTACAGGTGCCCACCACAATGCCCAGCTAGTTTTTTTCTAATTTTTTTTTTAGTAGAGACACAGTCTTGCTCTTGCTCAGGCTGGTCTTGCACTCCCGAGCTTGAGCAACCCACCCACCTCAGCTTTCCAAAGTGCTAGGATTACAGGCTTGAACCACCACGCTTGGCTTTCTTTCTTTCTTTTTCTTTTTTTTTTTTTTTTTTGAGAGAGCGTTGCACTTATTAACCCTCGGTAGCGTGCTGCGAAGTCACAGCTCACAGCAACCTCCAACTCCTTGGGCCTAGGCGATTCTCTT
>NW_003852546.1:1312826-1337453 GCF_000181295.1 Otolemur garnettii | reverse complement strand
GCCACCTTAGGTGTACGTGGCTGGCGCCTTAGCCAGTTGAGCTATAGGCGCCGAGCCAAGAGAATAGTTTAAGCCCAGGAGTTTGAGGTGGTTGTGAGCTATGATGCCATGGCACTCTTACCACAGGCAACATGGTCAGACTCTGTCTCAAAAAAAAAAAAAGTTTTCCCATACTATCGTTGAGGGTTTTTATTAAAGTTTTGTGTCTTCTATTCTTGTGTCTTTTATCCATCACAAGTTAATTTTTGAAAGTGATGAGAAGTATGGGGTCCAGTTTCACTTTCTTAACATCTGGCTAACCAGTTCTTCCAGCACCATTTAGTAAACAGGGATTCTTTCTCCCAGTGAATGCTTTTGTTTGCTTTCTCAAAGATTAGATTGGCTATATGAGGCTGGTTTCCTCTCTGGGTTCTCTATTCTTTTCCAGACATCTATGTGTCTAGTTTTATGCCAATACCATGCCGTTTTGATCACTACAGACTAGAATTGCATTAGCTGTTTGGGTTTTTTCTCAAAACCCAGACATCCTGCAGGGCTTCACACTTGACATATCTTCAAGTGATCTCAGCATTTCCCATAAACCCCATTCTTTACCCTGGAGCCCAGCCAATCTCCCTGATGCCCACAGCTACCAAATGCTATGGACAGAGGTTTGGGCATTCTTCTACGTCACTCCTGGTCACACGGGAACCCTCACAGCCCTCTTTGGTCCTGCCTCTAGACCAACTCTCAAATGTGCACCTCCCCCACCCTACCTCCAGATATCCCTGCTCCCTCTCGTCCTTCCTCCATGGCTACTGCCTCCCATTTCTTGCCACCCCCAGTTCATCCTCTGCCTAGATAGTGGACAGACTAAGCTTCTAAAGCAGAGACAAGACTTACAGCTCCTTTCTACTCTGGGCACTAAGGAGTATATACAGGGTGGCCATAAAGTTCATATTCAATTTAAATAGTAAGCTATTTTAAATTCCACATGAACTTTATGGCCACTCTGTATAATGTCCCTAATGTGAACCAACGGAAGAGACACTGCTCTCTCTCTCTCTCTGTGAACAGATAGAGTTGCTAAGTAGCTGGCCTCATAGTGCCAGCTTCAGGATGTCACTCGCCCCATCAGACCCTGGGAGGAAGGTGAGCAGGGTCAGTGTGACTGTTAAGGGATCATGCTGAGACTGATTCCTGCTGCTCCTCAGGAAGTGAACGAACTGTGTCAGTCGGTGCAGGAGCACATGGAGCTGCTGGGCTGTGAGGCTGGGCCCCAGGGTGAAGCTGCTGTGCACCAAGCTGAGGATGCCATCCAAAATGCCAACTTCTCTCTCAGTGTAAGCACTCCCCTCCCACATGACAACTCTCCCCCACGTAATCTGATCAATTAGAAACTCCTTTTCTTCCTTTGCCCTCAGATTCTCCCCATTCTCTATGAGGCTGGGAGCTCCCCAAGCCATCACTGGCAGCTTCGGCAGAAGCTGGAGGGTCTTCTTGGACAGGTGGGTGAAGTCTGCCGCCAAGACATTCAGGTGAGATGGTTTTCCTGCCCCAGTCCCACCTCCATGTGCCAGGCTTGACCCATATCCCTTAGGCCTGACTGTGATAGCCTGAGTTAACATTCTGTAGGGGTGAGAGCCTCAAGCCAAGTGGCCTGAGCCCTGGCTATACACTCACCATGCTCTGACCATTGCTCAGAACTTCACTCAGGTCACACTGGACACAACAAGGAGCCTCTGCCCACAGATACTGCAGGGATCTGGCTGGAGGGAGCAGCTAGAGGGGGCCCTGGTGGGCTCCAGGGGCTTCCCAGAGCTGCTGCCAGAACAGCTGCTACAAAATGCCTTTACTAGGCTCAGGTAAGCTGGATGGAGCTGGGTTGGGCAGGGCTGGGCAGAGCCAAGCCAGCCCATTAATCTTTGTCCTCTCCTACCCTCAGGGACATGCGGCTGTCAGTCACAGGGACCTTGGCAGAGAGCATTGTGGCTCAGGCTCTGGCAGCTCTGAGTGCAGCTCGGGACCGGCTGGTGAGGGGGAGCTGTGTGTGTGTACACACACCCACACACAGAGTGTCCTGGCTGTCTCGCGTGGACTCTGTAATGTCTTCTGGGGTCATGTAGCCCAGGGCTATTTCTGGGTTCCCTTAGCACCAATGGGATCATGGCTGAGGCCCTGTCTGCCCATCTTTGGCTGCCTGGTATTACAGGTGGAGAGTCTGGCTCAGCAGGCAGCAGTGGCAATGCCCTCTACCCTGCCCACACTGGATGGAGGTGAGCCTATCTCCCTTGGACCTGGGGAATTAGAAAGTTTTGTCTTCCCTGAAGAGAAGGAGGAGGAGGATATGGAGAAGGAACGAAAGAAGGAGAAGGTAAGTGGTCCCAGAACTCTGGGCCCAGAATTTTAATTGTTCTCTTCTGGCTCTGGAGTGTAGTGGTGAAATGCATCTCTTCTGGGGTTGTGCTCCCCTACTCCAGGCTGAGTTTGTGCCCTCCCCACCAGGATGACAGTCCTTCTGGGAAATGGCCTGAACCCAGCCACGGTTTTCACCTGGTCTCATCCATTCACAGTAAGTCAAGGCCTTGGAGGAAGGAACCTGGACACATTCACCCTTGCCCCAGGCACTCTCTAACCCTTCTCTGGGCCAAGCCAGGCTCCCTGTGCAACCTGCAAAGCTGAGGTCTGCTGTGGTCAGCATGGCGCGGGACCTGAGCAGACTACAGCCAGGACACCTCCGCTCGCCTCCCCCGCCCCTTTCCCTGCCCCCAGGACGCGCATGCTTGGCAGCCGCGCGCGCTCGGGGCCGCGCTCAGCACCACGGACAGCGGCGGGGGGAGGGGCGGGGGGCGGGCGGTGTAGCCGGGCCCCTCCCCGCGCCCTGGGCGGGTCCCCCGCCGCCCTAGCGCCTCTGCCGCCACCTCCCTGGCGCTCGGCGCTCTTCTGGTGCTCTCCCCTCAGGTGCTGCTGAGGAACCGGAGCCCGAGCTGGCGGCTCCGGGGGAAGATGCGGAGCCGCAGGCGGGGCCTTCCGCACGCGGCTCTCCGAGCCCTGCCGCCCCCGGCCCCCCGGCCGGCGCGCTGCCTCGCATGGACCTGCCACCCGCTGGACAGCCCCTGCGCCATCCAACCCGGGCCCGGCCGCGGCCGCGCCGCCAGTACCACCACCGTCCGCCGCCGGGGGGCCCGCAGGTAAGCGTCCTCCCCCCACTCTAGAGTATGTGGGATTGGGGGCTGTGGACGGCCCGGTCGCTCCTCAAGGGTGATGACGGTCAGGGGAGGTGGGTTGTGAGAGCACAAGGCCATCTGGTCGTGCTACTGTAGTCATATCCTGGCTTCTTTCTGGCTATCCCACACCCCAGGTTATGCCCATGCAGAGCTATAGGTGTGTGGGTTTCCTTCGGGGTGCGCCTTGGGTGTAGAACACTGCCATGGGGTGGCCCATTGCATCAGTGGCTGGGCGCAAGAGGGTGTCCGTCTTGCCCTGCCTTCCCCACGGTTACTGAAAGATTCTGGGCAGCCGGGCGGTGGTAGGGACAATCCTGTGTCCACCGCACATCTGGCGGGTGTGTGTGTGGAGAGATGTATGTGAGCTGGGTACTGACTGGGCAGGGGGCACTGGTGGAACAGGAGTGGGGGGAGTGAAGGGGGAGCAGGCTTGAGGTCCCCCAGAGGGTCTGACGCAGCAGCCGGCGCCACTGAGCCGGCAGCAGGCAGGGTGGAGTGGGGGTGGGGTATGGGGTACTGCAGGGAACTGTTTGGAGCAGAAGGGGTGGCAGGTGGGAACGTGAGACCCTGGGGGTTAGTGGGTGCCAGCCTGCTGGTGACCAGGTGGTTCAGAGCATGGAGGATACTGTGGGACAAGAACCGTGTGGGCTGGGTGTGAGCTGAAGCCAGCAGCCGGTGATGGAGTGTGGGAAATCCAGCATCTCTGCCCAGTAGCTGGACAGCAGGAGGGCTTTTATCAGCAGCCCTCTAAGGTCACCCCAGCTCCAGGATTCTGGAGTCACCTAGGCCAGGCTGCTATACAGGGACGGGGGAGAAGCCACAGTTGCATTCAGCCTTGACCCCATGGTGTCCCTCAGGTGCCCCCAGCCTTGCCGCAGGAAGGGAATGGGCTCAGTGCCCGCGTGGACGAGGGCGTGGAGGAATTCTTCTCTAAAAGGCTGATCCAGCAGGATCGCCTGTGAGTGAGGGGCAGTTGCAGGGGGTGGGTGAGGGTGGGATGCCCCATGGCCTTTTTTACTCATTGCTGGTTATCCCCACAGCTGGGCCCCCGAGGAGGACCCGGCCACTGAGGGGGGTACTGCTCCTGTGCCCCGTACACTGCGAAAGAAGCTGGGCACACTTTTTGCCTTCAAGAAACCTCGTTCAACACGGGGCCCACGGCCTGATCTAGAGACTAGCCCTGTGGCAGCTCCCCGCACCCGGAAAACCACACTTGGCGACCTGCTGCGGCCACCAACCCGTCCCAGCCGTAGTGAGGAGCCTGGTGGGGCTGAGGGAGGCACCAGCAGCCCTGATCCTGCCCGCAGGAGTCGGCCTCGCTACACAAGGGATAGCAAGGCCTACTCCATGATCCTGCTACCTGCTGAGGAGGAGGAGGCAACACTGGGTGCCAGACCCGACAAGGTAGGCCTAGTGACAAGATGAGGGCTCTTCTGGAAGCCAGGGCAGGCAGTAGGCTCTCTCCTACTCAGGCTTCTCTGTCCCTAGCGGCGACCCCTGGAGCGGGGAGACACAGAGCTGGCTCCATCCTTTGAACAGCGGGTACAAGTGATGCTGCAGAGGATAGGAGTAAGCCGAACCAGTGGGGGTGCCGAAGGCAAGAGGAAGCAAGTAAGTTGGGAGGACACAAGTGTAAAGTGAGGGGGCAGGTGGCACGTGGCAGTCTGTGGGTGACGTAGGCAACGAGAAGGGAGGAGACTCATGGCACATAGTTCTATTCTCTCCCCTCAAAATCATCAGATTTAGATTCAACCTTTCTTCTTGGCTTCTGCCCACTGATAACACCTCCTTGGACCTGGCAAAGTCCTTCCTCTGCAGGCCTAACAGGAATCTGACCTTGTCACCTGTACTTTAGACAGTGTTTTGGGATGAAGCCCCTGAAGGACTTGCCGTTTAGACTCCTAACTCTGCTTCAAACCATATGGGTGTCTCAGCCCTGATCATAACCCTCACTGCCCTCTTCGCTTGGGTACAAATCAGATCCTCTACATTCTCCTCCCTGCCCTGCATCATGGGTCACACCAGGTTCCTCCTCAGCCATCTCCGCAGTTCTCTGTGGGCCTTTCTTGACTCCCTTCCATGGCCACCCTGCTGTTACTCTCTGATCACAATCTCCACTAAGAACCACAGCCCTATGTACCATCCATTTGATAGCTTTTCAGGAAAAACACATATGAAGTGAGACTGAGCCTGAATTTAGAAACATTAAAGTGTGGGAAGTGCATCACAGAATTAGGAAATCACATTATCTATACATCTATGAATGTGCGGGCATATGGATGTTTCTGTGTGCCAGCTGTCCACCAGCCCAGACTGAGTTCTAAGAGTTTGCCATTTTCCTACCCAGTGTACTATGGGCTTTCTGTTGGGTTATAAGAACAAGAATCTTCTTGTGTTTTTGGGCAAGGCTGGTAGGAGGGTCATTGGAATCTGATTGCCCTGTTTCCTACAGAGCAAAGATGGCGAGATCAAGAAAGCTGGCTCAGATGGTAAGTGGAACCCTGGGGTAGGGCCATATATTTTGTAAGAGAGGGGTGTCCTCATAGATAGTCCCCAAGGTACTTGCTCTTCTGGGGGAGGGAGAGAGGGTAGGTTTTCCTTCCCCTCACTTCCAAGTCTGGTGCCTGAGTCCCCAGCTCCGCCTTGCAGGTGACATCATGGACAGTTCCACAGAGGCCCCTCCCATTTCAATCAAGTCCCGCACCCACTCTGTATCTGCCGGTGAGTGAGGCTGCTATGTGCTGGGGTGAGGTGCAGGGAAAGGTGGAAGGGGATCAGATCATTGCTCAGACCCATCTCCAAGGCCTGGCCTTGGTCATGGCTTACACTCTTTTTCCTTCAGACCCCTCATGTAGACCTGGCCCAGGGGGTCAGGGCCCTGAGTCCACCACCTGGAAGACACTGGGGCAGCAGCTGAATGCAGAGATCAGGGGCCATGGTTGGGGCCAACAGGATGGTCCAGGACCCCCTTCCCCTTGTCAAAGCCCAAGCCCCCGAAGAGCCAGCCCTTCCCCAGACAGTCTGGGCCTCCCAGAAGAGCCCTGCTTGGGTCCCAGGGATGAAGGTAGGTAGGCACCTGAGATTCCTTACCCCAGTCCTGGGCTAGAGACTGGAGGAATTCCTTCTGGGAACATGGTCCCTCTGAGGACCCGAAATGTGGGAGGCAAGGGCTAGAGTGGGGACAGCTGTTGAGACCATCCCCTGATATCCTGGCCTCCCCCAGATGGCCAGCTGAGGCCGCGGCCTCTCTCGGCTGGGCGACGAGCAGTGTCTGTGCATGAGGATCAGCTCCAGGCCCCTGCTGGTGAGGGAGAAACCTCCACGTGTGCTTGAGTGCAGGAAGAGAAGGGGGAGGGTGGGCTTCCAGGGTTCCTTAGATGGCTTGGGTCTTTGAAGAGGGCCACCAGTGGTGTGAGGGCTTGAAAAATCGGACCCAGGCCAGACACAAGGGTTTGACAAGCCCCTCCTACTAGCCCTGGTTCCACCTCCCAAGGAGCAACAGTGTCAGGGATGAGAGGATACAGGGGATATGTAGGGGACAGGCATGGCCAGAAAGCAAGCCCTTAGCAAACTACCAAGTCTTTTTTTATGTCCTTTAGAACGGCCCCTGCGACTACAGCGCTCCCCTGTCCTCAAACGCAGACCGAAGCTCGAGGCACCCCCATCCCCAAGCCTAGGTAAGAGGAGGGTCAGGGACACTTGGATAGGTGGCGAGAATACTTAGCCCAGCCATAATCAACCCTCCTTTCTCCTTTTCCCCTCACAGGATCTGGTCTTGGAATTGAGTCTTTGCCCCCACAGCCCACAGAGCCCTCCAGCCCTGGGCGGAGCCCACCCTCCCCAGCCACAGACCAAAGAGGCGGCGGCCCCAACCCCTAATCTTCTCCTGCCGCATGAGATTATTTTATTAAAAAACTCAAAGGAAGCAGAGTGTGCAGCACTATTTGTCCACTCTCAGGCATGGATCTGTGTGTGCACATCCTCCAGTGTGCCCGCATGACCCTCACACCTGAGTCAGCTCAGATACTGGCTGTGGCTCCATCAGCAAGTGCAAGGCCCAGGCTATGAGCTGGGGAGAAAGCCTGGGAAGAAACCATAGCTGCAGGTCAATGTAGCCAGGGGCTGGTGACCAATAGAATGCAGCAGCCCCAGGCACTCACCTGGCAGCTTGGACCTGGGTACACAGGGAGGTGCAGGGTGGCCCATACTCATACTGGAAGGCAGAACCATCACGATGCCTCTTTGGGGGGTCCTGAAAGGGGTATGCTGTCTGGGAAGGGACTAACAAGGACCCTTCAGCCCCACACCCAAGTCTACCCCTTCTCCCCTCCCAGCTCTACCCCAGGCCTTTCCCATTCCTCATTCTATTCTCTAGTTGTAGAAGGACTATGCTCACCCAGACAGGGCAAAGGTCCTGGACATCTTTGGGGACAGTAGTCCTTGGAGAAGGCTGCCTGTTCTTGAGGGGCAACCCCAGCTCCTTGAACTCCAATGTAGGTTTCTTGGCCCTGGTTATATGAGCCGGGTGTGAACTGGGGACACGGCCAAGGGGCAAGAGACTGGGGGTGCAGCTCTGGAATGAGGAGCTGCATGAACTGCTGGGGTGTGAGGGGCTGGGGGGCTGGGGGCCTTGGGCTGGGCAGACGGCTGGTAAGGGCTGGAAGCTGCCTTTCTGTCCAGGGTCTGGAACAGCCGTGGATAGGGAAGACAGAAGACTGATGCTGGTACCACTTTCCTCTGTTGGCATGTGGCTGGATAAGGCAGGGGTTCCTGGGGAGAAAGGGCTTCCCTGTGAGCACAGCCCACTCAGCTCAGACAGCTGAGTAGCCTGTGAGCTTGGGTAGGACTGCAGGGACAGTGTTCCTCTCCCACCCACTGTGCACCATTTCATAACACCATGCAGCTAGGAACCTGACTGATAGCAGTGGCCTCAGCACCACCTCACCTGAGGAATTGGGTGAGGAAGAAGGAGAGATCAAGGTCAGAGATAGGTCCTGCAGAGCTGGTGCCGGTGGGGGCAGCTCAGGGCCTGGGGGTTCAGGGAAGGTTTATCAGCACTGTGGACCTCGGGCCTCAGGTATCCCTCCCCCGCCACTTATCTTCTCAGTCCTCCTTACCATGTGTCCTCTGACCAGGGGCCAGAGAACTCAGAATTAGCTGGTCATTCTCAGATATGTGCAGTAGTAAGCTGGGAACAGTGTAAACAGCTTCCCCCTGTGGGACATGAACTCTCAGCCCAGCCTTTGCCCAATGCTTCACCCTGACATCTCCCAAGGAAAGCCCCAAACTGACCATGGCCCCACAGCGTAAGGCAGCCCAGCGGGTGAGAGGGGCTGCTGTAAAAGGGCCTGCCAGCTGCAGACAGCTCTCAGCCAGGTGCATTAGTGCTGCCTGATGCTCCTGATCCTCCCGCACCTCATCCAGAAGCTGGGATAGTGATAGGCCTGGGGGCAGGGAATGGGTTTTAATTTCAAAGAGAAGGAAGGGTAGGGTAAAGGGTAGGAAAGCAAAGGTTAAGGCTAGAGCAATCACTCTATAGGGAATTAGGGCCACTAGTCAATCTCTACCAGTACCTGCATTGGGAGAGGTGGACTCTGAAAGGTGCTCCCTACAGGAATAGAGTAAATGGGCCTCAGGAGCCATTCTGAGGCCTATCTACCCAGATCTGCGATCCCCTGAGCAGACCACACTGGCCTCAGAACCCAATCCCAGACTCACTCAAGGCAGTCATAGAGCTTTCTCTGAACATCCGAGTCCTGGTTGCTGGAGAAAAGAGGACAGTAGTAGGGGGTCATGTGATCTGGGGACCAAGGCATCCCACCCTAAAGACCTATGCCAACGCTAGCGAGAGGTGGGGAGAGCTGTTGGAGGGTGGAGGCTTCACTTACCAACCAGACACCCGTACTCGGGGCTGTTCTGTGGGCAGCAGACTGAAACGGTCCACCTGGAGGTAGAACTCTGCGGGCTAGAGGAATGAGTTCAGGGGCGGATCTCAGGAGCTGACACGAACAGCCAGGCCCAGTAGCCTGCCCATGCCAGCCTCACCACTCACCGCGCCGCCTTCAGCGACCTGGATGCGCACCCCGCAGTCCCGCAGCAGCAGCAGTCGGCCTTCTGTCCCACAGAAGCCGAATTCCTTCTCCTCCCTGTAGCGAGCACGACTCTCTTAACTCATCCCACTGGAACGTGAGCGCCACCCTCCTGAGGCATAAGCCTCTCCCCCTCCTAGTACTCAAACCTCACGCACTCCCGCTGGACTCCAATGTCCCGGAGTCCCGCGGCGCCTCTCTCACCAGTCCGAACTGTCCAGGGCCTCCTGCGTCACCAAGCATCGGATACTGTGGGTGCCATCAGACACAAGCAGCATTGCCCCGACGTCAGACGCATCACGAGTGCCGGACTGGCCCGGGGCCTCGGCCTCCTGCAGGACCTGATAGCGGCGACCGGCGTCAACCCCACCACCCTAGGCCTCCACCCTGGTCTCCCGGCCCTGGGTGGGGACTCACCTCGAGTAGCTGCCCGGGCCGTGGATTTGATAGTGCGTCTAACCCGAGAATCAGTTCTCGAATCCAGGGACGCAGGACAAGGCTCCCTGAGCCTGCCATGTCCCGCGGTTGTATCTAGCTAACACCGCTGGCCCGGCTTTCCTGCCGGCGTCGCTGCCCCGCCTTTGGTCGGAAAAGGAAGCGCGCGACCGTTGGGCGGGACTTGACGCTGCGGCCCAGCCCATAAGCGCGGTCGCGCGTGCGCATGAGAACATCCTGGCGTTCGTGTGCAAGAGATCTGCCGGGTGGGCTGGGCCGGTTTACTCTTACATACCATCACTCTGAGCAGCTGCCCTGCGTTTGAGCAGTTCGTCGTGACTCCTGGGGGATCAAGAAGGAAGGGAACAAGGGCTGTTCCAGATGGAGAGGGATCGAGGGCCAGAGGCTGCAGTCGAGTCTGGCCCGAGCGAGTTGGCTCGAAGTCACTTAAGCGCCGCGTGACCCCGAGGGGTTCAGCAAACATTTATCATGACTGAGTTTTCTTATCTTGTAAGGCCAAAGGGAATAACAGCTCATATCGATCAATAAATGTCACTTCCCTCTATCTCCCTCAGATTGGCCGAGTCCCTCCACCCCCGGACTCCGGGGAAGCGCGGATCATAGCGTAATGACGTAAGAGCTGAGGAAGACTCTTCTCCACCCTCATCTCCGTTTCCTAGGAAACGTGGACTCCGCGGTCCACTTTACGTCGCTGCCCTCTTGACGTCATGGTCTGGATGTGGGGCGGGACTAGTGCTATCATCAGGGGCGGGGCGGCACCGGCGGGCCGGCGGGGCTGTGCACCTGCGCCTCGGCCGGCAGGCTAGTGCTTGTCCCTCCGCCCGCCCGGTCCCGCCATGGCCAGGCCGCAGAGGACTCCGGCGCGCAGTCCCGATAGCATCGTCGAGGTGAAGAGCAAAGTAAGGGCTCCTCCGGCCTCGGCCCCAGCCTTAGCCCCAGGCTCTCCCAATTCCCTCTTCCCTTCCTGGCACCTTGGTCCCCACCACCTCTTTCCTCCATCATCCAGATCCCATTCTCCTCTTCTACTCACCTTCCCTCATCCATCCTTCTTCCTTCCACTGCTGGCCTCCAGAGTCCCTCTGTGGACTAGGTACCTGGAGGGCGGGGAGAAGACCTTGGCTAGAGTCCCTTGTACTGGAGCTGAGGTCTGGGCTTAAAGCTGAAGCTTTTGCAGCTGCCCTTTTTTCCCACCTCTGCCAGTCTTGGACCTGTGGGTGAGAAAAGGATACAGGTTCTGTCCTGACTCCTCCTTTTCCCCCATCTCTGGTCTCCAGTTTGATGCTGAGTTCCGACGCTTCGCGCTACCCCGCGCTTCGGTGAGTGGCTTCCAGGAGTTCTCGCGGTTGCTGCGTGCCGTGCACCAGATTCCAGGCCTGGACGTGCTACTTGGCTATACGGATGCTCACGGCGACCTGCTGCCTCTCACAAACGACGACAGCCTGCACCGGGCCCTGGCCAGTGGACCCCCGCCACTGCGCCTACTGGTGCAAAAGCGGGGTGAGAAGGATGGGGTAGAGTGGGCAACCTCTGTGGGGTAAGGTGACGGCAGGTCTACATGGGTTAGTTTATATGCAGGGTGCCCAAGCGTCACCCTCTGCATTCCTTGCCCTTGGCCTGACCTCCAAGTGGTAGGACATAGGTAGAGTGCCCTCTTAAAGGGCCCAAGGGGAAGAGAAGGGTCTCTGATCTCAGCACATCCCCTCTTCTACAGCAGCAGCTGACTCCAGCGGCCTGGCTTTTGCCTCCAACTCTCTGCAGCGTCGTAAGAAAGGGCTCCTACTGAGGCCAGTGGCACCTCTGCGCACCCGGCCACCCTTGCTAATCAGCTTGCCCCAAGATTTCCGCCAGGTTTCCTCAGTCATAGACGTCGACCTACTGCCAGAGACCCACCGACGAGTGCGGCTGCACAAGCATGGTTCAGACCGCCCCTTGGGCTTCTACATCCGAGATGGCATGAGTGTACGTGTGGCTCCCCAGGGCCTGGAGCGGGTTCCAGGCATCTTCATATCCCGCTTGGTACGTGGGGGCCTGGCTGAGAGTACAGGGCTGCTGGCAGTTAGTGATGAGATCCTTGAGGTCAATGGCATTGAGGTGGCTGGGAAGACCTTGGACCAAGTGACAGATATGATGGTGGCCAACAGCCATAACCTCATCGTCACTGTCAAGCCTGCCAACCAGCGTAATAATGTGGTGCGTGGGGCATCTGGGCGTCGCATAAGGCCTCCCTCTGCAGGGCCTGGGCCTGAGCCTGACAGCGATGAAGACAGCAGCGACCTGGTCAGTGAAAACCGACAGCCTTCCTGTCCCAATGGGCTGTCTCAGGAGCCTCCATACTGGGACCTACATCCTGGCTGTCTACCTCCTGGTGCCCACAGCTCTATGCCCTCCCTGGATGACCAGGAGCAAGTCAATTCTGGCTGGGGGAATAGCATGCGAGGAGACGGTAGTGGCTTTAGCCTCTGACAGGCAAAGATGCAGCCATCTGCCATTCCAGGCTGCTGGAACATGGCAGGAACTTCATAGTGGGGGGTTTTTAGCTTGCCCACGGGGCTCTCTCACCCGGGGGAACATTAAAGGTTTTCTATAAATGCAGTCATAGTACTTCTGTGTTGAAGCCCCAGCCTCTTCTCACCCCGCAAGCTTGCCTTCTGCTCTGGACATGAGGCAAGAATAATAACAATGAGACCTTCCTGCAGTCAAAAAGTAGGAGGGCCACTGGATGTGGCATTTCTAAGGGTAAGAAAAGCTCTTACAGAAACAAACTCCACTGTGTACAAAAGGTTTAATTTTGATGAAAGAGTTAAAAGTTTGGGATGGTCCTTCTATAGCCACTGGTGGCTGGGAAGAGTGCTCTGGGGATACTGCCCACCACACTGCTCCTGTCTTTGGTTGGACATCTGCTCTATGATGGAGCCCGACCTGACCCTCTGCAGTCACATGGCAATCCTCTATGTGGACCTCCCACCACCACCCTGACAAAAGGGCTCAGGCATCCATCTTCACAAAAACTTTGGGTCGAGAAAAGATCTTGATGGCCTCTTCTATCTGCGCGAGCTTCCGGTCCAGCTCAGCACGGTGGCCCTGGGCTCTCATCGAGTCTGCTCCAGCAGGCAGCAGTACCAGCTCACGCAGCAGCTGGTTCTGGCCTGCAGGAGGCCCAGGAATGGTGAGTACTGGACAGGGGTTCATGGTCCCCAGTGGGGTCCCTGAGCCACCCCCCACTCCTGTCCAAGTACTCACTCTGCAGCAGATTGCTCAATGTCTCAAGTCGCTCATTCTCTGGCATGCGAGTGTGGCCAGGGGGCATGGCAGGGTCAGGCTGGGCTTGCTGGCGGGCCTCAGCCTCCCGTCGCCACAGATCCTTGCGCTCCAACAAGCTGTAGAGGCATGGGCTCAGGGTTGATGACCCCAGGGCAGAGGCTGGTTCCCACCATTCACAGACACCCCCTCATCCTGGGTTTGGGTAGTGGCACCTACTAACGGGGCACATGGCCCTTCTGTGTGGCATTGTAGTGCTCCTGGGCTTGCCGTTTCTGCTCCAGCACCTGCGCTAGGACCTGCAGTGAGCGGGAATGCCGCCGGGGGGCCTTTTTGGCAGCTTGGACGTTGTGACTAATGAAGTCCACACCTGGGCCTGGCCCCTGCAAGACATGGCAAACACGATGGGGACAGACAGTACTGTGTTTGTGCTTGTGCAGCCCTACCCACCACATTCCTGGATCCCTGCCCTACACATTTTCTCACCTTAGCTTTAGGACTTGGTGGGGTTATCTGGGGACCAGGGACACGAGCTGGTGGGAGCCCAGGACCACAACGTGAGTGGGCCCGCAGGTAGTGGGCAGACTCTGTCCTAGAGGCAGGGCCAGACTTCTGGAGGGCAGGGCACAACAGAGATAAGTCACAGCTGAGATCAGGGTCTGAAGCCCCAAGACCATGCTTCTGTCCCTCCTGCCCCTCTGGACCTTTCTTTTTCTTTTCTTTTTTGTCGGGGGGAGGGGAAGGGTCTCGCTCTATTGTTGGGCTCAAGCCATTCCTCAGGACCTTTCCATCCCTATGACCTCTTCCCTCCTGAAGGAGTACTTCTCATCAGCACGTAAATATGTGAGTCTCACATCTTTAAGAAAACAATAAACCACCTCTCTTCCTCCAGGACACCTCAGTCCTGGTCCAGCTACCACTCTCTCTTCTCCTTCCTAGCCAAGCTTCCTGGCTATAGCCCTGCCTCCAAGTTTCCTGATGGCTGATCTCCAAGGCCTCAAATCTAGAGGTAATTCCCTGGTCTCACTGTCATCAACCTGATTGTCATAACTCCTGGATCTCACTCCTGAGATCCAGATTCAAATGTCCATCCACTTCTAGACACAGTCCCATTCCCTGGGGCCCCACAAATTTTTTTTTTTTTTTTTTTGAGACAGAGCCTCAAGCTGTCACCCTGGGTAGAATGCCATGGCATCACAGCTCACAGCAACCTCCAACTCCCGGGCTCAAGTGAGTCTCCTGCCTCTGCCTCCCAAGTGGCTGGGACTACAGGCACCCACCACAATGCATGGCTATTTTTTGGTTGCAGCCATCATTGTTGTTTGGCAGGCCCAGGCCAGATTCAAACCCACCAGCTCAGGTGTATGTGGCTGGCACCTTAGCCACTTGAGCCACAGGCGCCTAGCCGAGCCCCACAAATTTTTCTGCCTCAACACATTCACATGTGCCCTCATCTTTTCTCACTGCTCCTCCTGAGTCCTCCACCATAAAAGAATGGTACCAATATCTACCCAAGACTTCAGCTATACCTCACCCTTCCCCATTCCACTGTCCTTTATTTCAACCACTAGAGGTTGAAAATTGGCTTATGTGGTCCTTTAGGTGGTCCAGCTACCTTCTTGGTCTAACCTTGTGCTCTTCTGACCTCATAGTAAACTGGACCTAACATCCCCACTGCTCCCATTCTCACTGGTCTCAGGACTTCTACCTGTGAGGGTCCATCTCTATGGAATGTTTTCTTCCGCTCTTCCCTTGACTAATTCCTGCCTGTTCCTCAGGATCAGTTCAGTCATCATCACTTCTAAGAAAACTCCCCAACTCCAGCCAGGTGTCTCTTAGTCCTCTGTGCTGTTCCTCCCTTCCCATAACTCAAATCAGGGTATAACTGCCTGTTGGCCAACAAGATGGACAGATAATACTTTTGGCTCTGGTAAGGCAGGTACCTGCAGGTGGGCCTTGACTTGGGACTCCACCTTGTCATACTTGGGTGAGCGCCACAAAGCCTTCAGAGGCCTGGACTGGCCCTGCTCCCGGCTGTGCTCCTGCTCTCTAAAGCGTCTTTGGATCTCCCTGATCCGCCTCAGGTTCTCCTTCTCATAGTCCTTAGGGTCTTTCCCTGGGGAAAAGATGCTGCCAGGTTCTGCTGCACACAAGGTCCATGTAATCCAACACCCTGCCCCCTATAGAAAGAGCCACTGATACCTCCATCTAAGTTAGACCCTCACACACTCTCTACTCATCACCTTATTCCCCTCCCTACGTTGTAAATACACACATCTCATTATTTTCTACATTTTATAGTAAAGTAGACCATTCATAATCTCATATATTATATTTGTCTCAACACTTGTTTCTTGTTTCCCACACTAACCCCATGATGCCCATCCTGTCAACCCTGTTTAGGGCCTGGCACACAGTAGGCATAGGCATCCAAAAAGCGTTTCACTGACATAAACACAGAAAGCAGAGCAAGGGCTTGGTGGGGACTACCTCATTCAATCTTCGTTCAATCCACTCCTGCGAGGAGGTAGAATATTTTCTCCTCCTTTCTTGTTGGGGAAACCGAGATTCAGAGAGACAAAGCCTGGGCCCGAGTAACGGAAGAAAGAGGGCTGCTTTTGTTTTCAGCTCCCTTGCTGCCCCTTCTCCCAAGGACTTACTCTTGAGAGAGGCCCCTGGACCTAGGGAGATGTCTCCGAGTTGCAACAGCACGCCCACCACGCCTTGCCGGCCGCGCTCCAAGATCTCTCGAGCTCCCGGACTGATTCGGGGGTTACGGGACGGGATGGCGTCCAGGTCCTGGTCCGAGGTCAGCAGGTCGAGCTTCAGTGCGTTTCCCTCAAGGCGCCCTAAGGCTGCGGGGTGGGGTGGGTCCGAGTGGAGTGCGGCGCTCAGGGGTGAAGTGGGGGCCGATCCCCCAAACTCACACCTTTGCAGCACCCCAAAACTCACCGGAGGCGGGTCGCCGGTAGTAATCAGGGCAGAGAGTAGGGTCTGGGGGGATGGGCCCCGAGATGCTGGACGGGCCCTCGCACATGCCGTTGTCGCGCCCTGCAGCGGTGCACCGAGACCTGCCTGGCTGCGCGCTTCCCACCACGGAGCCCCTCCCCCAGCCACGCGCCTCCTCCCTGGACCCGGACCTGAACCTTGGCTGTGCCCTCCATTCCCGGCCCCCTCCCCGCCCCCGGGCCACGGCCTGCACTTGCCGCTTCCGAGACGTCGGACCCCGGTTCACTTCCCTTCTAGCTCGCGGCCCCTCCCCCACAACGCTCGGGCAGGGGCTCACTTGAACAGCTTTGCCGCCAACGACTGGAGTTGCTGTTGCTAGGCAACGGTGGCTTCCGCCCCGAGGTTAAGGGTTAATAATCGTAGCGCAAGGCCCTCTGGGACTTGTAGTTCAGCTGAGGGTGGGCGGAGCAGCCGCCAGTCTCTTTTGCCAGCCCTGCCATCAACTCCCCTCCCAGCCAGTCTCCAGAGTCAGCGCGGAGGCCACCAGTCCAGCCCCTCGGTACCCTCCTTTCCCCTCAAGCAGCTTCGAGGATGCACTGACTCCGCGTTGCCATGGCTTCAGCAGGGGCTGAAAAGCAGCCAGGGCCCCAGGAGGCCATGGGGCCACCACAGCTCCCAGAGGTGCCCAGTGGCTGCCCTCAGACCTCTGAGGTGATGTCTGGCTGTCCAGCCTTCAAACACTTAGCTGCGGCGCTCTGGGGGGCTGAACTTTAACTGCCAACCTGGGCTTAGAAGGGGAGGCGTGTGGTCTGGTGCCCTACAGTATTTGATGACCAATGTTGAACATCCAATGATTGATCCCTATGTCCTTTCCCTGGCCACAGTGACCAATTACCTGTGTCACTTCTAGTGTCTAGTAACAGGAAACCAGTGCCCGGTGCCAGCACATGAAGCCTGCCAGACTCGGGGGGAAGACAAGTGTCCAACAGGTGTAGCCTCAGAGCCAGAGCTCCAGGAGGGACTCAAGCAGGAGGAGAGGCTCAAGGCAGAGCGAGAGGCACCAGAGGAGAGAAGCCCCAGGCCGGCGGCCTCCCTTGTGAGGCCCAGCCATTGTCCGAAGAGGAAGCCAGTGAAGTAAGGAGATTTTCATGAGGAAGGAGCTGCAGGTGGGGGTGGGGTTTACACTCCAGTAGAATTCCTAAATCCTGCAGTCCTGCAGGTCACATTCTTGTCTCCTGTCACCACCATCACCATCCACCTCTTCTGTTCCTCAAGAGCCCCATGTAGGGAGCACAAAGAGACGTGGAGCCTCAGGGTCTTGTAAGGGACTGAGGTCACATGAGCTCTTGGCCACTGTTGGGCTTGGGCCCTCATTGACTAGGCAAGGGACAGGTAGGTAGCCCCAGGGTAGTGGATAGGTAGGTCTGTTCTCTAGGTTCAGGTTACAGGAGCCAGGGGCTGAAGACTGGTTCCTGAGGCCACCTGTCCCTGGCTCTGGTCCCTTAGCCTCCCAGGGCCTAGCCACCATGCCTATCCTAGGACTGAAGCTGACCTGCCACCGGGGCTGCCACTGCAGAAGGAGGAGCCAGAGGGCAGCCAGAGTGAGGCTTTACCATCTGCCAAACAGCACAAAAAAGCCAAAAAGCGCAAGAGTCTGGGGGCTCCCATGCTCCCAGCTGTGGCCTGCACAGTATCTGCACCCTCAGAGGCCTTGGGCCTGGAGCGTGAGTGGCAGTCCCTGGGCTTTCCCTTCTCCCCCTGCCTGATGTGCCCAACATGGCATAGCCCGGTGCTCCAGCTCCTGCTTTGCTTTTTGTCCTTGCAGGAAAGGCCCAGCGCCTACGGCCTCTGTATCAGTACATCAACTATTGCAACCCTGAACTGAACCAGGCAATGGAGGGGGACAAGGTGGCCAAGGCTGAGGTGGAGGCTGAGTCAGAGCTGGCCCTGATTCCTGAGGAGGCAGGTGTGGAGCAACTGCAGGCCTTGCTGCCCATGGCAGGTGAGCTGGGCTCAGGCCTTGCATTGCCCTGTCCCAGTATGTTAGTACCCCCCACCCATGCTCTGGCTCCCCTAGGAGAAGAGGCTGGAGAGGAGCCTGGGGATTTGTCCAGCCTTGGGGTGACTGGCCACCTCAAGGCCGAGGTGGATAAGTCAACCCAGGTGGACATTGACAAGATGCTGAGTGTCTGCGCTGCTCCACTTGTCCCTCCCCTCTCTCCTCAGTACAAGTGACTGTCTCATTTCACTGGTGGTTCCTCTGCCAAGCCTGAAGCAGGGCAACCACCTATAGACCCAAGCCCTCGGGTGGAAAGGGGGAATTTGACACCTGCCACCACTTGGGGTCTTGAGCTCATTGGAAATAAACATTTTTCTTTTTCTAAGCTTTGTGATTTACCAAATATGATGCCTGAATTGAGAAAAAGGCTGGGGCTTGGCCCCTGTAGCTCAGTGGTTAGGGCGCTAGTCACATACACCTAAGCAGGTGGGTTCGAACCCAGCCTGGGCCAGCTAAAACAATGACAACTGCAATAAAAAAAGAAAATAGCCGGGTGTTGTGGTGGGCCCCTGTAGTCTCAGCTACTTGGGAGGCTGAGGCAAAAGAATCGCTTGAGCCCAAGAGTTTGAGGTTGCTGTGAGCTGTGACATCATATCACTCTTACTGAGAGCAACATAGTGAGATTCTGTCTCAAAAAAAAAGAAAGAAAGAAAGAAAGAATAGGGTGGTGCCTGGGTGATTAGGGCACCGGTCCCATATACCAAGGGTGGCAGGTTCGAACCTGGCCCTGGCCATACTGCAACAAAATAGCCAGGCGTTGTGACGGGCTCCTGTAGTCCCAGCTACTCAGGAGGCTGAGGCAAGAGAATTGCCTAAGCCCAAAAGCTGGAGGTTGCTGTGAGCTGTGATGCTACAACACTCTATAGAGGGCAACAGAGTGAGACTGAGGCTGGGAAGAAGGGTGGATTCACCAGTGCAGGGGTTGAAGGCTGACTAATCATCTGGATCACCAGGATCTTGACAAATTAGATTCCTGGGCAACAGCTCAGATCTAAGTGAACTGGTATGGGGGTGGGGGTGGGGGGAAGGAGGAGGGCTGTAGATGAATCTGGGAGGTGAGCAGAGGAAACTAAGGGCAGAGGAAAATAGTCAGGTCATGGAAGCAAGTTCTTTAGCCCTGCATTTGGTCTGACCTTGAGATGACCAACACTTGGGATCCCTCTCTGAGGTGGCAGAGTTCATTTGCCTGTTTAAGCAGCTTTGGAATGTTTTCTACTCATTGACAGACCACACCAGGACCAGACCTTGTTCATGGAGTAGAGCAGACGGGGATAGTGGTGGTGGTGACAGTGAAAATATTCCCTGGAGCCCAGTGGCCAAGTCTGGAAGAGCAGGACATTGCTGGATGCTTGGGAAACCCTCGCATCCTGCTGCCTCCTGCCCTCCTGCGTGTCTCTCAGATACCTCAAACATAGGGAATTCCAAACTCAGTGGATAATTTTCCTTCCTTCTGACTTGTTTTTCCTCCTTTACCTCATCCACATAATTGTTCAGCAAGAATCCTGGTGTCATACCAAACCCCATCCTGTGCTTTGCTCCCTGATTCCTAAAAGGTAATCAGGCATTAAGACCAGTGAATCTACCCTCTCAGGCTGAGAACCTCTTGGATCCCAGTCAGCACCCTTGCCTAGGCCACTGTTAACTCGAGGATGAGCCTTGCTGTGGTCCCCAGCCCACCAATCTATCCTGTGGTCCTGCTACACTAATATGCCTAAACCCCCGATGATGTCACCCTGCTTTTTCCCTAGTTGACTTAGAAGTTTTTGGCAGTTTCCTGTAATTTTCTGACCAATAAGCCACACCTTTTCTTTTTCCCTTTTTTTGTTTGAGACAGAGTCTCATTATGTCGCCCTTGGTAGAGTGCTATGGCATCACAGCTCACAGCAACCTCCAACTCTTGGGCTTAAGCAATTTTCTTGCCTCAGCCTCCCAAGTAGCTGGGACTACAGGCGCCCGCTGCAACGCCCGGCTATTTTTGCTTGTAGTTGTCATAGTTGTTCAGCAGGCCCCGGGCTGGCTTGAAAACACCAACCTCAGTGTATGTGGCCAGCGCCCTACTCATTGAGCTACGGGGGCCGAACCTGCCACAGAGTCTCCTGTGGTCACCCTTGGTAGTAGAATGCCGTGGCATCTTAACTTACAGCAACCTCAAACTCCTGGGTTCAAGTGATCCTCTTGCCTCAGCCTCCCAAGCAGCTGGGGCTATAGGCACTCGCTACAACACCCGGCTATTTTTTGTTTGTTTGTTTGTTTAGAGATAGGGTCTGGCTCTGGTCTCAGGCAGTCCACCTGCCTTGGCCTCCCAAGTGCTGGGATTATAGGCATGAGCCACTCTGCCCTTTTTTTTTCTGAGACAGAGTCTCACTTTGTCACCCTCAGTAGCGTGCTGCAGTGTCATAGCTCACAGCAACCTCAAAGTCTTGGGCTCAAGTGATTCTTTTGCCTCAGCTCCCAAGTAGCTGGGACTACAGGTGCCCACTAGAACACCCAGCTGTTTTTAGAGACGGGGGTCCTGCTCTTGCTCAGGCTGGTCACAAACCCGTGAGCTCGGGTAATACACCCACCTCAGCCTCCCAGAGTGGTAGTATTACAGGAGTGAGCCACCACACCTGGCCTTTCTTTCTTTCTTCCTCTTTTTTTGTAAGAGTTGGGGTCTTGCTCTGGTGCTTAGGCTAGAGTACAACCAATCCTCCTGTCTCAGCTTCCCGAGTAGCTAGGACTACAGGCGTGTGCCACTATGCCTGACTAGTTTTTTTTGTTCGTTTGTTGGGGTTTTTTTGTGGTTTCTGGCTAATTTTTGAATTTATCTTTTTGTAGACAAGGTCTTACTATATTGCCTAGCCTGGTGTCAACCTCTTGGCCTCAAGTAATCTTCCCACCTCAGCCTCTCAGTGTGCTAGGATTACAGGTGTGAGCCACTGTACCTGGCCAGGCTCCATCCAACTTTTACCTTCACTTTGCACACGGGGCTTCCTCTGCCTAAAATGCCCCTCTTCTCTCTCCCCTATACCTTGCTAATGCACGCGTGCCCTTGAAAACTCGGGGCACCCTGCTTGTTGCTGGACCAGGCAGCACCTAGCGTAGATTCTGCACAACTTAGAAGAGGATAGGGACTCCCAGGTCCCAGGGTGTTGTCTGTGCTTCTTCAGCCATTAAGTGAGGTCGAGTTCAGTGATCTTGAAGGGCCCTTGTCTCTGAAGAATCTGTGCCCATCCCTATGGACAAGATTCTTTCTGCATGGTCCCTGTGGATAGTATCAGCTACCAGTGGTCAAATCACCACAGAGAAGTTTGTAGGGAGAAAGAGGAATAAATGTCCTCACTCTGCACTTGGCATGGGGCCTACGAGCATCTGAGTGACCCTTCAAAGAAGGGAACAGCCTGAGACCATGCTGATTTTCACCCTACTGCTGCCACCTAGGCCTGCCCACCTCACCCTCCAACGACCTTCAGGCCTTATTTCCAGGGGCCCCACACGATTGTGGATTTCAGATGGCTTCAGCCTTTCGGATTCTTGTCCCTTTCTTTAGCTTCCTCCACTCTTCGCTTTAGTCTTCTTACTTTGGCATCTTTCATTAGGGCTTTTAGGTGGATGTGATGCAGTGACACACCCTTGAGTCCACAGGATAGTCCTGAAGACAGCTGTAACCCACGTGACAGAAAATAGCACATAGATGCTACACTGAAGGGCAGTGGAGGTGGCTGCCACTTCACCTAGGTGAGAAGAGGTGACCAGGCAGACTTCAAACTGACTGCTGGGGAGAGCTGGTATCTTCCAGGCAGAGGGTATGGAAGATGCCAGCCCCAGGAAGGAGGGCTAAAGCAGAGGGCATGGCCATTAGGCCAGGTGGAGTAAGGCTGGGGCAAGTAGACAGGGGAATTTTGGCCTTGCATTTTAGAGAGGTCACCTGTGTAGCAGTGTGAAGGGCAGATGGGTAATGGGGACACCGGGACAGTGACGTGAGAAAGCAGCTGCGACTATTTGGGTGAAAATGAGGCCTAGATTTGGCTGGAGGTTAGAGAACAAGCAACAGCCTTTTTCAAGTTCTCTTCAGGTTGCTGTATCCCAGGGGAAATGCTAATTGCATTTTCACTGGCCTGTAAAAACTTTACTTTGACCCCCCCCCCAAGGAAGAGTTGGTAGTACCCTGAGATTCCGGAAAACAGGTCTGGGGAGATCCTGCTGCCTTCTTCCAGGAGGGGGCGCTGCAGGACAAGCCTGGGACCATTTGCAGGTTCAGTCACACCTAAGGACCAGGAACTCTTGGTTCTCTTGTCCATAGGCATCAGGGCACGGGACTGACCAGCTCTGATGTCCAAGATAGAGGATGGTAAAGATGTCTGAGGGATGGCGGTGATGTATGCCTCTGGCCATGAACCTGGGGTCTGAGGAATGCCCTCAGAAAACCCGGCGTTGGGGTGGCGCCTGTGGCATAGTGGGTAGGGCGCCGGCCCGACATACCGAAGGTGGCAGGTTCAAACCCGCCCCAGCTGCAACAAAAAAAATAGCTGGGCACTGTGGTGGGTGCCTGTGGCCCCAGCTACTCGGGAGGCTGAGGCAAGAGAATTGCCTAGGCCCAGGAGTTAGCTGGAGGTTGCTGTGAGTTGTGTGATGCCACAGCACTCTACTGAGGGTGATAAAGCGAGACTCTGTCTCTACCAAAAAAATAAATAAATAAATAAATAAATAAATAAATAAAAGAAAAAGAAAGAAAGAAAACCAGCCTCGGGTGGCTCAGTGAGTAGGGCGCTGGCCCCATATACCACGGGTGGAGGGTTTGGACCCAGCCCTGGGCAAACCGCAACAAAAAAATAGCCAGGCATTGTGGCAGCGCCTGTAGTCCCAGCTATTAGGGAGGCTGAGACAAGAGAATTACCTAAGCCCACGAGCTGGAGGTTGCTGTGAGCTGTGATGACACCACTCTACCAAGGGCGACAAAGTGAGACTCTGTCTCTAAAAAACAAAAAAAAAAAGAAAGAAAAGAAAACCCAGCATTCTCATAAAAATAGCTCTACACTGAGCCCGCTGCAATCTACCCCAACACTTTTGGGAACCTGTCTTTGTAAACAGAATAGTCCTTTAAAACTTAAGTGCCACTCTGGGTCAGCAACATGACCCTTTCTTATGTAGGAGCATCTGAACCAGGCTTGTACATTCTTGGTCAATTCCCAAATTTAGGAGAGGCCCCGATATTCTCATATGAAGGACTGACTTGGAGCTGAGCTGACTGTCCCAGAGACAAAGGGGCAGCCCCTCTCCTTTAACTGCCAGTGTCCTGACTGGCTGGTGGCGCTCACTGCAGTTCACCTTGTAGTTGACGCTGGATGAGATTCCTGCTGCAAGGATTCCTGCCAGCACTCAAGTGTCTGAAGATTCACAAGTGCTAGGATAAAGGGTAGTTCAGGGTCAGGCCTGTAGTCACATAGGCCTGATTAGGATCCTGGCTCTATCACTTGCAACTTACAGGAGGCAAGTAACTTTGGCTCTCTACGTTTCAGTTTTCTTTCTTTTTTTGTTGAGAAGAACATTTGACTATGCCCTGAACAGAGTGCAATGGTATCATTGCTCACTGCAACCTCAGACTCAGGCAGTGGGCATCCCGCTGCCTTAGCCTCTGGAAGCAGCTGGGATTACAGGTGCTCACCGTGGTGCCCAGCTGGGTTTTTCATTATTTTAGGAGTCGGGGTCTCACTCTTTCTCAGGTAAGTCTCGAACTTCTGAGCTCAAGCAATTCTCCCTCCTCAGCCTCCCACAGTGCTGGGATTACAGGCGTGAGCCACCGTAACCAACTGTGTTTTAGTTTTCTGATCTGAATAATGGGATTATTAATATAGTAGTACCTTCATTCTATAAAGAGGGAGTTGCAAAAAAAATAACAGTAGTACCTTCATAGAATGGTTTGGAGAGTGAATGAAATAATGCATACAAAACATTTACCCTGGTGGGGGAGCCAGCATACAATAAAGCACACTCCATACTAACCTTGTTCCTTTATCTCATAAGGACATTGTTTGAAACCAGGACATGACAGGAAAATAGGCCTGGTGACTTCTATAAGGGGTGCCAAGGGGAAGAGGAAGCACTCCCTGAGCCTTTCTGGCAAGCAGCCCAGGGCAGGGAAGGGAGGAAGGTTAGAGAAAGGAAGAGTTTGGTTCAAGCTTAACAATGCTGGCCGGCTGGCAAAGGAAACAAAGGAGAGGATATGCCCTTTCTCAACCACCCTCCTACCCCTCTGACTGACATGGTTAAAAGGCTATCCCCTTTAACCCTTTCTGGGTAACAGAATTGATAAAAAACACAGCTGGTGACCATCCAGCCTCCCTGGGACCATTCTTCCTGGAACCAACAGAAGCCTTCCTAACCTCCAGCCCAGGGAGGCTCCTGGCTCTCCCACTGTCTACTGAAACAGCAGGACCAGGAGCAGCCCACCAGGAAGTCTGGAGTCCTGTTCTCTGGGAAATACCTGTCTTTGGAGAACTCCTGGGATTTGGTCATAGGAGTTTGGTCAAGGAATAAGCTGGGAGGGCAGGCAGTGGCAGCAAAGAGAAAAACAACAATCTACAGCAATAAACAAGCCTTTTCATTATTTTTTTTATAATTTTTTTTTTTT
>NW_003852546.1:1307191-1312607 GCF_000181295.1 Otolemur garnettii | reverse complement strand
GAACCCGCCACCTTAGGTGTACGTGGCTGGCGCCTTAGCCGGTTGAGCTATAGGCGCCGAGCCAAGCCTTTTCATTATTAAAGAAATCCAACCCACCAGGTTTGGCGCCTGTGGCTCAAGCAGCTAGGGCACCAGCCACATACACCAGAGCTAGTAGGTTCAAATCCAGCCTGGGCCTGCCAAACAATGACAACAACAACCAAAAAAGTAGCTGGGCGTTGTGGTGAGCACCTGTAGTCCCAGCTACTTGGGAGGCTGAGGCAAGACAATGGCTTAAGCCCAAGAGTTTGAGGTTGCTGTGAGCTCATAGCACTTTACCCAGGGCGACAGCATGAGACTCTGTCTCAAAAAAAAAAAAAAAAAAAGAAACCCAACCCACCAAACAAAAACCAGGTGTCATATGTTCTTATTTATTTATTAACATTTATCAGATGTTCTAAACCTCTTTCTTGCCTCCTCTCTGCCAAATCAGGGGCCTTCTTGCCTAGGTCAAAAGCCCCCATAAGCTCGCTTAATAAAGAAAACCCTTCTCCTCCCCATCAGGGAAGGGTCAGCCTAGAGGCTGGAGGGCCCGGTCACATGGAGGGCAGGCGAGGATCCCTGAAGGATGATTTGGTGCCCTCATCGTTCCTGAGATGACTCACCTCAGGAAGGGCATGGAAACAAGGCTTCTTATCATTTCGCCTCAGGCCTCAGAGCCCACAAATTGAGCTTCTGATGGCTTTGCTCACTAGCGTAACTGTGCTAGCTCCCTAAGCCGTGGTGATAGGAACAACTCACTGCCCTGTAAGTCTGGGGAGTAAATGAGCTGCTAGAAGGGGTGGTCTCCCAGAGCACCTTCAGCTTTACTTGACTCTGGCTGACTCATTAAATGAAAGACACTGTTTCTGCTACGACCAAGCCCTCGATCAGGTCATAGCTCTTGGTGCCCTCCCTGGTCCCTTTGCCCTGTGGCAAGGAGCCCAGGTGCAAGGTCAGAGGTTATTCCTCTGAAGCGCCTCACACAGGTTCTGGTTGGTGTCCGGCTCCTCTGTCAGCACCTCTACAGTCTCCCACTCCCCTGATCGGCTTGACCTCTTGATAGCATCCACCACACTCTGCATGTACAGCCCATCCTCAAATGAGGCAGCCATGGAGACAGGGGTGCGGTCCCAGGTGCGGCGGTCCCCCTGCCCCTGGAAGGACTGGCGCAAGGCCTGCACCATGTAGACCATGCCCTTCAAGTAGAGCAGTGGGACGTCCTGGGGCCCCTGCTCGGGCAGCCCTGCACCCACGGCCAGCGAATCCCTCAGTATCAGCTCTTCCTGTGTGGCAGAGTTCTTCTGTCCATAAAGGTCTGCTCCCCGGGCGACAAGCCGTCCTGCAGAACCCACCACCATGACCTCATGCACAAAGGCGCCTGGCATGTTGAAGTTGAGTGTCACTGTGCTACACACCCCCCCACCCATGAGCATCTGGAAGAAACAGAAGTCATCACTGGTGACGTGTCGGATGCCACGGATGGCCGTGTTCTGCCTCACGAAGGTCTTGAGCAACCCATGTACCTTCTCAGCTCTCCGGCCAGTCAAGTGGGTTAGCAGGTCCACGATGTAGGTGCCCATGGTGTGCAGGCCTCCACCACCCATGAGCTCGTCACAGATCCAGCCATAGCTGGGGCTTAGCAGGCTGCCTGAGTAGATGCGGGCGTCACAGATCATCACAGCTCCCACGTAGTGCTCCGCGATCAGCTGCTTCATGCGCACAAAGGCTGGCAGGAAGCGTAGCACGTTCCCCACGAGGCTCATCAACTGTGGGTAGTAGCGCGAGGCTGTCACCATCCGGAAGGCATCCACTGATGTTGCTGCCTTCTCGCAAACTACATTTTTTCCAATACCTAGGAATAAGACACAAAAGGAATCTCAAAGTTTGAAGGGGAAATTTCCAGCATGTAAGTCTGCCCTGAGCATTTTGGACCTGTCAGCTCCATATTGCATTAGCCAATTTCTTAAAATAAATCTCTCTCTCTAAATATCCTATCGGTTCTATTTCTTTGGAGAACCCTAATACAGGCAGGCTGGAGAGGTAGACAAATTTCTCTGTACCATCATGGATCTGTTAGACCATCAGCTTGGGGAAAGAGAATCTAATCTATATTCTAAGGAATGGGCTTTGGACTCATAGTCATAACTCCAGAGAGGGCTCCAAGATTCCCTACAGATTATTGTCTGAAAACACTGGTCCAGCAAATAGAATAGATGAAAGGCCAGAAAATGCTCAGCTCCAGTAGAAGGAGTAAAAATAACCTTTTTGTCCTCAAGCCCCTTCTGGGTACACAATGGCTGGCAAAGAAACAAAACAAACTAGACAAAGATCTGAAGAGAGCAAGCTAGAGGACTGAGCAGCTTTCGTACGAGGAAACTGAAGCCCTGGATTAACAGGGCTCCAAGTTTCAAGATGAAAGCTTATGAGTATATAAGCAGCCACAGGACACTAATACCTGTGATACTCCTGTGAGCTTGGGGTGGTTCAAGTAGAAGAAAATCCTATGACAATATCATCAAAAGAAAACTTAGAAAGCCCAAGAAGCAATCTGGAATAGACACAGAAATTCACAGAAAGATGGGGAAAGGTGAAGACACTCAGCTATTCCACTACTCGTTCTACAGACACTGCCTATGGTGGGCAACTCAAGCCCCACTACCCCAATTCTTCTAAGAAGTCATGGGCTCCTTCAGGGAACAAGTTCAAGGTCTGGTGGAAGCATAGAGAAACTCCCACTGCAGATGTCAAGATCGGGGAGTTTCACAGGGGAGTAATACTGGGGAGACACATCTTAAAGGACCTAAGGGACAAATGGCATCCAGACAGAGGGAACTGCATGTGCAAAGGCACTGGAGCAACAAAGGACCAAGAGTTTGGATTCCTGAGCGGTGCCTGTGGCTCAGTGAGTAGGGTGCTGGCCCCATATACCAAGGGTGGTGGGTTCAAACCTAGCCCCGGCCAAACTGCAAAAAAAAAAAAAGAAAAAAGAAAAATAGCTGGGCGTTGTGGTGAGCGCCTGTAGTTCCAGCTACTCAGGAGGCTAAGGCAAGAGAATCGCCTAAGCCCAAGAGCTGGAGGTTGCTGTGAGCTGTGACACCATAGCACTCTACCGAGGATGACATAGTGAGACTCTGTCTCTAAAAAAAGAAAAGAAAAAAACAAAAAGAAAAAACAAGAGTTTGGATTCCTAAAATTGTGAGTGCATTCTAGAAAATGGGACTGGAGGAATCCTATGCATGTGCAGCCTATAAGCAATATGGGAAATTGCTTAGGTGGTTGGTAGTATTACTCGAAAGGACATTCAGAGTGGAGGGGAGGTTTGGGGGTGGAATCCAAAATTGAATTCTGGATACTCCCTTCCTTAGGTCTTTACCCATCTCACTCAATGGCAATTCCGCTGTCAATTTCTCAAGCTAGAATCACTGGAGTCACCTCTCACATCCTACTTTCAATCTCAATAAATCTTGCTGGCTTAGCCTTCAAAGTATATCCAGATCTAATCAGCTACCCCTTCTTTCCAAGTCACTGTTTTTGCCTGGATCACAGCAGTGGTCACTTCATTTATCTCCCTGCTTCTGCCCTTGCCTAAGTCTTTTCACAATACAGCAGCCAGGGTAATTCTGTTAAAACTTAGGATGGGGGCCAGGCATGGTGGCTCAGGCACATAATCCCAGCATTTTAGAAGTCCAATGTGAGAGGATAGGCTAAAGTCAGAAATTCAAGGGTGGCTCCTGTGGCTCAAAGGAGTAGGGCGCCAGCCCCATATGCCAGAGGTGGTGGGTTCAAACCCAGCTCCGGCCAAAAACTGCAAAAAAAAAGAAAAAGTCAGAAATTCAAGACCAGCCTAAACAACACAGCAAGACTCCAGTTCTACAATAAATAAATAAATATTAGCTGGTGTTATGGCACTCACCTATAGTCCCAGTTACTTGGGAGGCTAATGTGGAAGGACTGCTTGAGCCCAGGAGTTTGAGGCTACAGTGAGCTATGATCATGACACTGTACTTTAGCCTCCCACAAAACAAAACAAAAAACAAACCCCAAAATACCCTCCAATGGCTCCTCCTCTCATTCAGAATAAAAATCAAAGTCCTTACAGTGAGTTACTCACCCATTAGATACATGATCCATGTGCCCATCCAAAATTTTTTTGCTCTCTTTGCCTATCTCTGCTCATCCTGCTCTAGCTACTGAAGGCAAGATGGGAGCTGCTGTGCAGAAGGCTCTGGGGCTTGGGGAGAGCAATGACCACTAAACAACAGAGGATAGAGAAGGCAGGGCCAGGCCTTAGCAACATGGTGTGGACACAGAGTCTTGGGGTGGACAAACTTGGGTGCTAAGTCTTCTGGTTAAAGACCATCCTGAGCAAAGTGAGCAGCAGGCTTTTACTTCTAGGGCCATCCAGGCTCCACTCTGGCACTCCACAGTGGTTCCTGATTGGAGGGGTAGCCTCCAAGCCAGGATGTCTGTGACCAAGGACAACCAAGTCAAATTGTGCCTTCTTTAGGTATAAATATCTTTAATAACCCTAGTGCTCATTTCTCCCCAATTTGCTGAACACTTTCTTAGTATTTTCAGATGAGGCAATGGTTGGGACTCAGTTAACTGCTGATAGCTTATTATAGGGTACAGTTTATCCCAGAGAGCTGACATGGACTGTATTTAAACAGGCCTAGGAGGGGAACTCTTCAGGCTAATTTGTAGCAGAAATAATGATAACCATGGACAGTAAGTCTTACAACCAAAAAAATTAGAAAACTATACAAATGACTGATATCCCACGTGATGAATGGGCCCAGGACAGCTGACTACTCAGGAAGAACCAATTACTGGTGCTGAACTCACGCTTTGGAGCCAGAAACTTCTGTATTCAAATGCTGGCTCTTCCACCTCATTGTTAATGCCCTGGGAAATTTCTAAATCTCTCTAGGTTTTACTACTATAATTATAAAAGAGAATTTTACAGTTACAAGGAAGGGAAGACTAAGTCAACCACAAGAGTATATATAAAGTATTTGGCCCAGCACAGCTTTGTCTATAGTATATTTTACAGTATATTTTATTACCACCACTATGGAGGGTCTGAGCTGATGCCATAAATACAGAGAAAAAGAGTCCATTGTGATTTGAATTTTAAGACTCACACAAGCTACATTTTCCAGAAAATTTCTATGTTCAGTTTTTCAAAAATTTTATTTCTGAAAATGATGTTTTAAAATCAAAGAGAACAGGCTTGGCACCTGTAGCTCAAGTGGCTAAGGCACCAGCCACATACACCTGAGCTGGCGGGTTCAAATCCAGCCCAGGCCCGCCAAACAACAATGAAAGCTGCAACCAAAAAATAGCCGGACGTTGTGGCAGGTGCCTGTAGTCCCAGCTACTTGGGAGGCTGAGG
>NW_003852546.1:1299657-1307089 GCF_000181295.1 Otolemur garnettii | reverse complement strand
AAAAAAAAAAAAAAAAAAAATCAGAGAGCAAAGATGAATTTTCTTATTATTAATATATATCCTGTTCATCCTGTTCATTAGGGTTCTCATAGAGCCAGGCCCAGCCCAGCCACTTGGAAACTCATATCCTGATAATCCCCACAGTAGGTAAGTTGGTACCCTTGATCAATCTTGCCAGCTCCTCTCACTTTTTACTTCCACTCTTGCCACCTTGATTCTGAAGAATCCTGCAAAGTATCTGCCATTTGTACATAAGAGTACCTTAGGCCTTAACTCTGAGAATTCTGTAGTAAGAAGGCAGGCATATGGACCAGTAGTCTTTATCATTCAGATTCTTCATGACATTAGTCAGTCTCTAAATTAACAACAGAAGCCACACAACAGGTGCTGGTAGGACAACAAAAGAATGGCCAGCCAAGTGTCACACGCTCAGGCAGGGTCACCAGGCCCTTGTACAGAGGCCTGGTAGAAAGGGAATAGCTCCTGATTGCTATCACTACAGCTTCTGGAGGGTCTCCAGTGTGTTCTATACTTGTGGGATTTCCAAGTTAGGGACAAGAGAATAACAACTCTGGGGATTCTTCCATTTGGCTGCTAAATACATATGGCTGACCAGGGAGGGAGGTAATAAAGAAATTACACTCTCAGACATAAACACTCCGTCTGAGAGCTCCAGCTCTGGCCAACCCAGAAGCTTCCTACTGTAACAGCTCACCATTGGGGTTGTGCAGACACTGCTGTATGAGGTACAGAGGGGAAAAGGGTTTTTATAATTGCTAGGAATTTGGGGGTGACAAAACCAGAATAAGCCACCCCTGTTTCATGCCACCAGAGGTCGGGGTGGGGAGGGGGGAGGAGACCTCCCTTCCTAAGACATATTTTATGTTATTTATTTTTTTCTTTAAGACAGAGTCTCACTGTGTTACCTTGGGTGGAGTGCCAAGGCGTCATCATATCTCATAGCAACCTCAAACTCCTGGGCTAAAGCCATCCTCTTGCTTCAGTTTTTCTATTTTTAGTAAAGATAGGGGTCTTGCTCTTGCTCAGGCTGCTCTCTAACTCCTGAACTCAAGTAGATTACTCAGCCTCCCAGAGTAGTAGAATTATGGGTATAAGCCACTGCATGTGGCTAACAGGAGAGCTTTTAAACTCAGGACCCAGTAGTAGTTAGTATCAGTGGAGCAATTAAAGGCCATCTTGAGTTAAACAGGCTCTTCTAGGCGAGCTATTCAAGGCTTTTAGGTTGTCTTGAAACATACATTTACACGAATATAAGTTTATCTGGCTTTCTTGCTAGGAAGTCAAAGGAGAGATTAGAAAAACTGAAACCTGATTTTAGCCTCCAGGGAATGGGACAAACAGTTGCTGAGTGTTTTTTCTTTTCTTTCTTTTTTTTTTTTTTTTGAGACAGTCTCAAGCTTCTGCCCTGGGTAGAGTGCCATGGCATCACAGCTCATAGCAATCTCAAACTCTTGGGCTTAAGCAATTCTCTTGCCTCAGCCTCCCAAGTGGCTGGGACTACAGGCACCCACTACAAGGCCTGGCTATTTTTTTTTGGTTGTTGCAGTTGTCATTGTTTTAGCTGGCCTGGGCTGGGTTTGAACCCGCCAGCTTCCACATGTGTGGCAGGTGTCCTAACTACCTCAGTGGTGGGCACCACCATGCTGAACGGTTTTTAGTTCAGATTTTCTGGAGGGTAAATAGTTTCTTTTTCTTTTCTTTCTTTTTTTAAGACAGTCTCAACCTGTCACCCTGGGTAGAGTGGCGTGGCATCATAGTTCACAGCAACCTCCAACTCTTGGGCTCAAGTGATCCTCTTGTCTCAATTTTTCTATTTTTAGTAGAGATGGGGCCTCACTTTCACTCAGGCTGGTCTCAGACTCGTGATTTCAAGCAATCCACCCACCTTGGCCTCCCAGAGTACTAGGATTACAGGCCTAAGCCACAGTGCCTGGCCAGTGTAAACAGTTTCAAACTGTGACTCTGTCTTTAGCTCGTGCTCCCCAGATTATCCAGGAGCACCTTGCCCTTGAACAATGTCCAGAGAAGCTGCCCCAGGGCTGCTGCATACCCCTTCTTAGTTCCCTAGTAATGTACCACAGAGGCCAGGTTCATGGCATAGCTCTGGGCCTAGAACACCCCATTTCCCCATCTAGAGACCTGGGACTAGATAAATGATTTCAAACAGCAGAGGGAGAAATACCCCAAGAAGAACACAACATTTAGTTTTATAAATCCTGAGAGACTTCTTTTTTTTATTTTTTAAATGAAAAAGGTTCTGCTGTTATACTTGAAAGAAAAGTAAGTCTGAGAGCCACTAGACTATCACTCTTGCCCACAGCCCCATCTCAGCTCTGTCTGAGTTACAAGGCCATGTGAGCTCCCTGGCTCACACCTGGAGACTGGGCTACGTGGGTAGAGTCTATGACTGCCTTACCTGACCAGTGTGCCAGCCACTGGGAGCACAGTATCATGGATGGTCTCAACCTTCAGAGAACTTACTGTTTATCTATGGGTTCAAATTATCATAAAAATAAATGTTTTCCCAATGAATGACTGTATTAGGCCTATCTCTGAATGCTTAATTATTTCTTTCATTTCCTTTTTTTTGAGACAGAGAGCCTCAAGCTGTTGCCCTGGGTAGAGTACCGTGGCATCATAGCTCACAGCAACCTCCAACTCCTAGGCTTAAGCGATTACAACGTCCAGCTATTTTTTGATTATAGTTGTCATTGTTGTTTGGCAGGCCTGGGCTGGATTTGAACCTGCCAGCTCTGGTGTATGTGGCTGGAGCCTTAGCCACTTGAGCTACAAGTACCAAGCCTATTTCTTTCATTTCCATTGAGATCACCTTTCTCTTCACTGCAGGCTCACCTGGATTTGCAATGGACTTCTTTTTTTTTTTTTGAGATATAGAGTCTCACTATGTCGCCCTTGGTAGAGTGCTATGGTGTCACAGCTCACAGCAACCTCTAACTCTTGGGCTTAAGTGATTCTCTTGCCTCAGCCTCCCAAGTAGCTGTGACTACAGGTGCCCACCACAATGCCTGGCCCAGGCCGGGTTCAAACCTGCCACCCTTGGTGGATGTGGCTGGCGCCATAACCACTATGCTATGGGTGCTGAGCCTTGCAGTGGACTTCTACATTGGAGGCATGGTAATAAGGGTAAACACAGACTCACAAAATTGAATTAAAAAGTTAAGATGAAAAAGTGGGCCAGGCATGGTGGCTCACACCCGTAATCCTAGCACTCTGGGAGGCTGAGGTAGGTAGATTGCTTGAGCTCAGGAGTTCAAGACTAGCCTGAGCAAGAGTGAGACCTTGTCTCTATTAAAAATAGAACTAGATGGGCATCTTGGGGGGCACCAGTTCCCTGAGAGGCTGAGGCAAGAGGATTGCTTGAGTTCAAGAGTTTGAGGTTGCTGTGAGCTATGATGCCACAGCACCCAACCCAAGGCAACAGAATGAGACTGTCTAAAAATAAAGAAAAAAAAAAAAGCTGAAAAAGTGATGCTGTGTGTAAGCAACCAAATAAATAAGACTATCTGTAGTGTAAAGATGCTTCGCCAATGAACTGCTTAAACCATGTGGATTTCTTACGCAAGGAAGAAATGAGTCCCCAAATTGTTAATTTAATTATAGAATTATAAATTATGCTTATGGGGAGCCTTGGGAACCCATTTTTAAGTAAAGAACAGTATTAAGTTGGGTTGTCTGTAACCAAGGGACTACCTATACTCTCACACACATATACAGATTCATGCATGGGAACACAAAGTTGGGTGAACTGGCATTGAGGGTCTCTTAGGATACTGACTCTGAGGACTTTTTTTTTTTTTTTGAGAGAGATCCTCAAGCTGTCTCCCTGGGTAGAGTGCCATGGCATCACAGCTCACAGCAACCTCCAACTCCTAGGCTCAAATGATTCTCCTACCTCTGCCTCCCAAGTAGCTGGGACTACAGGTGCCTGCCACAATGCCCGGCTATCTTTTCGGTTGCAGCCATCATTGTTGTTTGGTGGGCCCAGGCTGGATTCAAACCCACCAGCTCAAGTGTATGTGGCTGGTGCCTTAGCCGCTTGAGCCACAGGCACTGAGCCAGACTCTGAGGACTTTTAAATACATTGCATTTTTTTTTTGGTAGAGACAAGAGTCTTACTCCATCGCCCTCAGTAGAGTGCCATTGCGTCACAGCTCACAGCAACCTCCAACTCCTGTGCCTAGGCGATTCTCCTGCCTCAGCCTCCTGAGTAGCTGAGACTATAGTGCCCAGCCATTTTTTTGTTGCAGTTTGGCTGGGGCCGGCTCGAACCCGTCACCCTTGGTATATGGGCCTGGTGCCCCAACCACTGAGCCACAGGCGCCGCCTGCATTTTTTTTTTCTTTTTAATAGCATCAGCTATATTAGGATTAAATACATTGCATTTTTACAATTATCAATACTTGTGCCTGTCCTGTTCTCCATCTGAGTATTTATCAAAGAACCAGACATTTCAAGAGCTTTACAGGTGAGAAGAATGGGTCCTGCTTTCAAGGCATTAATCTGAACATAGGCCACCAACCTGGAGAAAAGCATTTCACATTGGAGATGACTTAGAATGTTTAATTTTATTTCTAAACTATGTTCAACTCAGTGAATATTTACCTAATGAATATCCAGGGGAGAATCTTTTTTTTTTTTTTTTGAGACAGAGTCTCACAATGTTGACCTTGGTAGAGTGCCGTGGCGTCACAGCTCACAACAACCTCCAGCTCTTGGGGTTAGGCGATTTTCTTGCCTCAGCCTCCTGAGTAGCTGGGACTACAGGTGCCCACCACAACGTCTAGCTATTTTTTTGTTGCAGTCATTGTTGTTTAGCTGGCCCAGGCTGGGTTCGAACCCACCAGTCTCAGTGTATGTGGCTACAGCCGTAACTACTTGCTATGGGCATCAAGCCCCCACCTCCTTTTTTTTTTTTTTTAAAGAGACAAGAGCCTTACTTTGTCACCCTTAGTAGAGTGCCTTGGCATCACAACTCACAGCAACCTCCAGCTCTTGGGCCAAGGTGATTCTTTTGCCTCAGCCTTCTGAGTAGCTGGGACTAGAGGAGCCCACCACAACACCCAGCTTTCTGTTGCAGTTTGACCGGGGCCAAATTTGAACCTGCCACCCTCAGTATATGGGGCCAGCGCCCTACTCACTGAGCCACAGGCCACCATTTTTGTTTTTTTTTTGAGACAGAGTCTCACTTTGTCACCCTTGGTAGAGTGCTATGAAGTCACAGTTCACAACAACCTCAAACTCTTGGGCTTAAGTGATTCTCTTGACTCACCTTCCTGAGTATCTGGGACTACAGGCGCCTGCCATAATGCTTGACTATTTTTAGAGACGGGGGTCTCACTCTTGCTCAGGTGGGTCTTGAACTCCTGAGCTCAAGCAATCCACCCACCTCGGCCTGCCAGAGTGCTAGGATTAAGGCATGAGTGGCCTAAAAAAGGTCTTAAAACAAGGTCTTGCTCTGTCACATTGGCTAGAGTATAATGATGACATCATAGCTCATTATAACCTCAAACTCCTGAGCTCAAGTGATCCTCCTGTCTCAGCCTCCCAAAGCGCTGGGATTATAGGCGTAAGCCACCATCTCTGACCAGAGAATCCTACCCTTTTTTAATCTTCATTTTATTTATTTATTTATTTTTGAGACAGAGTCTCCCTCTATTACCCAGGCTAGAGTGCAGCCTTGAATTCCTGTGCTCAAGTGATCCTCAGCCTCTCAGTCAGCTGGGACTACAAATGTTTGCCACCATACCTGGATCATTTTTTCTACTTTTTTTTTTTTGGCTGGGGCCAGGTTTGAACCCGTCACCTCCGGCATATGGGGCTGGCGCTTTACTCTTTTGAGCCATAGGCGCCGCCCCAATTTTTTCTACTTTCTGCAGAGGTACGGTCTCACTATGTTGCTCGGGCTAGTCTTGAACTCCTAGGCTCAGGCAATTCTACCTTGGCCTGACAGAGTTCTGGGATTATAGGTGTGAGCCACTTCATCTGGCCTGAGAATCCTATTTTGAAAAACGATCTTGAGCAAATCTGCTTTGCTGCTTGGGACAACAGGAAAGGCATATCTTTCCTTGTAATGTGACTCCAGTGACTTTCTTGGTCAGCCCTTAGAGGGCAGTTATATATCATCCTGGAAAGGATGAGGGGGGCAGTTGATGCTCTCATTTCACAGAAGCCCACCTATGCCAAGAGGGGCAATAATGGGACCTTAAGTAGGGCCTGATGTCAAGGTCAGTCTGGTGCTCTCACTATAGTAGTCAGCACACTTGTACCTAGGCCCCGGGAAGACTGGAGTTCTGCTGGCCATTTTCACAAGTGTTGAAGTTGAATCAGAATTCTCAGTTAAAAAAAAACTGAAAACACAGAGAAAGCAAATTTCCTAGTCATAACACATCCCACTGACTCCTTTAGGGCCTAGGTGGGCAGTGCCTGAGGGCAGGTCCCACTGACATAGGCTTTTTCAGCCCTATCTCACATACCTACAAGAATAGACCAAGACCCTCACATTCATACCCTCCTATGTACAAAAGATACACAGAGAGAAGACTGATAGCCTTGCTTTGCCAAGGGCTGGGACACAAGACTCCAGAAGCCCTTGGTTATCACTGCTCCTTTCTGTTTATAGTAGGTGATCCAAAATCCACCATTTTCCCATACCAAGAACCAGAAAACAGTTAGCTTGTTGCCAAAGAACCCTGGGGTTTCTTTTTCCCTCCTGTACTGCTTGGAAATGGTCTTTGTGTGGACTTTAAAATTCAGAAAGAAGACTGAGAGCCTCCAGAGCTCTCTGTACACAACTTCACCTCTCCAGCCTACATTCATGCCATAAAAGATGGGAAGAAATCAAGTGACCACAGTGGCTTTATTCCCCTTGAACCAATCCTTCGCTAAAGTGTTGATTAGGTCTACTTTTAAATTCAATCTGGAGCCACCATCTGCCCTCCAAAGAATCTGGTGTCCAACGAATAGCTCCAATGTCAAATATCAAAAGATAAGCTATCTTGGGCAGCACCTGTGGCTCAGTGACTAGGGCACCAGCCCCATATACCAAGGGTGGTGGGTTTGAACCTGGCCCTGGCCAAACTACAACACAAAATAGCTGGGCATTGTGGCAGGCACCTATGGTCCCAGCTGCTCGGGAGGCTAAGGCAGGAGAATCACCTAAGCCCAAGAGTTGGAGGTTGCTGTGAGCTGTGATGCCACAGCACTCTACTGAGGGCGACAAAAGGAGACTCCAAATCAAAATAAATAAATAAATAAACATGGTACTGGGTTGGCACCATCAGTAAGTAGAGCACTGGCCACATAACACAGAGGCTAGTGGGTTCAAGCCTGGCCTGGGCCTGCTAAACAACAATGACAACTGCAACAACAAAAAAATAGCTAGGTGTTGTGG
>NW_003852546.1:1296529-1299050 GCF_000181295.1 Otolemur garnettii | reverse complement strand
AAAAAAAAAACAAAAAAACAAAAAAACAGAACATGGTACTTTAGGAGAATGTACTGGGAGGACTGCTTGAGACTAGGAGTTTGAGATAAACCTGAATAATAGTGAGAGCCCATCTCTACAAAAAATTTAAAAATTAGCCAAGCTTAGCCAAGCATTGTGGCTAGTATGTATAATTCCAGCTACTGAGAGACTGAGGCAAGAAAATTGCTTAAGCTCAAGAGTTTCAGGTTACTGCTCAGTGGGTAGGGCAATGGCCATATACACCGAGGCTGGCAGGTTTGAACCCGGCCTGGGCCTGCTAAAACAATAACTGCAACCAAAAAATAGCTGAGTATTGTGGTGGGCACCTGTAGTCCCAACTACTTGGGAGGCTAAGGCAAGAGGATCACTTGAGCCCCGGAGTTTGAGGTTGCTGTGAGCTGTGACAAATGGCACTCTACTTAAGGTGACAGCTTGAGACTGTCTCAAAAAAGAAAAAAAAATTGCTGAATGAATATTTACTAGGTTACCTATGAAAACAGGTTTTGATTTGTATAAGATAAAGAGAAGAATTATTTGTCTACAATTGATATGAGAGAGAAGCCCAACAGGAACTGCAGGAGAACAGCTCAGCAACCCATGCCCAGCCAAGGGCAGGTCTCTGAGCCCACAGTTTCCCAAGGAAGTGGAGAAGCTGTCCATGTGAGCAAGCTGTCCATGGATCTTGTCAGGGAATCCTAGAGCAGCCCTAGCCTTCCTGCCCTCTGGCAATGTAAGATTGCAGTTAGGCAGGAAGGGTGTGTGCTCACTATAATCAAGGGCTAACAAAACATGGGAAATGGCAGCCTTGCCACATAGCCTCTCCTTCCTGTGGTGCTGCATGCCACAGCAGTATAAGAACAAACATGTCAATCACAATCCATTCCCCAAGGTCCAGGTCTCTGAAATCTGACTTCACAGAGACAAACTTTACATTGTCTGAAATGTAACCATTTCTGGGCCCTTGAAGAGCCAACTTTTTTTTTTTTTTTTTTGAGACGGAGCCTCAAGCTATCCCCCTGGGTAGCATGCCATGGCATCACGCTCACAGCAACCTCCAACTCCTGGGCTCAAGCAAGTCTCCTGCCTCAGCCTCCCAAGTAGCTGGGACTACAGGCGCCCGCCAAAACGCCTGGCTATTTTTTGGTTGCAGCCGTCATTGTTGTTTGGCGGGCCCAGGCTGGGGATTTGAACCCGCCACCTTAGGTGTATGTGGCTGGTGTCTTAGCCGCTTGAGCCACAGGCGCCGAGCCGAAGAGCCAACTCTTAGAGCAGTGGTCCCCAATCTTCTTGGCACCAGGGATCAGTTTCATGGAAGGTAATTTTTCTATGGATGGTGGGATAGTTTCAGGATGATTTAAACTATCGCATCTCTGTCTCAGATCATCAGGCATCAGATTCTCATAAAAAGCATGCAACCTAGATGCCTCACATGCACAGTTTATAGTAGGGTTGGCTCCTATGAGAATCTAATGCCACTGTTTATGACAGGAGGCAGAGCTTAGGCAGTGATGAAGAATAAATATAGATGAAGCTATGCTTGCTCGTCCACTGCTCACCTCCTGCTGTGCAACCCAGATCCTAGCAGGCCACAGGCCAATACCGGTCCATGCCCCAACGGTTGGAGACTGCAGTCTTAAGAGTATATTTTTAATTGCTGCTCAAGGATTTACTAATAGGTGACAGGGGAAGACTGAACCTTCTTCCTCACAGAGTATAAGAACCCCTAGTGATACCCCAGAGTAGTACTATTTGCAGATATGAGCCCAGAGGAAAGCAAGGACCCTCTGAGGAGTGCCCAGAGGGACACAATCTGCCCCTGCCATAGCCTACTGTACATACCTAGAGCCTTCACAGATATCTGCCGGGTGAGTGGAGGGGGGATATTGATGCACACCAGATCCACGTCTTGATGCAGCAAGACGTCATCCGTCTGGCTGGTATAGAAGGTGATGTTCATCTCCTCAGCAAGCTGTTTTGCCTCCTCCTCAGTCTTCCCCCACAGGGCCTCTATCGTGAACCCTTCTGCCCTCAGTAGTGGGACCAGAACCCGGGCAGAGCTGCCAGTCCCAAACACGCCCACTCCTGGCAACATCTTCATCCCGGCCTCTCTCTTCACCAACTCATCTCCTCACAAGAGCCTCCAGCATGGAAATGACATTCCCACAGTCCTGGTCACACATGGCTCCTAGAACAGCAAATATTACACTGGTTATCAGTGGAGTTCACACCCAGCTAAGGCTACTTTCTTAGTCTATATAGAAGCAAGAAGTTCTCTGCCAGAAAAACACAAATGAGGCCGGGTGCAGTGGCTCACGCCTGTAATCCCAATACTCTGAGAGACCAAGGTGAGTGGCTTGCTTGAGCTCATGAGTTTGAGACCAGCCTGAGCAAAAGCAAGACCCCGTCTCTATTAAAAATAGGAAAACTGGCTCGGCGCCTATAGCTCAACCGGCTAAAGCGCCAGCCACGTACACCTAAGGTGGCGGGTTCGAATCCCCAG
>NW_003852546.1:1278200-1296165 GCF_000181295.1 Otolemur garnettii | reverse complement strand
AAAAAAAAAAAAAAAAAAGAAAAGCACGAATAAAATACTGCTCCAAAATGAGAAACTGCAGAATCTTCCTCCATGGAGACTTAATGATACAAGCTATATCATGTATTAGGAGGAAAATGAAAAATGGATAAAGCTGAGTCTAAATCCGTGGGGTGTTTTTTTGTTTGTTTTGTTTTTTTGTTTTTGAGGCAGAGTCTTAAGCTGTCTCCATAGGTAGAGTGGTACGGCGTCACAGATCACAGCAACCTCCAACTCTTGGGCTCAAGTGATTCTTTTGCCTCAGTTTTTCTATTTTTAGTAGAGATGGGGTCTCACTTTTGCTCAGGCAGGTCTTGAACATGTGAGCTTAAGCTATCCACCCACCTCGGCCTCTCAGAGTGCTAGGATTATAGGTGTGAGCCACCGTGCCCAGCCCAAATCCTTGTTCTGGTACTTAACTTTCTATGTAACCCTGGTGAAATCATTTAAACTTCAGTGCCTCACTATAAAAGGGAAGTGATTTAACATTTAAAGTTCCTTCTTGCTGGCCGGGCTTAATCCTAGCACTCTGGGAGGCCAAGGTGGGTGGATTGCCCTGAGCTCAAAGGTTCCAGATCAGCCTGAGCCAGAGGGAGACCTCGTCTCTAAAGATAGTCAGACATTGTGGCAGGCACTTGTAGTTCCGGCTACTCAGGAGGCTGAGGCAAGAGGATCACTTGAGCCCAAGAGTTTGAGGTTGCTGTGAGCTTTGACACCACACCATGGAACTCTACCCAGGGCAACAGCCTGAGATTCTATGAACTTGACTACTTTAGGTAACTCATGTAAGTGGAATCATACAGTACTTGTACTTTTGTGATTGGCTTACTTCAGTTAGCATAATGTCCTCATTTTCACCTTTATAAACTTTGGAGCATGTCAGAAGTTCCTCCCTTTTTAAAACTGAATAATATTCTATGTATATCCAACATTTTGCTTGCTTATCCGTTCTTCTGTCAATGGACTCTTAGGCTGCATGTATGTTTTAGCTACTATAGATAACCCTGCTCTGAACATAGGTGTACCAATATCTCTTCTATAAACCTAGAAGTGGAACTGCTGAATCATACGGTAATCTTACTTCAATTTTTTTGAGGAACCACTATATTGTTTTCCACAGCAGCTGCACCATTTTATAGTCTTACTAACACTGTACAGGGTTCTAGTTTCTCTAGATCCTTGGTAACACTTGTTTTTTTTTTTTTTTCTGAGGAGGGGGAGCCTCTATTGCCCAGGCTAGAATACCATCAGGCCAGCTCACAGCAACCTCAAACTCCTGGGTTCAAGCAATCCTTCTGCCTCAGCCTCTTGAGTAGCTGGGACTACTGGCACCTAACACAACACCTGGCTAATTTTTCTATTTTAGTAGAGAAGGGGTCTTGCTGTTGCTCAAGCTAATCTCCAACTCCTAAGCTCAAGCGATCCTCCCGCCTTGGTCTCCCAGAGTGCTAGGATCACAGGTATAAGCCACCATGCCAGCCAACACTTGTTGTTTTCTGATGTTTTATTCTTGGTTAGCCATGATAGGTATGAGGTGACCACCATTCCCCTTAGTTTTTATGTATTTATTTATTTTTTTGACAGGACTTTATTCTTTTAAATGAAGGATCCTAAAATATACTTTTAAATTAATTAATTACTAGTACCATCTCTTTAGTTTTTATTTTTAGAAACAAGGTCTTGCTCTGGTACCTAGGCTGGAGTGTAGTAGGCCAAGAACTCACGACAACCTGGAACTCTTGGGCTCAAGCAATCCTTTCACTTCTGCCTCCTGAGCAGTTAGGATTACAGGTGTGAGTCACCATGCTTAAATTTTAAATTTTTGGTAGAGACAGGGTCTTGCTCTGTTGCCCAGGATAGTTGAACTCCCGGCCTCAATTGATCCTTCCACCTTGATTTCCCAAAGTGCTAGGATTACAGGCATTAGCCAATATACCAGGCCAATTTAAAACTTTTACCAGTGAGAGCCACATAGCTATCTTTCTACAAAATTAAATAAAAAGTGAACTGCAGGGCTTGGTGCCTGTGGCTCAAGGAGCTAAGGTGCTAGCCACATACACCTGAGCTGGCGGGTTCGAATCCAGCCTGGGCCCACCAAACAACAATGATGGCTGCAACCAAAAAACAGGCGGGCATTGTGGCGGGTGCCTGTAGTCTCAGCTACTTGGGAGGTGGAGGCAAGAGACTTGTTTGAGCCCAGGAGTTGGAGGTTGCTGTGAGCTGTGATGCTACAGCACTCTACCTAGGGCAACAGCTTGAGGCTCTGTCTCAAAAAAAAAAAAAAAATGAACTGCATATTTTTTTAATTGCAAAAATGATACCCATTATGATTTTATTTTTTGAGACTTGGTATCACTCTATTGCCTGGGCTAGAGTGCAGTGGTGTCATTATAGCTGACTGCAACCTTAAACTCCTGGGCTCAAGCAATCCTCCTGCCTCAGCCTCCTCAGTAACTGGGATGCACCACTACACCTAGCTAATTTTTAAATTTTTTTGTAGAGATGAGGTTTTGAGGTTTCACTATGTTGCCCAAGGTTGTCTCAAACTCCTAACCTCAAGGAAATCTTTCTGCCTCAGCCTTCCAAAGTGTGAGGATTATAGGCTTGAACCACCACACCCAGCTGGAATTATCTGCTTAATTTCAAGTTCAGCACCTCTTTTGCTTTTACTGTGGACACAAGTGTACTTGTGACTACTAAGTACATGTCTATGTTAGGGGTTGGTTTACCAGCATAGTCCAATAGTCCAGTACAGCATCCTTTGACTGCTCAATTCTACCTGAAGTATACCTGTGCCTTTGTGAAATAAGCATGATTGCCACTAACTCCAGACCCTGCCAATTTTATGCCTCCTCTTGTCTCCATTCTCTGTGGTAGTAGAGCTTGGCTTGCCTCTGCACTGGGTTCTGGGGTTTTTTCTGAGACAGAATCTCACCCTGTTGTCTAGGCTACAGAGCCGTGGCATCACCTTAGCTCACAGCAACCACAAATTCCTGGGTTCAAGTGATCCTCCTGCTTTAGCCTCCTGAGTAGCTGAGCTTATAGGCACCTGCCACAATGTCTGGCTAATTTTTCTACTTTTAGTAGAGACGGTCTTGCTCTTGCTCAGGCTGGTCTCAAACTCTTGACTTCAAGTGATCCTCCCACCCATGCCTCTCAGAGTGCCAGGATTACAGGAATGAGCCATGGCACCTGGCCCTGGGGTTCTGTTTCATCTTAATCATCTTTCTTTCTATCTGTTGTTGAACAGAGTCTGTGGTCTCCCAGTCACTTTTCTTTTCTACTTTCTCTCTCTGTTTTCTCTTTGCTAATAAATTGTCCTTATAGGTTTCCCTTAGAAAACCGGTCAGTCACATAGTATTTTTTTATAATTTCCATGTCCTGAACTCTTTTTAGCTATTTTGGTCACTTTATGCAGATACAAATTTTTTCAGTTGCTCAAGGGTCATAGCTATTCTGGGAGCCTGAAAGTGCCACACTGTAGTGATAGATTAAATGAGATTCTACTTAACTTTTGTGGGTCATTAATTACCAACAGCTATAGGGTCAAGGGAATGAGACATCCGCATATTCTCTAAATTAATGCCCAGGGCACACTTCCTCTCTCAACACTTCCTCTCTCAACATTCCTTCTAATTCTAGTTATATTTGTGTGTGTGTATCTTTAACCATCAGTGTTCAATAACCTTCATTTTACTGCCACAGGATTCAAAGGGCAGCTTCATCAACACCCATAAAGGTCTATCAGCTGGCCTCAGAGGAAGCCAGATGGCATGAAACTAGACAGGCTTGATGACTAGGTATTTCCTGCCCAAGCAGGCAGAGCTGGTTTTCCTTGTTTATTTCAGTGACTACCCTTTCTCTCCCCTAAAATTTCCCTTCTCTTTGCCTCTAACATCCTTGCACATACCCTTCATATTCCTCCAAAAATCTCCACCAACCCAGTCCTGTTAAGCCGACATGCATTCCAGTCACCACATGCTAGTTAGGAATAAGGAGTGCCTTGGCAGGACTGGTAATACCTAATTTCACCAGGCCACAGGTTATGAGGAAGGCAATATAGAAGTTAGAGTTATGGAATTTGCAGCCACCTTGCCTGGGTTCAAATCCTCCTCTTTTACCACTTACCAGCTAGGTGACCTCAGGTAAGCCTCTTAATCATTTTGTGCCTTCATTTCTGCATCTGTAAAATGAGGATTAATTCTACAATACCTCATAGAGGAGTTAAGAATTAAATAAGTTAATATTTATAAAGCATTTATTTAAAAAAATTCTTATATATACCATGGAATATTATGTAAAGCACTTAAAATTGGGTCTGGTCCATACTAAGTACTATATAGTATATATTTTTAAAAGGATATCTTTTTTAAAAAGATACCTATTACCTGGGCGGCACCTGTGGCTCAAAGGAGTAGGGCACCGGCCCCATATGCCAAAGGTGGTGGGTTCAAACCCAGCCCCGGCCAACGGACAAAAACTACAAAAAAAAAAAAAGATACCTATTATCTATCTATAATGAATTTAGATGTCTCCTCTTCAGAGGGTACATAGAAATATGAGGATAATTCTGAGCTAATAGGAAGTGAGTGTAATAGGCCGGGCATTGCTTAGTGTGTCTCTAGGTCCATGCAACCTGTCCTACAGATAAGAAAACATGCTCAAAGAGGCTAGGTTATTTTTCCAGGGTTCCATGGCTGGTTGTGGACAACAGACCCACTGCACTTAGCATGAAACCTCAAGCAGGTTACTTAGCTTCTCTGAGCTTTTGTAAAAACAGTCATTTTGTAATATGTATGTGTAGCAACCCTTCTTTCACCCTCAGGAGTAAGTGTGAGCCAGGAATTCTGATGTCTGCCTCAGAACAACCATTCAAATCAAAACTAACCTGTTCAGGGTGGTGCCTATGGCTCAGTGGGTAGGGCACTGGCCTCAGATACTGAGGGTGGTAGGTTTGAACCCGGCCCTGGCCAAACTGCAACAACAACAACAACAACAAAAATAGCTGAGGGTTCTAGGGGGAACTTGTAGTCCCAGCTACTTGGGAGGCTGAGGCAAGAGAATCGCCTTAGCCCAGGAGTTGCTGTGAGCTGTGATGCTACAGCATTCTACAGAGGGCAATAAAATGAGACTGTCTCTACAAACAAAACAAACAAACAAAAAAAACTAACCTGTTCACATGAATCACCTAATGGGAGGCTAATGGGGCCTAAAAAGATGAAAAGTCTTGATTTCAGGGATGATAAGTCAGAAAGGTGAGGAACCAGAGCTGGTGGCATTGAGTGTTAATCTAAGGAGTGCTCTAAGAGCCTGGGCTTCAGGTCCTCTGGCTTTTGTCTGAGTCTAGGAAATCAGAGAATAGGAAGAAAGGTCAAGGTGTTTATTCTCTATTTCCCTGCCAGGACATGGTTCTGGCAGGAGTTGTGTACCTCAACCAAGGTCCCAGCCCCTTTCCAGGACCCCTCTCCCATGGCCATAGTTTTTGCTGGGTTCCGGTAACACCTGCCCTCTCTTTCCTTGTACCTAGAGTGGTAACACCCCCAGCTAATCCCGGGGTGCTCCACCATCCCTTGCAGGCTTCCTTTACTGCTCACACTGTTGTAAACAATTCTTTCAATAAAGGCTTTTCAGGCTCAGTGCCTGTAGCTCAAGCAGCTAAGGCACCAGCCACATACACCAGAGCTGGCGGGTTCGAATCCAGCCTGGGCCTGCCAAACAATGACAACCACAACCAAAAAATAGCCAGGCACTGTGGTGGGGGCCTATAGTCCCACCTACTTGGGAGGCTGAGGGAAGAGAATCATTTAAGCCTAGGAGCTGGAGGCTGCTGTGAGCTATGATACCACGGTACTCTACCCAGGACGACAGCTTGAGGCTCTGTCTCAAAAAAAAAAATAATAATAATAATAGTAAAATAAATAAAGGCGTGTCAGTTATCCTTTAGTGCACTAGTTATTTCCTGGCTGGAACCTGACTAACATAGCAAACAGTAAAAAACAATGAATTATTTGTTAATTTGGCAGAAAGATGTAGGTAGAATAGAATTTAGGAGGCAATAGATTCAGAGAACCAGTTAGGATATCAAGGAAGAGATAAGGAAGGTCTAATGGAGGGAATGAAATGGAGCAAACAGCTATCAGAGGGACTTAAAATTATTCCTATTCTCCGATTTCCTAGACTCAGACAAAAGCCAGAGGACCTGAAGCCCAGGCTCTTAGGAGAGCCAAAAGGAGAGCCAAAATACTGAATTATAAACACAGGCACAATAGTTCTCAACAAAATATTAGCAACTTGAATCCAGTAATGTGTTAGAAGGACAAAACCTTATGACCAAGAGAGGGGGGTTTAATCTGAGACAAGCAAGGCTGGTTCAACATTCTAAAATCAATTACTATTAACTTAGTAGCATTAAGTAATTCGTTAAAGTGCATGAATTAGAAATACACTAATGCAGGTGGGGCTTGGTGGCTCATGCCTATAATCCTAGCACCCTAGGAGGTGGCAATGGGAGGATTGCTTACTATCTAGAGTTTGAGACCAGCCTGAGCAAAAAAAAAAAAAAAACCAGCTATGCTTAGTGGTACATGACTGTAGTCCCAGCTACTCAGAAGACCGATGCAGGAGGATAGCTTGAGCCAAGGAGTTTGAAGTTGCAGTGAGCTATGATGATGCCACTGCACTCTAGCCCTGGCAACAGAGTAAGACTCTGCCTCAAAAAAAAAAAAAAAAAGGGCACATTAAAACTTATTCAGTATAACTACATACATTACAATGTCTGAAATTCATAAAACCTGATATCAAATACCGGCAAGGATAGAAAGCAACTGTTCATTGTTGATGAAGATACAACCACTTGCAAAAGTCTGCCATCTTATAAAGTTAAGTACATACCCATCATACAACCTAACAACCCTACTTCTAGATAGAGTGCTTACCAAGAGAAACAAAACTTATATTTACAGAAAAACCTATGTGAATGTCTACAGCAGCTTTATTCATAATTCTAAAACTTGTAATCAACACAAAAATCCTTCACCTGGTGAATGGATAAACAAATAGTAGATCAATGCATTGACATACTACTCAGCAATAAAAAGGAACAAAGTACTGATGCACACAACAAGAAGAATAAAGCTCAAATACATTATGCTAAATGAAAGATGCCAGACACAAAGGCTCCATACTATATGATTCCATTGAAATGACATAATGGAAAAGACAAAACTCCAAGGACAAAGAATAGATCAGTGGTGCCAAAGGTTGAAACTGGGAAAATGGCTAGACTACAAAGGGACACAAGGGAATTTTGGGAAGTGATGGAACTGGTGTATTTCATACATCTTTTTTTTTCTTTGACACAGTCTTATTATGTCGCCCTTGGTAGAGTGCTATGGTGGCCCAGCTCATAGCAACCTCAAACTCTTGCGCTTAAGCGATTCTTTTGCCTCAGCCTCTCAAGTAGCTGGGACTACAGGTACCCACCACAACACCTGGCTATTTTTTTATTGTTGTTGTCATTATTGTTTAGCAGGCCCTGGCTGGGTTCGAATCTACCAGCCCTGGTGAATGTGGCCAGTGCCCTAAACATTGCACTATGGACGCTGAGCCTATTTGATACATCTTGGGTTTTGGGGGGGTTTTTTTGGAGGCAGAGCCTCAAGCTGTCCCCCTGGGTAGTACTATGGCATCACAGCTCACAGCAACCTCCAACTCCTGGGCTCGAGCGAGTCTCCTGCCTCTGCCTCCCAAGTAGCTTGAACCACAGGCACCTGCCACAATGCCCGGCTATTTTTTGGTTGCAGTCATCATTGTTGTCGGGCGGGCCCAGGCTGGATTCGAACCTGCCACCTTAGGTGTATGTGTGTGGCTGGCGCCCTAGCCACTTGAGCCACAGGCACCGAGCCTTTTTTTTTTTTTTTTTTAATTCTGTTTCTCCCAGACCAGCTAAATTTTTTTTTTTTTTTTTTTTTTTTTTTGAGACAGAGCCTCAAGTTGTCACCCTGGGTAGAGTGCTGTAGCATCACAGCTCACAGCAACCTCTAACTCCTGGGCTCAAGTGATTCTCCTGCCTTCGCCTCCCAAGTAGCTGGGACTATAGGCGCCTGCCACAAAGCCTGGCTATTTTTTGTTGCAGCCATCATTGTTGTTTGGTGGGCCCAGGCTGAATTCTAATCCACCAGCTCAGGGGTATGTGACTGGCCCCTTAGCCACTTAAGCCACAGGCGCCGAGCCTTCTTGATGAATTTGACTACTCTAAATACCTTACAGAAAGGGAATCATACAGAATTTGTGCTTTTGTGACTAGCTCATTTCAGTTAGCACAATGTTCTCAACATTCATCCATGTTGTAGCATGTGTCAAAATTTCTTTCCTTGGGCAGTGTGCAAGTGGTTAGGGCAAGTGGTTGCACAGTGGTTAGGGCACTGGCCACATGCTCTGGGAGTGGTGGGTTCAAATCCAGCCTGGGCCTGTTAAACAAACAAACAAACAAACAGTCAGGTGTTGTGGCAGATGCCTGTAGTCCCAACTACTTGGGAGGCTGACATAAGAGAATCGCTTGAGCCTAAGAGTTTGAGGTTGCTGTGAGCTATGATGCCACGGCATTCTACCAAGGGCGACAAAGTGAGACTCTGTTTCAATTAAAAAAAAAATCCCCCCCCTCCCCGGAACCAGAAAAAGAACCATCCCATCATCCCATATAGCCCAGGCTATTTTTTTTTTTTGGTTGCAGTTTGGCTGGGGCCAGGTTTGAATCTGCCACCCTCAGTATATGGGGCCAGCACCCCACTCACTGAGCCACAGGCACTATCCCCAGGCTATTCTCAGTAATAAAAAGAAAGCTGGAGGCATCACCCTACCAGACTTCAAGCTATATTACAAGTCTACAGTAATCAAAACAGCATGGTATTGGCACAAAAATACAGACACAGACATGTGGTACAGAATAGAAATCCAAGACATGAAACCAGTCTTTAGTTGCCATGTGATCTTTGATAAACCAAACAAAACCATACAGTGGGGAAAAGAATCCCTAGTCAGCAAATAGCGCTAGGAGAACTGGATAACCACTTGTAAAAGACTGAAACTGGTAGGCTGGGCTTGGTAGCCCATGCCGTAATCCTAGCATTCTGGGAGACTGAGGTGGGTAGATCATTTATGAGTTTGAGACCAGGCTGAGCAAGAGTGAGACCCTGTCTCTACTAAAAATGAAAAACTGGCTTGGTACCGTAGCTCAGTGAGTAGGGCACTGGCCGCACACACTGAAGGTGGTAGGTTCGAGCCTGGCCCAGGACTGCTAAAACAATGACAACTGTAACCAAAAAATAGCCAGGCATTGTGGCAGGTGCCTGTAGTTCCAGCTACTCGAGAGGCTAAGGCAAGAGAATCGCTTAAGCCCAAGAGTTGGAGGTTGCTGTGAGCTGTGGCGCCATAGAACTCTAATGAGGGCAACACAGTGAGACTCTGTCTCAAAACAAAAACCAAAAAAACTGAGGCAAGACGATCACATGAGCCCAAGAGTTTGAGGGATTGCTATGAACTATAATGCCACAGCACTCTACCAAGGGCAACAAAGTGACATTCCTTCTCAGAAAAAAAAAGAGAAAAAGAAAAAGAAACTGGACCCATATCTTTTACCACGTACAAAAATTGACTCAAGATGGATAAAACATTTAAATCTAAGACATGAAGCGAGAAAAATCTTTGAAGAAAGTGTGGGAAAAACTCTTGATGATGTTGGACTGGGGAAAATTTTATGACAAAAACATCAGTGGCAATCCCAACAACAAAAATAAACAAATGGGACTTAATTAAGCTGAAAAGCTTCTGCACAGCTAGAGGATACAAGTAAAGCAAAAGACAACTTTTAGAATGGGAAAAGATATTTGTAGGGTATGAATCTGACAGAGTTGATAACTAGAATCCACACAGAACTCAAATTAATCAATAAAAAGAGCAAACAATCCCATCAACCACTGGGCAAGAGATAGGAACAGGACCTTCTCTGATGGAGATAGATGAATAGCTAACAAACATTTGGAAAAATGCTCATCACCCCTGATTATTAGAGAAATGTAAAACAAAACCACCCTGAGATATCACCTAACCCCAGTGAGAACAGCCCAACATCACAAAGTGAGAATACCCTACCATCACAAAGTTTCAAAGCTGCAGATGCTGGTGTGGATGTGGAGAGAAGGGAACACTTTTACACTGTTGGTGGGACTACAAACTAATAGAATATATATTTTTTTTTGAGACAGAGCCTCAAGCTGTCACCCTAAGTAGAGTGCCATGTCATCACAGCTCACAGCAACCTCCATCTCCTGGGCTCAAGCGATTCTCCTGCCTCTGCCTCCCAAGTAGCTGGGACTACAGGTGCCCGCTACAACGCCCGGCTATTTTTTGGTTGCAGCCGTCATTGTTGTTTGGCAGGCCTGGGCTGGATTCGAACCCGCCCCCTCAGGTGTATGTGGCTAGCGCCTTAGCCACGTGAGCCACAGGCGTTGAGCCTAATAGAACATTTTTGGAAGAAAGTATGAAGAACTTGGATAGAGCTGGAACACATTCTTCTTAGTAAAGTATCACAAGAATGGAGAAGCACAAATCCAATGTACTCAATACTAATAAGAAGCCTGGAGACAATCTAATACACACCCACATAAGAGAAAAATGCAAATCAATTCAAGGTAGAGGGCAGGGGAACAAGGGAGGGGTAGAGAGGAGGAGGGTGAGGGATGGGTGTGCCCCCACGTAATGGGCACAATGTTGGGGTGTACGGCATACCCCTTGGGGACGGGACACAATTATAAGGGGAACTTTACCTAATAAATGCAAACATTGCAAAGTAATTCTTTGTACCCTCAATTAACCAGAAACAATTTTAAAAAATTTCCTTCCTGGGTGGTGCCTATAGCTCAAAGGAGTAGGGAACTGGCCCCACATGCTGGAGGTGGCGGGTTCAAACCCAGCCCTGGCCAAAAACTGCAAAAAAAGAAAAGAAAAAAATTTCCTTCCTTTTTGTGCCTGAAAAATAATCCATTGTGTATCCATACCACATTTTGCTTATTTATTCATTGTTAGTGGACACTTAGGTTACATCCACATTTTAGCTATTATGAATAAGGCTGCTATGAACATGGATGTACAAATTTCAGTTTTTTTGAACCGGAGTTCAGTACTTTTAGTTTTTCCTCTTATGTATTTTATTTAGTTTAACTGGAGTGGCTGTTTACCAACTGAAATTATTTTGGACATTTATTCACTGTCCCCACCAGCTTTGTGTCAGTTGCAAATCTAATGAGAAGTTTACATCATCAATTCAAACCAATAATAGCTAACAGTTTTTTAGAAGACATTATGTGTGACGGACACCATCTTATTTAACTACTATAAATTCCCAAGGTAGGTACCATTATTATTATCATCTTTATCTTATAGATGAGGAAACCAAGGCCTCTATCATTTTTTGGATTAAGTATTTCAAGTAAAGTCATTATATTTCATATAACTATACTGGCTCTCATTTCTCCTTTTGCCCAGTGGGATGAGAGGCAACAAAAAATGCATAGCTCTGCTGGGCGCAGTGGCTCACATCTATAATCCTAGCACTCTGGGAGGCTGAGGTGGGAGGATCCCTTGAGCTCAGGAATTTGAGACCAGCATGAACAAGCGCAAGACCCCTGTCTCTACTAAAAATAGAAAAATTAGCTGGGCATGGTAGAATGTGCCTGTAGTCCCGGCTACTTGGTATGCTGAGACAAGAGGATGGTTTGAGCCCAAGAGTTTGAGGTTGCTGAGAGCTATGATGCCACGGCACTCTCCTGAGGGTGACATAGTGAGACTACGGTCTCAAAAAAAAATATGCATAGCTCATATCCAAATAAATGGTATTTATATTCACCACTCCCCTGGAACAACCAATCTAGTACATACTTAAAAATCACATTGTTACCAAACACACACAGTCAGAATTGACTGTGATCTCCTCAAGGCCAACAAGGAGCATAGAGTCAGACCTTCATAAATGTTAGATGACCCAGTGTTCACCAGTCATTTTTTCAAGTGCTCAGGGATGATTTGTTTGATAAGATGTTCTAGTGCTGTCCTGAGGAACATCAGCAACAGGCTCAAACAAGCACAGCTGGCATTTCTCCCCCCCACCTTCTGAAAACCGGGACAAATGTTACGTATTTTATAACACCTGGCACCTGCCTCTGCTCCACAATGCCTCAAGGTTTATTGACAATAGTTTTTTTTTTATTGACAATAGTTTATGGAGTACAGCATGATCACCTGGTAGCATTCTCAAACCCTTGGGATGTGATTCCAAGGAACTAAATGCATTGAGAACTGGATATTCTACCTTCCCCACACCTGCTCTTTCCAGCTAGGTCTTTGATGAAATAAAAATGTAATACAGGAGTTGAATAGTTGTTTTCTCTGTCATGTTTTTCTTTATTTAAGTACCTCTCAGTATATATATCTTTAAGAATACTTGTGACTGCCTGCAAGTTTTTTCAGGAGTCATTACTTGTTCTATAATCATCTCTGTGGAACCTATTACAAGCAGCCAGCTCTTCAGAAACTTACAGATGGATAGATAGTGGGTGTTTCCATTCAAACTATTTAACAATCTATCTGTAGCCGGGTGTGGCGTTGCAGGCCTAAAATCCCAGCACTTGGGAGGTCGGAGGTGGGTGGATTGCCTGAGCTCACAAGTTTGAGACGAGCCTGAGCCAGAGCGAGACCTTGCCTCTAAAACAGCCAGGCATTGTGGCGGGCGCCTGTAGTCCTAGCTACTCGGAGGTGGGGGTGGGGGGGGGGGGGGGGGGGGCCTGAGGCAAGAGAATCACTTGAGCCCAAGAGTTTGAAGTTGCTGTGAGCTATGATGCCATAGCACTCTAACAAGGGCAGCCGTAATAAGACTCTGTCTCAAAAAAAGAAAAAAAAATCTATTTGTAATAGTTTGCCCTGGAACTATCATGTTCTTAAATTACAAATATGCTTTCTATTTTTCAGAGCTAACCTTTTAAAATGAGCAATAAGGAATTTCTACAGCCTCCTTCTACTCAGGAGGCTGAAGCAGGAAGATTGCTTGAGCCCTTATTGCCTTCTAACAGTGTTTTTATCTTGCAAGCTACACAAATGAGTAAACTGATTTTCAGTTAAGTATTAAATAAATCCAATGAAAAACGGAAATAATTTTGGGGCGGTGCCTGTGGCTCAAGGAGTGGGACGCCGGCCTCATATACTGGAGGTGGGAGGTTCAAACCCAGCCCCAGCCAAAAAGCTGCAAAAAAAAAAAAAAATTCTTTTTAAGAAATGGTGTTGGGGCCAAGCCCAGGGGCTTATGCATATAATCTTAGCCCTCTGGGAGGCCAAGGTGAGAGGAATGCTTGAGCTCAGGAGTTTGAGACCAGCCTGAGCAAAAGCAAGACCCATTTCTACCAGAAATACAAAAAATTAGCCTGGTATGGTAGTAGGCGCCTATAGTCCTAGCTACTGAGGAGGCTGAAGCAGGAAGATTGTTTGAGCCCAGAAATTTGAGGTTGCAATGAGGTATGCTTATAGCACTACACTACCAGACACAATAGAATGAGACTCTGTCTCAAAAACAAAACAAAACAAAACGAAACAGACTGCTGTTGGAATAATTAGCTATCCATCTGGTAAACAAGCTTGATCACTCTCTCTCACTGTGTATATAAAAATTAATTCAAGATGGCCAGTGACCTAAATGTAAAAACCAGAACCATAAAGCTTCTAGAAAAACAAATCAAGGCCAGGTGCAGCAGCTCCTGCCTATAATCCTATCACTCTGGGAGGCCGAGATAGGTGGATGCCTTGAGCTCAGGTGTTCAAGACCAGCCTGAGCAAGAGCCAGACCCTGTCTCCACTAAAAGTAGAAAAAACTAGCCAGGCATAGTGGTGCATGCCTATAGTCCCAGCTACTCGGAAGGCTGAAGCAAGAGGATAGCTCAAGCCGAGGAGTTTGAGGTTGCTGTGATCTATGATGCCATGGCATTCTACCCAGGGTGACAGAGTGAGACTGTGTTTCAATAAATAAATGAAAAAAATTTTTTAAAATAAAATAAAAATAGAAAGTTGGGTGCCTGTAGCTCAGTGGTTAGGGAGCTTACCACATGCTCTGGGGCTTGTAGGTTCAAGCCCAGCTCAGCCCTGCTAAAACAAAAGACCAGCCAGGCGTTGTGGTGGGCACCTGTAGCCCCAGCTATTCAGGAAGCTGAGGGAAGAGAATTGCTTGAGCCCAAGAGCTTGAGGTTTCTGTGAGCTATGATGACACTATGGCATTGTACAAAGGGTTACAAAGTGAGACTGTCTCAATAAAAAATATATAAAATAAAATAAAAATAGAGGCTCGGCGCCTGTGGCTCAAGTGGCTAAGGCGCCAGTCACATACACCTAAGGTGTAAGGTGGCGGGTTCGAATCCCCAGCCCAGGCCCACCAAACAACAATGGTGGCTGCAACCAAAAAATGGCCAGGCGTTGTGGCGGGTGCCTGTGGTCCCAGCTACTTGGGAGGCTGAGGCAGGAGACTCGCTTGAACCCAGGAGTTGGAGGTTGCTGGGAGCGTGATGCCATGGCACTCTACCCAGGGCGATAGCTTGAGGCTCCGTCTCAAAAAAAAAAAAATAAAATAAAATAAAATAGAAAAAAATAGCCAGGTTGACGTCATGGTGGGCACCTGTAGTCCCAGCTATTGGGAGGCTGAGGCAAGAGAATCACCTAAACCCAGGAGTTGGAGGTGGCTGTGAGCTGTGACACCACGACACTCTACCAAGGGCAATAAAGTGAGACTCTGTCTCAAAAAAAAAGAAAGAAACTCCTAAAAACAAACAAACAAAACCCCCCCCCAAAAAAAAAAAATTAAAAGGCCAGTTGCGGTGGCTTCTGCCTGTAATCCTAACACTCTGAGAGGCTGAGGTAGTTGGATTACCTGAGCTAACGAGTTCAAGACCAGCCTGAGCAAGAGTGAGACTCCATCTCTATTAAAAATAGAAAAACTAGCCCGACAAGGTGGAAGACATTTGTAGTCTTCTCTGATCACATTAGACAAGCAAATTTCATGATAGGTATAAGTAGAGAAATAGTGTGTATCAGTTTATAGCTATACAGGTTGGGCAATAAAGCTTTGCACACCCAACAGGTGGCAAGCCCTCATTCTGTGCCCAGCCCCATGGCACCCTAAAGCCATTAACTATGAGACTAGTCATAGAACCAGCCCCACACCCAGCAGAAGCAGTCTCCCAGAGCTCTGTATCCTTAAGGCAACTCTCTCTCCTCAGAGATGCCTCCACAGACTTTGCTGCAACCCTCTGTCCCTACATTCCAAAGGGCCAGTGTTAAGAGACCTGTTAGAGAATTAGATTTTTTTCTGTGGATAAATTATTTTTAGAAATTTTATCCTAATATAACATATTCATATGCCAAAATGCACAGTGGCCAGAGGTGAGGTCAAGACCCCACTTACTAATTGAGAAAGGCCTTTGATATAATTTTAAAACAGATTGTGACATTAGTTAAGTTAATGTCTGTGTTTTAGTTGTTTATGTATATAAAATGATACCTGTAATTTATGCAATTTGATTCATTACAAATACTTAGTAAGCATTTACCTGGGCCAGGGCTAGACAAAGTACAGGATACTTTGGTGAACAAAATATACATTTTTTGCCCACATAGAATGTACAGTCTAGCAGGAGACATGAAGACAATCAAATAATCACCTGAAATCACTATGGTCACTTTCAAGGTACTCCCTTTGGGAAGCTAGGCACTGACACCAGTGCCTTCAAAGCAATTTTGGAATTCCTTTATTTTTTTTGAGACAGAGTCTCACTATGTTGCCCTTGGTAGTGGCCTATGTGCCATGGCGTCACAGCTCACAGAAACCTCAAATTCCTGGGCTTACACAATTCTCTTGCCTCAGCTTCCCAAGTAGCTGGGACTATAGATGCCTGCCACAACACCTGGCTATTTTTTGTTGCAGTTGTTTAGCTGGCCCAGGCCAGATTCGAACCTGCCGCCCTTGGTGCACGTGGCTGGCGCTGTAACCACTGTGCTATGGAGCCAAGCCTAGAATTCTTTTTCTGAAATGGCCACCAGAGCTGTCATTCTATGAGGTCTGCCAATTATGTTTGTGAATTCATCCTAGAAAAAGTGCTGAATATCACTACAGTCACCAGATGGCTAAGGTAACCAGGATTATTATGATAAAAACACTGATATTGGAAAAAAAATTGTTAAAAGGGGGGTGAGGGAGGAAAACAAACAAATCACTTGATATTGGGAATCTATTGACCGATCCCCACACTCTGCTCCCTAGCTAGCAATCCCTACTTGCCTATGCTGTATTTGGATTTGAGCCCAATCTTTTTTCTCCAGTGCAAGACTGCATTATAGTAGTCCCTACATATATTGTTGATGGTCCTGAATAAAGTCATTCTCACTGAAAAAAAAAAAAAGAAACCACAGACATTGGTAATTCAGTAATGAAAAAACCAGCCCAGGCGAGGTGGCATATGCCTATAATCCTAGCATTTTGAGAGGCCAAGGAGGGAAGATCACTTTAGACCAGGAGTTGAGAGCAGCCTGAGCAACATAGCAAGACCCTGTCTCTACAAAAAATTAAAAAATTAGCCAAGCATGATGGTGTACGCCTGTAGTCTTTTTTTTTTTTTTTTTGAGACAGAGCCTCAAGCTATCCCTCTAGGCAGAGTCCTGTGGCATCCTCCACAGCAACCTCCAACTCCTGGGCTCAAGCGAGTCTCCTGCCTCAGCCTCCCAAGTGGCTGGGACCACAGATGCCCGCTACAGCGCCCGGCTATTTTTTGGTTGCAGCCATCATTGTTGTTTTGGAGGGGCTGGGCTGGATTCGAACCCACCACCTTAGGTGTGTGTGGCTGGCGCCCCAGCCGCTTGAACCACAGGTGCCGATCCCGCCTGTAGTCTTAGTTACTCAGGAGGCTGAGGTGGAAGGATCATTTGAACCCAGAGTTCCAGGTTGTAGTGAGCTATGATCATGTCACTGCATTCCAGCCTGGGCAGAGCAAGTGGTGCCTGTGGCTCGAAGGAGTAGGGTGCTGGCCTCATATACCAATGGTGGCAGGTTCAAACCTGGCCCTGCCAAAAATTGCAAAAAAAAAAAAGACCAGGCATGATGATTCACACCTGTAATCCTATCACTCTGGGAGGCTGAGGCAGAGTGCTTGAGCTTACAGGTTCAAGACCAACCTAAGCAAAAAGTGAGACCCTGTCTCTACTAAAAATAAAAAAACTGAGGCAAGAGGATCACTTGAGCCTGAGTTGGAGGTTGCTGTGAACTACAATGCCACGGCACTTTACCCAGGGCAACAGCTTGAGACTCCGTCTCAAAAGAGAAAAAGGGACAGGCAGTGCCCATGGCTCAGTCAGCAAGGGCGCCAGCCATATACATCTAGGGTGGCAGGTTTGAACCTGGCCCGGGTCTGCTAAGCAACAATGACAACTGCAACCAAAAAATAGCTGGGTGTTGTGGTGGGAACTTGTAGTCCCAGCTACTTGGGAGGCTGAGGCAAAAGAATCGCTTAAGCTCAAGAGTTTGAGGTTGCTGTGAGCTGTGATGTTACAGCACTCTACCTAGGGCAATAGCTTGAGACTCTGTCTCACAAAAAAAAAAAAAAAGAAAAAGAAAAAGAAAAGAAAAGGACAGCATCCCAAAGTAAATTAAAAGCCAGTTTGTGATCAGCAGACATTCCTCCTCTCAGAGCAGTATTCAAACCTCTACTCACTAGCATTTCAATATAAAATGGGTCCCTGGGCAGCGCCTGTGGCTCAGTGAGTAGGGCACCAGCCCCATATACCAAGGGTGGCAGATTCAAACCCGGCCCCAGCCAAAATGCAACAAAGAAAATTAAAAAATAGGCTCGGCGCCTATAGCTCAACC
>NW_003852546.1:1270428-1278029 GCF_000181295.1 Otolemur garnettii | reverse complement strand
AGGAGACTCGCTTGAGCCCAGGAGTTGGAGGTTGCTGTGAGCTGTAATGCCACGGCACTCTACCCAGGGGGACAGCTTGAGGCTCTGTCTCAATATATATATATATATGTATATATATATATATATATTCTGAATCCAAGCACTTCCTACTATGTCTACCACTACCACCATCATCTTCAACATCTCTCTCCTACATCACTGCAACAGCCTAACTGGTCCCCCAGCTTCTACCTTGCCCACTCCAATACTGCACCCCTAATCTACTCTCAACATAGCACAGAGAGGGCCTCAATTAAATGTAAATCAGATTAAGCCATTCCTCTACCCAAACTCCAAAGATTTCCCATCTCTCTTGGACACCAAAGTCCTTCCACTGACCTATAAGACCATATGTGATCTGTCTGCAACCCCCTCTTCCTTTTACCTTTCTGATCTTATACCCTACTTGCTCTTCCCTTCACTCACTCTGCTCCAACCATAGTGATTCACTGCTGTTTGTATTTCAAACGTGCCAAGTATATACTCCTCCCTGAGGGCCTTAACATTTGCAGTTCCCTCTACTGTGTACACATCTACTTGGCTTTCTCTCTCACTAGTTATCTTATCAGAAACAGGTTTATTTTTCCATTGTTTGTCTTCCATCACCCCTGCTAGAATGTATGTTCCTTGAAGACAGGAACTTTCTGTTTTGTTCACTGCTATATGCCCAGTGTCTAAAACAAGGTCTGATGCTGGGCACGGTGGCTCATGCCTGTAATCCCAGCACTTCGGGAGACCAAGGTGGGCGGACTGCCTGAGCCCACAGGTTCAAGACCAGCCTGAGCTAGAGCAAGACCTTGTCTCTAATAATAGCTGGGCATTGTGGCAGGCACCTGTAGTCCCAGCTACTTGGGAGACTGAATCAAGAAAATCACTTGAGCCCAAGAGTCCGAGATTGCTGTGAGCTATGATGCTACAGCATTCTGCTGTGGGCAATAAAATATAGTACAAATATAGTACAAAATATAGTACAAAAATAAAATATATCATGTAAAAGGAGACTGAGCATTATAAACATGAAATTAAGGTTTTTTCCCTAAATAAATGATCAATCTATAAAAATAAAAAATAAAAGTGAGACTCTGTCTCAAAATGAAAAAAATAAAACAAGGTCTGATACATAGGAGGTGTTCAATAAATGTTTGCTGAAAAAAATTTGAAAGATTTCTTACCTAGCAACCAAAATAGAAGTACCCATCAATATAGCTTTAACAAGAGCTGTGCAATTTTTTTTGAATACATAATCGTTTACTACTTGTTTGTTACAGAATACAAAAGACAAAATACAAATAGCAAATTTTTTTTCCTTATTATATTTTTACCAAAGTCTAAAAAAAAAGACTAATATATAAATAAAAGTCAAAAATAATTTCTAAAAAAAGAAAGCCGATCATCAAGTCTTGCTGATACAATGCTATCTTTCTTTTTCTAATATTATTTTGTAATTCTTTTTTATATAGGAATATAATTGACTTTATGTAGATATTTTGAAGTTAGCTACATTGCTGAATTTTTCTATTATTTTTGTTAACTTTCAAGTAACTTGGTAACTTGGAAGTAATAAAATTTGTATTTTTTTTACAAATCATTGGGATTTTTAAGTTATCATAATTGTACTAGCTAGGATCTTCAACTTTACTAGGAGTGGCGGTAATGAGGACACTTATCTCATAATTGACTTGTAGATAATGCTTTTGTTTCCTCATAAAATTGATATATTTGTCCCAATGTTATCTTCAATGATTATGTCAATGTTTTGCCTAAAGTTGATGTTCTGTAAATATTCATGGAATAAAGGAGCCTGAAATAAAAAATAAAATAAAATAAAAAAAAGAAAGAGTCATTTAAGAGATTTCATTTGACCTAAGGAGGAGGCTGTTGTAATCAGCAGACAGAACAAGTTGGATGTTTCTGTTACAGATTTTGCTTGATGGAGGTAATAAATTTCACTTAAGCTAAGGAAAAAAAAAAAAAGAAAGAAAGAAATATTCATAATAGAGGATTTCAACTTAAACTCCAGAGTAAGAATAAATGCTAATCAGACTGGAAAGGAAAAGAATTGATGTGTAATTGTATCTTTAGTGTCTGTCCCAAATTACTGTCCCAAATTTGTAAATCTACCCTTACAGATTTTAGCCTTAAACTAAAAAAAAAAAATTACTTTGAAAAAAAGAAAAAACTTTTTTTTTTTTTTTTTTTGAGACAGAGCCTCAAAGCTGTCCCCCTGGGTAGAGTGCTGTGGCATCACAGCTCACAGCAACCTCCAACTCCTGGGCTCAAGCGAGTCTCCTGCCTCAGCCTCCCAAGTAGCTGGGACTACAGGTGCCTGCCACAATGCCTGGCTATTTTTTGGTTGCAGCCGTCATTGTTGTTTGGTGGGCACGGGCTGGATTCGAACCCACCACCTTAGGTGTATGTGGCTGGTGCCTTAGCCGCTTGAGCCACAGGCACCGAGCCGGAAAAAAGAAAAAACTTAAACTTACATAAAAGACTCTATGTCTTTACCTTTTACTTGTGTAGCTAACTTATTCAAATATTTCATTATAAATAGAAACAAAAGAACATGTGGGCATTTGACGTGCCAATATGCAGGCAAACTTCTATTAGGAGTGTTAAAAACTATAGCAGGTTATTGTTTTATATTAAACTCCTTCACTAGTCCCTAACATACCAGACTGAAAATCAAAATGAAGTCACTAATGCTTACCAAAAAAAAAAAAAAAAAAAAAGATTTCTGACCTAGTACCTGCACAGTTAATCAATAAACTAAGACATACATATTGAAGTCATCAAAACTGTAAATAATTCAAAAGGGGAGCAGTGCCTGTGGATCAATGGATAGGGCACCGGCCCCATATACCAAGGGTGATGGGTTCAAACCCAGCCCCAGCCAAACTGCAACAAAAAAACAACCGGGCGTTCTCGCAGGCACCTGTGGTCCCAGCTACTCCGGAGGCTGAGGCAAGAGAATCACCTAAGCCCAGGAGTTGGAGGTTGCTGTGAGCTCTGTGACACCATAGCACTCTACTGAGGGCAATAAAGTGAGACTCTGTCTCTTCCAAAAAAAAAAAATAATAATAATTCAAAAGGGTCTTGAGATATATTTACAAATGTAACAAAAAGATTCCTATGTCACTAGCCTAGGTAGTTTGGTGCAGAATCTGGTTTAATGGTTCAGGAAAGAACACAAGCATCACAGGAGCTCTGCGCCAAGTCTTTTGCTACAACATGACCTGCTAAGAGGATGCCCTCACCAGGAAGTATCTCTCCTACTACCACTCAGCTTCCACATAACATGACCCGTGGTTATCAGTCACCTGTCTCCTTGCAGTTAAGTTTACCCCCTTTTCCCAGAGACACATATCGTACGTCAAGCCTGGCAGAACCACAGTGACTTAACACTTAGGTGCAATAATGTCCAACCTTTTTTCTCCCTCTGTTGCACACTGGAAGGATAAGAGTTATCTTGGGCCACACAGTAAATACTAATGAAAAGCTAATTAGAGGGAAAAAAAGACCCTGGCATAATTTTCATGATATCTAGCTCTAAAGATAAGCAAAATATATCCTCACAAAATCAGCATGCAGTCTGCGGGCCCTAGGTTGGACATCCCTGACAGGGACTATGTTCAGTCAAGCGCCAATAGGCAAATGTGAAGGGAAGGCAAGTGACAGTGGACCCAAACAAGTGTTAGTGACTCAAACCTAACCAGTTAATAAGGAACCACTGTGGATGCAGGAAAGCCTCCCTGCTGACACAGCCAGTCCATCACTACATCCCATCAATCCTGACTTCTACATCCTGACCCTGACCATTTCCTTCCCCAGCCTTTAAGTGCTTTGAAGATAAAAACTAAATTCCTTGGTAGAACTTACAAAGCATCTTTCCAGTGCAGGTAGGGCCTTTCCCCACCTCTCCACTTCCCCCTTTGCCCTTTATACCTGCCCTCAACAGGATAGCAGCTATCATACATGACTCCTTCAGCCCCACTCTGAGATTGTGGCCCATGCTATTTGCTCTGCCTGGAACAATCTTTTCTGACTCCCCCTGGATACCTCCTTCTCAAGAGACTTGTTAGGTCTTCACATATGCACCACTTCTTCAGAGAGGCTGTGCCTTGACTAGGTTAAGTGATTCTGCTCACAGCTCCTACATCAATCTGGGCTTTGGCTTTAACAGTGCTCATCACACTTCACTGGACTCGCTCATTTCATGTCTCTCATGATGGCAGGACCTTGCCTGCTCACATGCTACTATGTTGTCACCAGGACAAAGCACACTAAGCACAGTACCTGACACTATGTGGGTGCTGAGTAATGACTGAGAAATGAGCATACCAATAGCATACCAATGAATGAGTGTGAGAAAGAATCAATCAAGAGGCTTGGCGCCTGTAGCTCAAGTGGCTAACGTGCCAGCCACATACATCTGAGCTGGCAGGTTCGAATCCAGCTCAGGCCCGCCAAACAACAATAACCACTACAACCAAAAATAGCCAGGCATTATGGTGGGCACCTAGTAGTCCCAGCCACTTGGGAGGCTGAGGCAAGAGAATCGCTTAAGCCCAGGAGTTGGAGGTTGCTGTGAGCTGTGATGCCATGGCACTAAACCCAGGGCGACAGCTTGAGCCTCTGTCTCAAAAAAAAAAAAAAAGAATCAATAAAGAAATCAAGTCAGGCCAGCACTGTGGCTCATGCCTGTAATCTTATCACTCTGGGAGGCCAAGGCAGGGGGATTACCTGAGCTCAGTAGTTCAACACAAGCCTGAGCAAGAGAAAAATCCTGTTTCTACTAAAAATAGAAAAACTAAGGCTGGGTGTGGTGGCTCATACCTGTAATCCCAGCACACTGGGAGGCCAAAGCAGGCAGATCATCTGAGCTCACGAGTTTGAGACCAGCCTGACCTACAGCGAGACCCCTATCTCTAATAATAGCTGGGTGTTGTGGTGGCACCTGTAGTCCCAGCTGCTTGGGAGGCAGAGGCAAGAGAATCACTTGAGCCCAAGAGTTTGAGGTTGCTGTGAGCTATGACGCTATAGCACTATACTGGGGGGGGAGACATAGTGAGACTCTGTCTCAAAAAAGAAAAGAAAAATTAGCTGGGCGTTATAGTGCACCCCTGCAGTCCCAGCTACTAGGGAGTGTGAGGCAAGAGGATCACTTGAGCCCAAGAGTTTGAGACTGCAATGAGCTATGATACCATGGCACTGGGCAAGAGAATAAGACTATGTCTCAAAAAGAAAAAAAAAGTTTTGTTTTGTTTTATTTATTTATTTTTTTTTGGAGACAGAGCCTCAAGGTGTCTTCCTGGGTGGAGTGCCATGGCATCACAGCTCACAGCAACCTCCAACTCCTGGGCTCAAACGATTCTCCTGCCTCTGCCTCCCAAGTAGCTGGGACTACAGATGCCTGTCACAACGTCCAGCTATTTTTTGGTTGCAGCTGTCATTGTTGTTTAGCGGTCCTGGGCTGGATTCAAACCTGCCAGCTCAGGTGTATGTGGCTAGCACCTTAGCTGCTTGAGCCACAGGCACTGAGCCAAAAAGAAAAAAAAGTTTTTTGAGACGAGGTTTCACCATGTTGCCTACACTGAAATGCAGTGGTTATTAACAGGTGTAATCATAGTACACTGCAACCTAGAACTCTAGGCTCAAGCAATCTACCCGTCTCAAACTATAGGATTACAGGCTCACAGCCCAGCCCCACAACTGTTCTTCTATCCCACCCTACACCTGGAATTGAATCAACATACAGGGATAGGCTGACAACACCTGAAAAGCAGAGCTAGGCCATGAGGGAAAACCACCTCATCATCAGAGCCCAAGAAGGAGTCAGGGGTAAGTATGCAGCTTCAGAGTACTGGATTGCAAACTCACCATCCAGGATCTATTTACTGTACAGCTCTAACTCCCCACTAACTAACTTACTTAGTATCTAAAATGGCAACATGGGGCTCAGTGCCTGTAGCTCAGCAGCTACGGCACCAGCCACATACACCAAAGTTGGTGGGTTGGAGCCCAGGCTGAGCCTGCCAAACAACAATGACAATTACAACCAAAAAAATAGCCAGGTGTGTGGCAAGGCCGAGGCAAGAGAATCACTTAAGCCCAAGAGTTGAAGGCTGCTGTAAGCTGAAGCCACGGCACTCTACAGAGGGTGACATAGTAAGACTGTCTCAAAAAAAAAAAAAAGAAATGGCAACGTGAATACTTTTAGATAGATGTGAAAATGTTTCTTCATCTGCATTTATGTTCTCATTGAACAATAAAAGCCAAAGTAAAGAAATAGATACTGAGTTTTATAAATTAGTTATGATAAATGTCTGAATTTCAAAGATCCAGAGGCCCTAGGGAGGTTTAATTTCCTATGATTTGTTTATTTTAACAGTGATATGTCATAAATTTCTGCCTTTCTATTAAGAACAAAAACAAAGGCAGAGCAAAGGAAACAAATGCTACTCCCCCATCTCCATACACTAACAGGGCAATAAGCTACTAGGCAGCCACCATGTCATTGGAGAGCAGACCCAGCTCTGGCCAGAGACACCAGTTCCCAACACCACCCCCTCTATACCCTGACCCAAGATGGCCCATGATAGGCCTAATGACCTGTCCTTTTTCTTTTCTTCTTTGAGACAGAGTCTCACTATGTCGTCCTCAGTAGAGTATTATGACATCACTGCTTACGGCAACCTCCAACTCCTGGGCTTAAGCGATTCTCTTGCCTTAGCCTCCCAAGTAGCTGGGACTATAGGTGTCCGCCACAATGCCTGGCTATTTTTTGGTTGTAGTTGTCATTGTTGTTTGGCAGGCCCAGGGTAGATTCAAACCCACCAGTTCTAGTGTATGTGGTTGGTGCCCTAGCTTCTAAGCCACAGGCGCCAAGCCCTAATGACCTGTCCTATGAAGCATAACTACCCACATACAGAAGAGTCAGCTAAATGGCCGGGCATGGTAGCTCACGCCTATAATCCTAGTACTCTGGCAGGCCGAGGCAGGTGGACTGCCTGAGATCACAGATTCAAGACCAGGAGTTTGGGTAACATGGCAAGACCTCATCTCTGAGGTTTCTAAAGACCTCGTCTCTAAAAATAGCTGGGTGTTGAGGCTGAGTCCCAACTACTCAGGAGGGTGAAGCAAGAGAATCGAGTGAGCCCAAGAGTTTGAGATTGCTGTGAGCTATGACTCCAGAGTACTCTACCAAGTAACCTAAGTAAGACTCTGTCTCAAAAAAAAAAAAACAAAAAACAAAAAACCCCACAAAAACAAAAGAGTCAACTAAATCAGGTCATAAAAGGAGAAACAAATTTAGCACTCACTGAAGTACTTAAATCACTATTAGGACGCCTAGGTGGGTGCATTGCCTGAGCTCAGGAGTTCAAGACCAGCCTGAGCAAGAGCAAAACCCTGTCTCTAAAAACAAATAGCCACTTGGGAGGCAATAGATACTTGGGAGGCTGAGGCAAGAGGATAACCAGAGCCCAGAAGTTTGAGGCTGTTGTGAACTATGACACGAAGGCACTTTACCAGGGGTGACAAAGTGAGACTTGTCTCAAGGGAAA
>NW_003852546.1:1268955-1270401 GCF_000181295.1 Otolemur garnettii | reverse complement strand
TATTAGGTTTAAAAGTGTCAGCTGATTATATTAACTGTGAAGTAGGTGATGCAAATAAATAACTAAATAAAAACAAAAGCTTCAGCTGATTATTATAATAGGAAAAGTATCTATCAGCTATAATAAGTCTTTATTGTTTTTGAAAATACCTTTTTTTCCTGAGACACCGTCTCACTCTGTTGACCAGGCTAGAGTGCTGTGGTGTCAGCCTAGCTTATCCTCAACCTCCTGGGTTCAAGCTATCCTTTTGCCTCAGCCTCCCAAGAAGCTGGTACTACAGGTGCCTGCCACAATACCCTGGCTAGTTTTTCTTTTCTTTTCTTTTCTTTTAATTTTTGAGATAGCGTCTCAAGCTGTCCCCCTGAGGGTAGAATGCCGTGGGGTCATGGCTCATAGCAACCTCAAACTCTTGGGCTTAAGCAATTCTCTTGCCTCAGCCTCCCAAGTAGCTGGGACTACAGGTGCCCACCACAACACCCCGCTATTTTGTTGTTGTTGTTTCAGCTGTTGTTTTAGCTGGCCCAGGCCGGGTTCGAACCTGCCAGCCTTGGTGTATGTGGCTGGAGCCCTACCCACTGAGCTACAGGCACTGCCAGTTTTTCTATTTTTAACAGAGATGGAGTCTTGCTTTTGCTCAGGCTGGTCTCAAACTCTTGAGCTCAAACGATCCTCCTGCCTCAGTCTCCCAGAGTGCTAAGTGTGAGCTACCAACCCCAACCTAACATTATTTTTTCCTAATATTGCTTTAACAGTGAGTTCCAGATTGACACCAACCTGAGAATTCCATCCTCTACTATCTCCCTAAGCAATTTTATAGCTAACCCTTCAACCTCACTATGACTTCCAAGTAAACATTCCCAACTTCGGATCTCCAGCCCTAACAACTTGCTCCAGCTCTGACTGTATATTTTTAAGTGTCATCTGGAAATCCCTACTTGAGTGACCTATATCAGCTTCTCCAAATCCAAATCCTCTTTCCCCTCAAACATGAGCCACCTCCTCCTGTGTTCCCTCACACCTTTTATTTATTTATTTTGAGACAGAGTCTCACTTTGTCACCCTCAGTAAAGTGCAGTGCTGTCATAGCTCACAGCAACCTCAAATTCTTGGGCTCAAACGATTCTCTTGCCTCAGCCTCCCAAGTAGCTGGGATTATAGTCGCCTGCTCCAACGCCCAGCTATTTTTTGAGATGAGGACTCATTCTGGCTCAGCCTTGTCTTGAACCCGTGAGCTCACACAATTCACCTGCCTCAGCTTCCCAAGTGCTAGGATTACAGGCGTGAGCCACTGCACCCAGTTCCCCCATAGCTTTTTTTTTTTGAGACAGAGCCTCAAGCTGTCCCCCTGGATAGAGTGCTATGGCATTACAGCTCACAGCAACCTCCAACTCCTGGGCTCAAGCGAGTCTCCTGCCTCCGCCTCCCAAGTAGCTGGGACCACAGGCG
>NW_003852546.1:1266800-1268744 GCF_000181295.1 Otolemur garnettii | reverse complement strand
TTTTTTTTTTTTTTTTTGAGACAGAGTTTCACTATGTTGCCCTAAGTAGAGTGCTGTGGTGTCACAACTCACAACAACCTCAAACTCTTGGGCTTAAGCTATTCTCTTGCCTCAGCCTCTCAAGTAGCTGGGACTACCAGTGCCCGCCACAATGCCTGGCTATTTTTTTGTTGTTGTTGCAGTTGTCATTGTTTAGCTGGCCCGGGCCAGGTTCAAACCCACCAACTTCAGTGTATGTGGCTGGCACTATAACTACTGTGCTATGAGCACTGAGCCATTTTTTTGTATTTTTGAGACTGGGACTTGCCCAGTCACCAAGGCTGGAGTGCAGTGGTGCAGTCATAGCTCACTATAACCTTGTATTCCTGGGCTTGAGCAATCCTCCCACCTCAGCCTGCAAGTAGCTAGTACTACAGGTGTGCAACACCACACGACATTAATGTTTAAATTTTTCATAGAGATGAGGTCTTGCCCTGTTACCCAAAGTCCTGGATTCAAGTGATCCTCCTGCCTTGGCCTCTCAAAATGCTGAGATTACAGGCATGAGCCATTGCACCTGGCACTTCCCAATATTTTTAAATGCCACATGAATCAAACATTATGCCAGGAGCTAGGACATACAGGAGTGATCCAAACAGGTCCATGGAGATGATAGCTTCCACTTCTTGCTATACCCATAACTGAGTATCAAAGACTGATTTGACTCAGGAACATGTGTTCAAAAGTCTTGCTTGCCTTGGCTCAGTACCCATATATCAGTGGTTAGGGCATATATGCCGGAGCTGGTGGGTTCAAACCTGGCCTAGGCCTGCTAAACAACGACAACTACAGCAAAAAAATAGCTGGGCGTTGTAGTTCCAGCTACTTGGGAGGCTAAGGCAAGAGAATCACTTAAGCCCAAGAGTTTGAGGTTGCTGTGAGCTGTGACCCACGGCACTCTACCCACGGGGACAGGAGATTCTGCCTCAAAAAAAAAAAAAAAAACCTCCAAAGACTTTCCCATTTAAAACCAAGAGGCTTTACATCTATTAATCCTCTAGTTGGAGTATGTATTGTTATCATAGCAGCACTGTCCAACGTGAAGGTAATCTTATAATTTGCATTTGTGCTCACTCCTAGCTCTTTCATTTTAGCCTCAATCCACTTCATATTTATTGCAGACCAAATAACAATGTCATAATCCTCATATACAGATGTCAGGAATTTGTGAAGCTAGGGCTGCATTAATCCTACCTGAGTCTCTGCACAGAACATAGTGAGACTCTGTCTAAAAAAAAAAAAAAAAAAGAAAAGTAAAAGAAAAACAATGGCTCCATACCTATAGCTCAGTGGCGAAGGCGCTGGCCACATACACTGGGGTTGGCAGGTTCGAACTGGCCAGGGCCTGCCAAACACAACTACAACAACAACAAAAATAGTGGGGCATTGTGGCAGGTGCCTATAGTCCCAGCTACTTGGGAGGTTGAGGCAAGAAAATTGCTTAAGCCTAAGAGTTTGAGGTTGCTGTGAGCTGTAATGCCAGAGTACTCTACCGAGGGTGACAAAGACTCTGTCTGAAAAACAAACAAAAAAACAAAAAAATCCCCAAAAAACCTATGATCAAATCATGTATAATCCACATCTAGTACCAAAAGTTTTTTCCCTTCCCTAGGAGGATTCAAATTTTCCACTTTGTACTCTTTTACTCTTTTGAGAAATTTTTAGTAGGTTTTCTTCTCTATTTTCTACTTCAACTATTTCATCTTCAATATCAAAGTCATTGACAATATCATCATTGTCAGGGGGTAGACCTGGGCATCTTCCTGTAACTTTGAGTCCTAGTAACTTCTGGTGTTCTGGAAGCACTCCTATAAGGGTCTTTTTTTTTTTTTGAGACAGAGCCTCAAGCTGTCCCCCTGGGTAGAGTGCCGTGGCATTACAGCTCACAGCAACCTCCAACTCCTG
>NW_003852546.1:1259491-1265709 GCF_000181295.1 Otolemur garnettii | reverse complement strand
GACCACAGGCGCCCGCCACAACGCCCGGCTATTTTTTGGTTGCAGCCGTCATTGTTGTTTGGCGGGTCCGGGCTGGGGACTCGAACCCGCCACCTTAGGTGTACGTGGCTGGCGCCTTAGCCAGTTGAGCTATAGGCGCTGAGCCAGTATCTCCTATTTTTATATAGAAAACTGTGTGGCAGCTGGGCCAGGACCATGTTCAGCTGCTAAATTAACTATCTTCTAGCAGCTTAATTGTGAGATATAAAATAATCTCAAGCCATTCTTTGCTACAACACCCCATTTTTGTTTATGTTGGTATATAGTGGAGGAGGCAGGCAATAAAACTCAGGTATACACAGAATATGAATACCTGAAAATAGCCATTCATTTTAGTATTTTCTCATTCTTATTGTTTAATTGATGTCTTATCTCCCTATCTAGACTCTGAGCTCTATCGGGACCAAGCCTGAGTTTTATAGAGAGACGATCTCCAACTTGGAACTGTTCAAACTATGACTTTTCAACTTTATAATGGTGCAAAAAGCAATATGCATTCAGTTCAAACTATACTTCAAATTTTGCATTTTGATCTTTTCCTGGGCTAGCCATATATGGTAATGGGCAGCAACAAGCTACAGCTCCTAGTCAGCCATGTGATCGTGGGGGCAAACAACTGACACTCTATAGTGCACTATTCTGCCAGATGGTTTTGCTCCACTGTGGGCTAACATAAAGTGTTCTGAACACATTTAAGGTAGGCTAGGTAAGCCATGATGTTTGGTAGGTTAAGTGTATTAAACATATTTTCAAGGCCAGGCACGGTGGTTCATGCCTGGGCTCAGGAGTTAGAGACCAGCCTCAGCAAGGGCAAGATCCCATCTCTAAAAAATAGTGGGGTGTTGTGGTGGGCACCTGTAGTCCCAGCTACTTGGGAGGCTAAGGCACGAGAATCACTTAAGCCCAGGAGTCTGAGGTTGCCGTGAGCTATGACGCTACAACACTCTACCAACAGTGACAAAGTGAGACTCTGTCTCCAAAAAAAAAAAAAAAAATGTTTTCTTCAACTTATTATGGGTTTATAGGGTTAATGTAAGTCAAGGAGCATTTATATCAAGCAGATAACAGGTCTCTGAAAATTTACACTTAAAGGTATTTTGGCAGTAGCTCACACCTGTAATCCCAGCACTTTGGTAGGCAAAGGCAAGAGGGTCACTTGAGGCCAGGAGTTCAATTTCACCAGCCTGGGGAAATTAGTAAGACCTCATCTTTACAAAAAAATTTTAAAAATTATCTTGGTGTGGTAGCATCTACCTGTAGTCTTAACTACTTGGGAGCCAGAGGCAGGAGGATTATCTGAGCCCATGAGTTCAGGGCAACAGTGAGCTTTGATCATGCCACTGCACTTCATCCTGTGTGACAGAGTGAGGTTCTGTTTTTAAAAAAAATGTATTACGGTAACAGTCCTATATAATTTGTAAACTACCTAAATACACCTAAATGTTAGTATATTAAGGGTATTAGCAATGAAGGAAAGAGAAACAAAGAAAATCATTTCAGAAGAAAAACTGCTTTGGCCAGGAGCAAGCCTAGGGTTAGGAGAACTAAAGAGCCATTTAATTACAATGATTTATTTTGAAAATAATATCAGGCTCGGCACCTATAGCTCAACCGGCTAAGGCGCCAGCCACGTACACCTAAGGTGGCGGGTTCAAATCCCCAGCCTGGACCCGCCAAACAACAATGACGGCTGCAACCAAAAAATAGCCGGGCGTTGTGGCGGGCGCCTGTGGTCCCAGCTACTTGGGAGGCAGAGGCAAGAGACTCGCTTGAGCCCAGGAGTTGGAGGTTGCTGTGAGCTATGCCACGGCACTCTACCCAGGGGGACAGCTAGAGGCTCTGTCTCCAAAAAAAAAAAAAGAAAATAATATCAGATAAAAAATACTATGTGACACCATTTCCCGCATTGCTCCAAAATACAAGTTGTGTCCTCTGAGTCTTGGCACAGAAATACAAATGCAACCGGAAGTATGACTGATCTCTCCACTTTCCCTCTTCTCCCTGACAATCAGAGGATGCCTAGCAGGACAACTGCCCCATGTCACATGTTCTTAGGGTCAACCCTAGAGGGGCCCCTCAGAAATGATGATCATTTCCTAGCAGAAGCACCATGGAATATCCTACGTTTGCTCTCCATCAGAAAAGGCCAAAGAAACCCTAAGAGTGAGAACCACCCATGAGGGGCACCAAAGAAATAGTAGTCTTAGCAGCTCAAGATCTAGATCATCACCTTTCAATTACACATAAACTTGTTATCTAGGGCCCAGCACCCCAGCCAGCTAGCGTCCGCCACGCCTCTGGGCCCAGACTTCAGTAGACCTCACCAAAATGCCATCTCAGATGGAGCATGCCGTGGAAACCATGATGTTTACGTTTCACAAATTTGCCGGAGATAAAGGCTACTTAACAAAGGAGGACCTCAGAGTGCTCATCATGGAGAAGGAGTTCACAGGATTTTTGGAAAATCAAAAAGACCCTCTGGCCTTAGACAAAATAATGAAGGACCCGGACCAGTGCCGAGATGGCAAAGTGGGCTTCCAGAGCTTCTTTTCCCTAATTGCAGGCCTCACCATCGCATGCAATAACTATTTTGTAGTACACATGAAGCAGAAGGGCAAGAAGTAGGCAGAACCGAGCAATTACTCTGCCCTGAAAAGTGTTCTCACAAATGATTGCTTCAGACATCTGCCCCACAACTTCTCCCTGTATAAGGATTTCATGAGCAGATCAGAATCCTTAGACTATATACAAACAGGCTCAGCGCCTGTGGCTCAAGTGGCTCAAGTGGCTAAGGCGCCAGCCACGTACACCCAAGGTGGCGGGTTCGAATCTGATCCAGGCCCGCCAAACAATGACAGCTGCAACTAAAAAATAGCCGGGCGTTGTGGCGGGTGCCTGTGGTCCCAGCTACTTGGGAGGCAGAGGCAGGAGACTCGCTTGAGCCCAGGAGTTGGAGGTTGCTGTGAGCTGAGATGCCACGGCACTCTACCCAGGGGGACAGCTTGAGGCTCCTGTCTCAAAAATAAATGAATAAATAAATAAATAATAATATATACAAATAAAATCCAACTCCCATTTGTCAAGCAGAGAAGAAAAAGTTAATTAAATGCCAGATGAGCTTTTGTTTTTTACATTGTTTGCATCCCCTTGCCCTCAATAAACATAATGCTTCTTTTAGTTCCCCCCAAAAAATATGTTATCTATGTAACCTCATTACTGTTTGGCTGACACGTGAAAAAGGAAACATCAATGCTGCCTTGTCCCTGCCATTGTTCCCTCACCTACACCAATTTTAAGAGTAAAAATGGGGGGGGGGTGCCTGTGGCTCAAAGAGTAGGGCACTGGCCCCATATGCTGGAGGTGGCAGGTTCAAACCCAGCCCTGGCCAAAAAAAAAAAAGAAGGGTGGCACCTGTGGCTCAAAGGCAGGGTGCTGGCCCTATATGCTGAAGGTGGTGGGTTCAAACCCAGCCCTGGCCAAAAACGGAAAAAAAAAAACCAAGAGTAAAACAGAGGCTTAGTGCCTATAGCACAGTGGTTACGGCGCCAGGTACATACACCACCGGTGGCATGTTCAAACCAGACCTGGGCCAGCTAAACAACAATGACAACTGTAACAAAAAAATAGCTAGGTGTTGTGGCAGGCACCTATAGTCCCAGCTACTTGGGAACATGAAGCAAGAGAATCAATTAAGCCCAAGAGTTTGAGGTTGCTGTGAGCTGTGATGCCACAGCACTTTACCTAGTGTGACAAAGTTAGACACTGTCTCAAAAAAAAAAAGTATGGCTCAGCACCTATGGCTCAAGTGGCTAAGGCGCCAGCCACATACACCTAAGGTGGTGGGTTCGAATCCAGCCCAGGCCTGCCAAAGCAACAATGACAGCTGCAACCAAAAAATAGCCAGGCGTTGTGGCGGGCACCTGTGGTCCCAGCTACTTGGGAGGCTGAGGCAGGAAACTCACTCGAGCCCCAGAGTTGGAGGTTGCCGTGAGCTGTGATGCCACAGCCCTTTACCCAGGGGGACAACTTGAGGCTCTGTCTCAAAAAAAAAAAAAAGAGAGAGAGAGAGAGAGAGAGTAAGAAGGGCTAAAGGCTCTCAGAGAGTTGTATCCTTTGTTTTTTGTTTGAAGAGATAGATGTTACTTTAGTGAGTTTATTCTTGATCTAATGTCTAAATTTATACATGGGTGTTACAATGTAGAAAAGTCTCATTGCTTTCATGTTTTTCTCAGTGTATCTTATCATTCTTTCATGAGCCTAAGCTTATTTCAAGTATTGTTCATTCCCACTTTTTTTTTTTTGGTAGAATAGAGTCTCACTGTATCACCCTTGGTAGAGTGCCGTGGCATCACACAGCTCATAGCAACCTCCAACTCCTGGGCTTAAGCGATTCTCTTGCCTCAGCCTCCCGAGTAGCTAGGACTACAGGCGCTCACCATAACGCCTGGCTGTTTGTGGCTGCAGTTTGGTGGGGGCCAGTGCCCTACTCAATGAGCAACAGGTGCTGCCCATTCCCACATTTCTTTCTTTCTCTTTTTTTTTAGAGACAGAGTCTCACTTTGTCACCCTAGGTTGAGTGCCATGGCATCATAGCTCTTGGGCTTAGGTAATTCTCTTGCCTCAGCCTCCTGAGTAGCTGGGACTACATACGCCCATCACAACACCCAGCTATTTTTGGTTGCAGTTTGGCTAGAGCCAGGTTTGAACCCACCACCCTCGGTATATGGGGCTGGTGCCCTACATTGAGCCATAGGCGCCACCCCATTCCCACTTTTTAAAACATCTGACAAAAGGCCAGGTGCAGTGGCTCACACTTGTAATCCTAGTACTCAGGGAGGCTGAAGCAGGTGGATTGTCTGATCTCACAGGTTCAAGACCGCCCTGAGCAAGATCAAGAACCCACATCTCTAAAAATAGCCAGGCGTTGTGGTGGGGTGCCTGTAGTTCCAGCTACTCAGGAGGCTAAGGTAAGAGAATTGCTTGAGCCTAAGAGTTTGAGGTTGCTGTGAGCTATGACACTATGGCACTCTACCGAGGGTGACAAAGTAAGACTTTGTCTCAAAAAATAAAATATCTGACATTCTAAATTTTCAAGTAATTTGGACTTTTAGACTCCAAATTTAAGTTTAGTTTTAAGTTTACTACTACAAAACTGTAACTTTTGGAATGTAAGAAAAATAATATCTCATTACTATACCATATATAAATTCTCAAAAATAGCAAAATCTCCATTCAATTTTTTCTTACAAGCTTTTCTATTCTACTGTGGATTTGTCCTAGAATCAGATCCTCTATGATAAATATGTAGTGAGTGACTTTTCAGGCATCAGAAAGGCATCTTTCCTACTTCTAAGTTAGTGGTCTCTGCTTCTTGTGTTTTCTGAACACTGATCTCTGTATTTCAACTTCATATATCAGATGACATTATATGCCCATTACATTTATTTTCTCATGGTAAAACTATAAATCAGTTCAGTGAAAGTAGATCCTGTTAACACTACTGGTTTATCTGGTAAGGTTTGCTCATGGTTGGCCTGTTAAATATTGCTGATTACTTTATTACAGGACAGATTTGATAACTGCCCTCAGTTGCTCCAGAAAATGGAATGGATGTTAAGTAATTATATTTATCAAAGGGTTCACTATCATAGCAACTAAGAAGCACTACAAGAGTCCTCTCTGTAAGTCTACCCCCTCCTCTCTGAAAACAAGTATATTCCTGATTGAAGCAGCTAAGGAAAAGCACACAAATCCATGGGGTACACTATAGCCACATTTAAGCAGTAAAGTCTCCAACAACTCACTAAAGGAAGTATTTGCACTTACATTCAAAGTACCCTCCCATACCCTATCCATTTTTGCAGACAGCAATTGCTCTTTTCTATCTTACCTTGATTTTGTCCTACTTGTCTTATCTCCACCTGGGTTTCTACACAGACCATACAATGATTTGTACTAAGCCTTTCTGACAGAATTTGATTAACAGTATCCATTTTTGGCTCAGTGCCTGCGGCTCAAGTGGCTAAGGCGCCAGCCACATACACCTAAGGTGGTGGGTTCAAATCCAGCCCGGGTCCCCAACAACAATGATGGCCACAACCAAAAATAGCCAGGTGTTGTGGCGGGCATCAGTGGTCCCAGCTACTTGGGAGGCTGAGGCAAGAGAATCGCTTAAGCCC
>NW_003852546.1:1249910-1258959 GCF_000181295.1 Otolemur garnettii | reverse complement strand
AAAAAAAATAAAAAAAAAATAAAAAAAATTTATGAACCTAAGACAAGGCTTCCTTCTGGAGGGGAAAAAAACCACTGCAAGGTCAAATGTAAATTCAAAATTAGTTTTATCAAGCTAGGGACAAACTGACTTTGATGATTAGAATCAGAGACTTTTTTTTTTTCTGAGACATAGTCTCATGTTGTTGTTCTCAGTAGAGTGCTGTGGCATCATAGCTCACAGCAACCTCAAATTCTTGGGCTCAAGTGATCCTCCCAAGTAGCTGGGACAAAAGGTGCTGCCAAAACGACAGGCTATTTGAGGGGGGGGTGCTCATTCTACCTCAGGCTGGTCTCAAATTCCTGAGCTTAAGCAATCCACCCTCCTCGGCTTCCCAGAGTGGTAGGATTATAGGTGTCAGCCATAGCACCTGGCGCACCCAGCTATTTTTTAGAGGTAGGGTCTCACTCTTGCTCAGGCTGGTCTCTGAAGTCCTCAGCTCCTGAACTCCTGAGCTCAGGCAATCCATCCACCTTGGCCTCCCAGTTTTTCTTTTTTTTTCTTTTTAAGACAGAATCTTACTCTGTCACACTGGGTAGAGTGCTGTGGCATCATTGTAGCTCATAGCAACCTCAAACATCTGGGTTCAAGCAATCCTCTTGCCTTGGTCTCCCAAGTAGCTGGGACTACAGGCGACTGCCAACACGCCTAGCTAGTTTTTCTATTTTTAGTAGAGACAGGGTCTTGTTTTTGTTCACACTGGTCTCCACCTCCTGAGCTCAAGCAATGGACCAGCCTTGGCCTCCCAAAATAGAGTACTGGGATTATAGGTATGAGCCACCACACCCAGCCTAGGGATCATCTTTTTTTTTTTTTTTTAAATCACACAATCTGCAAATTTTTAAGTTCTTGGGAAGGGATTTTCCCTCTTTCTCTCTCTCTCTCTCTTTTTTTGCAAGTTCTACTACTAATGGGTTCTAGGATTACTACAGAAATCATATATCACTTTACCTAGCAAATAAAAATAACAGATCCAGACCAATGATTATTCCATAGGAAAAGTGGGACAACCAAGTGATAAAAAAAAAAAGCTCTCACAACAGAATCTTTATCATCTTTATCTGTGAAATAAGGATTCTACCTACAGAACTGTTTGCTGAAAACTTCCCTCTCTTCTCTAAACTCCCAGCTGAAGAACAGAGATAATTTTTTCAAGTTTTTTGTAAAGTGAAGGGCTTTAAAACTCTTTTGTTCTCTAGTGTAGCTTTTCAGAATAAGAATCTAGCTTCCCTGAGTCAAAGACAACTATCTTCTCCATATCCCAATAACCTTTAAGTGTCTTCCTTTTCTAATTTAAATGCTCTTCCTTCAACTGAAGGGCCACACACCATGGGCTCCTCCTTCAGAGCCCATTGTGCACCACAGATCACAAAGGTGGTGCCAGGCCTCAGTTCTAGAGGTTTAAAGGGCATCCACTTTCTACCTCATGTGTCTTGCCCTGAGCACATTATAGGACAAATGAACATAAATAAAACGGTCTGTAGCCTTCCTTGGTGTCCATCCGATACCGCTTTAAACTTTTCTATTCCTGTCCTGTGCTTTAAGTTTGGACGGTAAACTATTCACATAACTATTCCTCATCTGCCCGCCTCCTTTCCCTCCCTCACCATCCAAGTGTGGTTAGGCCTTGAAGAGACTACCTCACCTCACCTCACTGCACCTCATCTTTTGTCTCCACAAGGTCCATCTACTTCCTTCCAGAGCTTCAAAGGTAGGCCACGGCCATTGAGACATGCCCAGAGGGCACTTGGGGGCTGGCACAGCCACCTGCACCTTCTGGGGCGACCCTTCTCGCACCTGTCATCTGAACACCCATTTCTTGAATAAAGATTTACCACCTTCCTCCCCAAGCCTTATTTTATACTGAAAGGGTTTGAACCAGCTACCCAATGAGCCCTTTGTCTGAGGCTTCTGCACCTCTCTCATGCTCATCCACAAAGCGTCCATCCTCACACAGTTAGGGGGTCTACTTGGCACAAGGCGGGGAGACTAGGTTTCTGCATCTGGTAAAAGGATAGGTTATGTCTCGGATCCTTCCAGGATCCGAAATTGTACAATTCTACGACCAAACGTGCAGGTCCTATTTCCCGGAGGTGGAGAGGGCGAAGCCCAGGGCTACTCTCAAACTCAGCGCGTGTGCTGGCAGTTAGAACAGTCCCGCAGACTGGGCTCTGCAGATCCACGCCTCCGACCTCTGGCGCCCGGCCGCGGAGGAGGCCTGGCCGGCGCCCGTCAGCGACCGCGCCATGCCCTCATTCTCCCTCACCCGCCGCCGCCGCCGCCGGCTCCCTCTCACCTGGCACCTTGGCATTGCCCGCCCTGCTTCGCACTGGAGACCAGGGATCTGGACAGGTCTTGGCAGCCACCAGTTCTTGACAGAGGCTGGGAGGGATGTGAGGGCACTAGAGACTAGCGCGCCGCCACCGGGAACGCGCCGCCTGGTTTCTAAGGAACCGGGGCCTCGAGAAAAGGAGGGGCGGCAGAATAGCGGGAGGCCCACGCATGCTCTGTGACGGGGTTGGCCCTGCGAGAGCTGCGCATGCTCGCTCGTTGGGGGCGGGGCTTAAGCATCCGAACCAGGAGGCCCAGATAGTTCATTTCCGCCGCCAGCGGCGGCGGCTGCGAGAAGGGCCGGCTAGTGTCCTCTGTTTCTGATCCGCCTACCGGTGTCAAGAACTAAGGGGTCCTGGAAGGGTAGAGGTCTTGTATTGGACAACGACCCATCTTGGCAGAAAGCTAGTCACCTGGAACTCGTCGAACTTCTGGCTTACTCCTCATTGCTGGCTTTTCTGTTTTCTCAGGCATCTTTTGTTAAGTAGCAGTGACTTAAAGACTGAGACCTAGGCCGGGCGTGGTGGCTCACGCCTGTAATCCTAGCACTCCAGGAGGCCGAGGCAGGTGGATAGTTTGAGCTCACGGGTTCAAGACCAGTCTGAGCAAAAAGCAAAACCCCCGTCTCTACTAAAAATAGAAAAACCGAGGCAAGAGGATCGCTTGAGCCCAAGAGTTGGAGGTAGCTGTGATGCACTCTACTCAGGGCGACAGCTTGAGACTCTTGTCTCAAAAAAAAAAAAAAAAAGACAGACCTCAGTTCCCTTGACCTCTTTACTGGAACTTATGTCCCTCCAAGTAAATATTGGATTGTCCACTGGAATAGTGAAGTCGCTAGACCTCAGTGCAAAACTGACTGGGGTTTGTTTCTGCAAGGGGAGCCCCTGCCCCTGTTTATTTGACTCTCCTGGTGCCTAGGTCCCTACTCAACTGGCATTACAAGGGTCTTCTAGCTATCATTCCAGAGCAGCCTACGATGACAATATATCAGCTGATGCGAGGCATGAAGCAGTTCCTATTGAGATTTGCTGGCCAGCAGCAGGGCCATGCCTGCTTTGGGCAGAAGAGACAGGACTTCCTACCACTGCTGCCACCTCTCTCTGAGTGCTGAAGGCTCCTTGAGTGATGGGAAATTATAACCTCTAATCACCTCTTCTGATGGGGTTTTATCACCTTCCTTCTCCCCCGGATTCCGAAGAGCTATATAGAAAGAAGGCAGAATCAAAGCATGTCTGTGTTTTTTCTGTTTCTATCTCATTGTTCAAAGTTCCACTCTTCTAGAGCAGGGTTTCTCAGTAGTGTCACTGTTGATATTTTGGACCTGATAATTCTTTGTTGGGCAGGAATGGGGTGGGGGCCTGTCAGCATCATAGGATGCTCAGGGCCATCCCTGGCCTCTACTCACTAGATGCCAATAGCATCCTCAACCCCAGTTGTGATTACCAAAAGTGTCTCCAGACATTCTGGGGGCAAAATTACTCCTAGTTAAGGATCACTCTAGAGGAAAATGATAATTGGCTTGTGATATTCCCTGTGAACAGCCATGAATAAGTCTCCTCATTCATTGGACCACATTAGAACCTTTTCCAGGAACCAGGCCTCCCTGAAATACAATTCTGTATGCTCCCTTTCAGCAACTCCTACCTTCAGGAGGAGTTTTAGCTACTACCTGTTCCCTTCTATTCTTTGTATTATTATGTGGTACCATTATCCATCCTGTCACCCAACCAAAGCCTCTATTTGCCTTGGCTCTTGCTTCTCCCATCTCCCTCACATTCAGTCACTCAAACTGTGCCAACATTTATCTCCTAAAGGTTTCTATTTGTGGCCTGCTACAGATAGAATAGGTTGGCTTTTTGGCCTCCAGTCTGTTTCCAGTCCCACCTCCAAGTGGACACCAGCATGATCTACTGCATCTCTTCTCTGCAACAAACCCTGGTGCTCTGAGGGAGGGGAGGCAGGAATGGGCCAGTCAAACCAGCAAGCATTCTCATAAGGAAGGCTGCTTCCATATACTAAGTCCCTGTGTGCCAAGTACTGTTGTAGACATGGTGTAATTCCCCCTCCCCCACTACTTTCACAGGGTATAAGGATTAGCCATATTTTAAGGATAGGGAAACTGAGTCTCAGAGAGGTTAACCTTCCATGAGCTCTTTCTACTACAATTTTAAGCAAGAGCTCTTTCTCCTCACACTTAAAGGCAAGAAGCTAACTTTAACACCCCTCAAAAAGGGTAGCCTAAGCTTTTTTTTTTTTTTTTTGAGACAGTCTTACTCTATTGCCCCAGGCTAGAGTGCCCTGGCGTCATAGCAAACCTCAAACTCTTTGGCTCAAGTCATCTTCCTGCCTCAGCCTCCTGAGTAGCTGAGACTATAGGCACCTGGCACAACGCTCAGCTATTTTTTAGTAGAGATGGGGTCTTGATCTTGCTCAGGCTGGTCTCCAATTCCTGAGCTCAAGGGATCCACCCTCCTCGGCCTCCCAGAGTGCTGGGATTGCAGGTGTGAGCCACTGCACCTGGCCAAAAAGCTCTTTCTGAGTATTTGGGGTGAGTGTATTTGGAATATACATACATATTTTTTTTCTTCTCACTTTCACCTGGGCTGGAGTGCAGTGGCACCATCACAGCTCACTGCATCCTCAAACTCCTAGGCTGAAGTGATCCCCCTGCCTCAGCCTCCCTAGTAGCTAGGACTACAGGCACACTGTCACACCCATCTAGTTTTCTAATTTTTTTGTACAGAGGGAGTCTGTGTTGCTGGCCAGTCTTTAACTCCTGACCTCAAGCAATCCTCCTGCCTCAGCCTCCCAGAGTGCTGGGATAATAGACATGAGCCACTGCACCTGGCTAGAATGTGTTCTTAAAATCTTATTTATGAAGGGAGGAGGTCCTGTGGCCCATCTTTATGAAGTTTAATTTTCCTTGTCTAAGACAAAAACTGTCAAGGGAGAGAATTGAAATTTAAGTGCTTATCTTCTCTGGGATCTTACAAACACCCAAGGTTTTAAGGGTTCTTGAAGAGGCACCAGAGGGATGGGCATGAGAGGTGGGCTGAGGATAGTATGTGTCATGCAAGGGGCGCTAACCTCAGTAAGACTCAAAAGAAGAGACTAGACACTCATGAGTGCTCATGGATGTGTATTTTTAATAAAAATAATTCTGTCAAAATACAACAGGAGTTTTTTTTCATCTCTCAAGTACAATTTTAATAGGATGTTTTGTGTTAGAATTCTCTCTCAACCCTCCTACACCCACAAGTTTCATGCTAATGCCAAGTATCAACTCTCAAGGACAAAGGCAGAACCAGTGTGCACAATGTGGAGGATGTCTGTTTCAGCTGTAGTTACTAATGGAGGAAAACCCGATGCAAAGAGGCAAGTGCCTGAGACAGCCAGAGGCCATAATCTGGCCACAGGTCCAGGTGCATGGGACTGGCGGTCAAGTAGGGCTCTTCTGCCTGGCTGCCCCATGGCACGCATACCTGAGTTGTGAGCAACCAAAGGAACTTTCAGCTCTGACAGTTCTCTGCTGTATCTTCTTTGTGCTTGCTTAAGGGGTGAGAAGGCGCTGGGTGGCCAGGCAGTCCCCAATTCTCTTGTCTCATGATGTCCCTGTTTTAATAGCCTGTACCTAGCCGCAGACTCATGTGGGTGGGGATAGGAGGTTCTGGCTTCCTTTGAGTGGTCTGCCAGTTTTTGCACTGGAAGGAGTAACCTTTTGGTGCCACAGGGGGAAAGAGAGTAGAGAAGGCTGTTCCCCCAGGGCTGGACAACCCAACAGATTCAAATCTTCCTCCTGTCTTCACAGGTCAGGTCCAGCCCTTCACTGGGGCTCCTCCCAGGAGCCTTTCCCAGTCCAGTCTCCTGGAATCAAGCTGGTAGGACTGGGTAAGCATAAAGGGCTCCTCTGGCTGGCAGGCAAGCCTGGACTATGAGCAAGAGAGTGGGCTCTGCAGCCTGGCTTTGGCCCTCTCCACAGCTTGTGGGGCAAAGGCTTATGTCCCAAAGGAGAGCTGTCCAATTGGGACAGAGAGCCCCTCTGGAGAGGAACAGAGTAAACAACTTGGACTCAGCTGAAACAGTGAGATAAGGCACAGAAAATGGGGAGGTGACCATGGATACTGAGTGTGAGCCAGGCACACACCCAACCCCACGCAGAGGTCCTGAGCCCTCTTGGGCCCTGTCTCAGCCACTTCATAACCCAAGCCCAGGTATCCATCCTCATCCCTAACATACCCCTGAAGGTACCAGCCACTCAGGACATAGCTGGAGGCCACACCAGCCAAGCCCTCATGGGGCTCACCCAAGAGGACTAAACACTGTGGCCCAACCCACAGGAATATGGTTAAGTCCCATCTCTGCCACTAATTTGCTATGTGACTTTGGCCAAGTCACTTAATCTCCTGAGCCTGTTTCCTTATTTGTAGAGGAGAGGACTGAGCCCCATTCCAGCTGCATTAGCCTCTGGTTTTAACCTAATCCTGCCAGGCTCTGACCATTTTTAACAGCCGGATGTTTCCAAACTCTAGGCTTGGGAGTAGGTATTCCTAGCCTTGCACAGGTTTCCCTTACAGATAGGACAATACCTCCCAACAGGCCATGGTCTATTAGCTGCCAGTTGAGGCTCTGGCAGAGACCAAGAAAAAGCAGCAGCTATAGGACCGTCCCCAAGCCAGAACTCTGGGAAAGTACAGGGCCATAGCCCACAGCTGGTCCAACTCAATCATTTTTCTTATTGTCCAGCTGTGGACCTGGTTAGGCCTGGTGGGCACTGAATATCTGAGGCCAGACCAACCCCATTCCTGTGTCTAACATGGAACAGGAGCTTGCCCAGACGCAGGCAGGGACTGAAGTTCAACTTATGGTCTTGCCATGGCCGACCCTACCCTTTGTAGGAGCTGCTTGCTCCCCCTCATGCTGTGAGGAGGTGACGGAAATCCCATTCCCTCTTGGTACTCCTCTGCATAGGCTTCTTCCCTGTCTTCCTCCAGGTCAGCCAGTCCTCTCCACAGATGGCCCACCCAAGTCCGGGAAGCCATCTCAGCCCTTCCTCTCTTGATTCCCCAATGGCAGTGGGACCGTTTTTCTACCAGCTGTGAGGATCCATTGGAAACAGCTGGTAGGACATCTGTACGGCTTGTGGGGTCCCATCCGCTGGCCAGCAAATACTCCTGACAGTCTTTTCTAGGAGTGGCTGGGGCCCAGCTGCAGGAAGTTGCCTGGCACAGTGGCAGCAAAGCTGGTCTAGGGGACCAAGGATTCCATCCACTCCATGAACCAGCAGCCCAAGAAACTGCCTCCACAAGGTACCAGCTTCTCAACAGAAAGCATCAATTCCCTCAGAGCTGTGCAGAGACGGTGAAGATCCAAGCAGGAAAAAAGCAGCCCCTGTACTCAAAGACCTCTGTCCTGGGAATGGAGTCTTCTTTCTGGCAGCCTGACACACAGCGGCTCTTGGGTTGAAGGCAAGTAGTTTCCAGGCAATCAATTTAGAGTAAATGAATTATTTGGCCATCTTAACAAAGGAAACAGGGTATTGAAAAGGGAAGAGAGGAAAGCAAGACAGGCAGTGAGAGGTGGGGTAGAGTGGTAGATAGCATGCTGGCCAAGAACCCTCTACTCCCTTGACTGCTAATATGGCCCTGGGCCAACCTGTCACTTCTCTAGACCTTTGGCCCTGCAGTTTTCTGCTTAGAACAGTTCTCAGGGGCCTAGAGACCCACACCTCTTGGGATGCTGCAAAATCAACTAAGACTGATCCTGACCACTGAGTAGTCCCCCCACCCCACCCCAAAGCCTATTTGGCTTCCCTAGACTGCAGCTGGGCCTGTGGCTCAACAAAGGGGGAGCCTAAAATAAATCACTTGGCTGAGGTGACAGAGATGATTCTTTTTAAATGAGTTGGACTCAAATAAAAACATGGTATCTGAACAGCCTCACCCAAGAGGTGCTGGACCACTAACACTACGATAAATACTGTGTCTTCTTCTTTTTTTTAATATATATATTTATATATATAATCTCATTTGTTTTTTACTTATGAAAATAATAAGCTATCACCAACTTGGATAGACTTCATCACTAAATTAGCAGAAACCAGCTCAGCACAAACTCTCCAGAGATAAATACTGGTGGCTCAGTCAGGAGAAAGAAAAGATTAAAAAACCCCAATCCCTCCTCAAAACAAACCCCTCTTTTCAAAGTAGAAGGCGCTACATGAGAGTAACCAGCCAATACTGTGTCACAGGCCGCTGCACGTGAAGGGGAGAGAGAGAGAGACTGAGGGTGGGGGGAGGGGAGGGAAGGAAAGGAAGGAAAGGAAGGAAGGAAGGAAGGCGAAAAGGCCAGGCAGGCATGGACTCTGCCCATGGCTTCCAGGTCCCTGTGCCAGGTGCCTAAGGAGGACAGGACTGCTCCAGCCCTGGGGCTGGTGGACAGCCAGGTGGGGCCAGTGAGCATGGTCAGCTAGTGCAAGTAGTCATCGACTCTGGCAAAGGAGCAAGATCCCAGGCCCGCTCGGGCCATGAGCCGTAGACATTCAGATGCCTGGCCCAGGGCGAGCATCAGAGGTGGCTGCTTTGGCAGGTTCTGAGACTCTGTGGAGGAAAGATAGGCCTGGTCACTGCTCTACCCAGGAATTAAGCCTAGGTCAAAGTTCCCATAGTGGTGGAAGGTGGGG
>NW_003852546.1:1243323-1249683 GCF_000181295.1 Otolemur garnettii | reverse complement strand
GGCGGGATTCGAACCCGCCACCTTAGGTGTATGTGGCTGGCGCCTTAGCCACTTGAGCCACAGGCGCAGAGCCGACAGAATTTCTTGAAACAAGAATGTTCAGTATTTTTGTTTGAGTGTGTCTCAGCCACCAGGCTATGGCCCTGCCGTCAGGTCAAGAACATGAGGACCTTAGCTTTCTTGAGAGCTATGGATTGGCCTGGGCCCACAGTCATGGCCTAAAACACTACAATGATCTAGCCAGCCAACTCAGTTGGACAGAGGAAGGTCAGTGTTTATGTTCAGCTGCGGGAGCCGAGGAGTCCTGTGAGCCACGAGAAAGGGCCAATGCAGAGCTTGCTGCCCCAGTTTGGATAAATATCAGCTCTTCCCAGGGAGAAAGGGGAAGGAATCACTCCAGGTAATCATGGCTAGCTTCTGCTTTTGTTACAGCTACTCACCTAAAATGGCGCTATTGAGGGCAGCACACACAGGTTCTCTCTGGATGGGGTCCAGCTGTTGGCCAACCGGGCAGCTCCAGGGGTCTGAGTAGGCAAGCAGGCTGAAGGCATCCTAAAGGACAGGGTGCTTTTGAGAGGATTGTGGCACACACCACATACCCTCTATGGCTCCAGAAGGGGACAGTGTTCTACATGATGCCCAGTGACAGCTAAACACACTGGGAATGCATGGTAGGTTAGTTGTGCCCTGCCCCAAACCTGGAGAGCATAGGGTACACCCAGATGCCCCATGTCCCATTGCAGACCTGATTGGAGCCTGCTCTGCCCTGCTAGTGCTGCCCTGTGAACCCTCCAGAGCCACCCTGCCCCCAGCACCACATGGGGGCCTACTCTGTATGAGGGCCTAGCTTGCCCTGGTACCTGCAGCATCTCCGTGTGGGCCAAATTCTTGCCGTACTCCTGGCCCAACTGCTCACTCAGTGCCTGCAACTCACGGCCAAACAGGATAATCCTTTCTGTGGCAGCCTGGTTGCCCCCGCAGAGCTGCCGCCGAGCATGCCCATCATCTGCACCCAGGGCCCCGTGGAGAACATGTTAGGAAGGGTGGGGAGAGAGGGGCAGGACTGGGGAGGGACAGGAAGGACTCAGGGCTGCAGCTTCTGTGAAGGGCAGCAGGGTAGATGGGACAGCCACAGCAGAAGTGCCCATAGTCCACTCAACACAGCCTCAGGGTCAGGCAGGATGTGGACACCTTCCCTCTCTGCTGCCCCCTGCACAGATGCACAGTGCTCATTAGGGCACCCATACTTTTGAACTCCCCCGAGCCTCAAACACAGAAGCCCTGGTCTTAGCAACAGACCTGGACCTTCTTACAAATTTGGAGCCACCTCAAGGACCTGTGTACAGTAGGTTAAGGAGGCAGTGGACCAGGTCTGGCTAGAGCTTCTCAGGCTGCCAAAGCCTGCCCATTCAGCCCCCTCCCAGGGGAAGAAGACATCTAGACTGCATGTCGCCCTCTCAGGGACTATGCTGAGTCATTCTAGAGCATGGCCCTTACCCATACTGGACTCATCTGTCTGCAGGTCCTCATGTTTGTATGCGCCATTGACAATACGTGTGGACATGCTTTCTAGCACACCATTGGGGTAATGCTCTGCCTCCATCTCCATCTCACTGTCGCTGTGGAGAAGGGTTGAAGTGAGAGTTGGCCAAGAGGCTATGGTTGGGGCACCTAGGTGGGCCTCCATTCAGGATTCAGCCCTGGGCTGCTGTGGGTAAATGAAGGGCTCCCAGGAGCATGAAAGGATAGCCCAAGCTCCCCATGCTCTAACATTTGACTCCTACTATGACATCAGCCATCCTGGGGCCTGCCACCTGGTCCCCCCCCCCTTTGTCCCAGTGTTCCCGCTATGATTCTCTACTCCCTGATCCTCCCCTGAGTTGACATATCTCTTCTACAAATCCCCCTCATCCCCAAGGACTAGGCCCCATAGGCCTTGATGGGCACTGTTATGGCCTCGGCTGGAAGCCAAACCCAGGTAGCCTAGAAGCATGCCTAGAGACCACTGAAAGCCATCCAGACCTGCAGCCTACAGCCTAGGCCCACTGCCTGCCCAACCTGGCTGTCCAAAGCCAGACCCAAGAACAGCTCCTTCAGGGTATAGATCCTGGGGGTTCTCATAGGCCCAGCCTTCTTAGAGGAAGAAGGCTTATCGAAGGAGACAATATTCTCAGCTTGGCAGTATTAGTGCCTCTGGAGAAAGCCAAGGCAAGGGCAATGGGCATCTACAACATGAGAAAGGCCAGAAACCAGAGCCAATGCCTGGTACAGAGGTAGGGGTAAAGGGCAGGGTACTCAAAGGGCAGACTGCAGTGGGCCTAGCAGAAAGCAGAGAGGAGGAAATAGAGCAGGACAGGCACCTGGTCTCCTGGTTACTGGTACTGCTGTGGGGCTGGGACTTGGTAGAGTCTGTTGAGTTGGATTCGGAGTAATTGACGGAGGATGGGGAGGAGGAAGACGAGGAGGATGAGGACGAGGATGAGGAGCTGGGTGCGGGGTATTTACTGTGATTCTGTTTACTCTTGGTAGATGTGACGCCATTACTACAGCTGGGACTGTCTGCTCCTAGAAGCCGGAGGACAGTCAGAGAGGAGGAGCAGCTTGCCATCAAGTGGGGCCCCAAGGAATAACCATAGTGGCCCCATTCCCCTTCCCCCGATCCAGCAGTGAGGTCTAAGCCCAGCCCAGGGAAGGGCAAGGGGGTAGCCTCTCCTCTCCATACCAGTTCTTCCCGAACCCTCTGGAGAGTGGCTGACCTGTGCTGTGCATGTGGGAACTACTTGGGGCATGGCGGGGGCTGAGGCTGGGGGAGCCAGGGTAGCTGTCCTGGGACTTGGGGCTTCGGGAGCTCAAGCTGCGGACCTCACTGTCAGTCCCATTCACCATCTCCACAAACTGACGGCACCTGTAGAGGGAGCAGAGTGGCAATGCTCTGGGTGTTGCCTGGGCTAATGTTCCCACCACAGGCTGAGAGGGCCTGGGCTATCGGGAATCATGCCCAAGACTCACTTGAGCATGAAGAGCAGATTAGGATTGTGCTCCAGTAGCCCTGGGTAGAAGCGCTGGGTGGTCTCAATGGCTTCACCCACACGGCCCTCCAGCACCAGCTTCTGGATCTCTGTGGGGAGCAAAAACATGACAGTGAGAGAGGGCTGCAGACCTCCCTCACAGCCACACGGCTAGCTGGGATGTGCCAGCACTGGAGCAGGGACTGGCCAAGAATCAGACGGGCTGGCCCAGAGTGCCTTGGCAGCTTGAGAGGCTCACAGAAGAGGCTGACAAAAGAACCTGGCTGCCCAGCCCCACAATAGACCCTGGTTTCTGCGAAGTGTCTGCCAAGAGTCCTCAAGAGTAAGAGGGGAAAACAGAGGGAGGATGCTCGGCCCAGAGGCAGGAGGGAGAGTTTGGAGGCCTGCTGCTGTAGGGTGCAGTTTCCCACCATCTGGGGACAGGGAGGGACTCTGGCTGCGGGAACATGAATCTGGGGATGGGCACCCAGGCAGATTAGTAGCCTGAGAGGCTTTTCTTCAGACAGACTTCTCTCTTTCCAAGCATCACAGGGGAGTAAAAATGGGAGCACACTGGTTTCTGGGCCAAAGCCCAAGTTGTGGCAGTCTTCAGGGACATGCTCCTTCTGGGAAAGGAGGCCATCCTCCTCACGCTGGCACCTCTGACGTTGACACCTCTCAGGCCATCAGCATCTTGCTGTTGCCTTCTTGCTCTTTCCCTGGGGCCTGGTGCATCTTCTGGGAGTGACTTCAGGGTGTGAGGTTCTCTCATGCGTAGATCCCAAGTCTGGGATCCCTTTCCATCTGTCTGGCTGAGCGCAGCTTCTCTGGGAGACACAGACACATGCACATACACAGAGACGACAGGCTCAGAGAAACGCAGGCACTCACAGACACGCATGTCCTCACTCTCCTCTCCTCCTCCTTGCTGGGCTCTTTCCTTTCTTAATACCCCTCTGTCCATGAAAGAGTCTCCACACACACAGTACACAGGCCAGTATCAATACTGGGGGGCTCTCTTTGGCCAAGGAAGGACTCTGTGTTGTCTGTAAAGGCAGGGCTAGGGTAGGGGGCAGAGAGAGGAGCACAGCCTCCCTGTCTGACCACTTCAATCTTCGCTCAGGCTAGGGACAAGCAGAACTACTAAGACCAAATCACTGGTGGGAAAAGAAGGGCACCAGTCTGACATGATGCAAACATACTCCTTCCAGAAGATCAGGAGGCTGAGTGGAATCCAGGATTCAGGGGGAAGGAAAAAAGCATGGGGGAGATGGTCCAATTGTGCCAGGGTCTGGCCTGTGCCAGGCCTTCAGAGTGTGCACTGAGGCTGCTCTGAGACGTTCCCATGCTGCTGACTGTCCATCTGGGCAGTGCTGTCTTGAAGGTGGGACAAGAGCAGGCCCTGGGGCTGCAGGCTGGTCTCTAGAGTGGTGAAGACCAGAGCTGAATGGACTCCTGACAGGTTAACCAGGGCCAGCATGAGCCAGAAAACAAATTTAGGGATAGGTGAAGTAGAGAAAGGGGAGAGGAGAATTAACCTTACTTTGTCTGTTCTTTATGGACGCCTGTTCTTCCTGAATTGGGGTTTCAGTCATTCGGGCAAAAGCTGTGGCTGTGGCACAATACCCATGGTGCACCAGGTAAGATGAAACCATGCTAGAAGAAAGGAAGAGTTCAAGGTGACACTCAAGAACTGCATTTTCCACTGACCACCTGATGGGATAGACTACCTCCCCATTAAGTCTTCCATAAACACATAGTGGAGGGACAACCTTCACAGAATGAAAATAAAAGGGCTGAAACAAATTGAAAACTCCCCCTCACCAAGCTCACCAAGCAATTAGGTGGGGAGGTTCTGATCATGTCTGTGCCCATAGCTCATAAGAGTGGCTGTAGTTTCTGTAGGACATGCTGCCCACAAGCAAGTGAATATGATAACAAGAGTACATTCACAAGCACACACCATCTCTTTGCAAACATGGCTGCCTCCTTATGAACTGCAAGTCTAGAGATGGCTAATGGTCTCAGTGAGGGCTTCTGGAAACAGCAACCAACAAGCAGTCTGGCAGGGCAGCTGACCAGATAGTGAGAATGTAGGCCACATCCTTAGACACAGGAGCTCCCCTGTAGGCTGCCCCATGCACTCAGCAGAATCATTCCAGTTCCCCAGGTGAACCTGCCCTCAACAGTGCTGGCTCTAGAGAGTGACAAAGAGCTAATTCACAACACAAAGTTATCCCATGGTGCTGCATGAGTTAGGGGCCCAAGAAGCCAAAAGATTAGGCTGATTTTGCCAGGTAGGGACAGGCATTAGCAGGGCCAACAGGACACAATCTTTGGGAAATGGCCTGGAGAATCCTGACACCCAACAGCCATTTAACTCTATCTGCAGCTGGCTGAGCAGTGGTACATGTGTGTACATGTGTGTACATGTGTTCATATAAGTACAGCAGAAGGAAGAGGCTTTTTGTCTGATGTGCACAGGAGTGAATACCTCAGTGTGTGCATAGTGATGTCTCATGTTATTACTATAACTGCCAAACATAAATATCCAAAGGGCTGTCGTGTAGAAGGCATAAGACAACACATAAGAAGTGTGTGTCTTCCTCATGCTTTAAGGGATAAATGAGACAATACAAATAAAGTACCTGGCAAGCAAGTAAGACACACACATCCTCACTCCCTGGACCTTGGCATGCCACTCCTACATGTAGTCCTCAATAAATACAACTTATTATAAGATTATGTGTTATATAGTATTCTAAATAATTATCACAGCTAGATTATTATTATAAACACAAGGGCAAAATTTTTTCAAAAAAATATGAGCCCACATGAACATCAGAAGCCACCAAAAAGTACAGTCCCTTTGACTAAAAAAATTCCACTTCTTTTTTTTTGCAGTTTTGGCTGGGGCCGGGCTTGAACCCGCCACCCCTGGTATATGGGGCCAGACAGAGCCCTACTCCTTGAGCCACAGGCGCCACCCAAAAATTCCACTTCTTAAAAGAACACCAAGAATGGGCGGCAGCTGTGGCTCAGTGAGTAGGGCTCTGGCCCCATATACCGAGGGTGGTGGGTTCAAACCCGGCCCTGGGCTGAACTGCAACCAAAAAATAGCCAGGCGTTATGGTGGGTGCCTGTAGTCCCAGCTACTCGGAAGGCTGAGGCAAGAGAATCGCTTAAGCCCAGGAGTTAAAAGTTTCTGTGAGCTCTGTGATGCCACAGCACTCTACCAAGGGCACAAAAAAAATAAAATAAAATAAAATAAATAACAGCAAGAAAGCAATCTTTTTGAGACAAAGTCTCACTTTGTCACTCATGGTAAAGTGCCATGGCATCATTGCTCACA
>NW_003852546.1:1230578-1242876 GCF_000181295.1 Otolemur garnettii | reverse complement strand
GGGCTGGGGATTCGAACCCGCCACCTTAGGTGTATGTGGCTGGCGCCTTAGCCGCTTGAGCCACAGGCGCCGAGCCGAAAAATTCTTTATGTTAAAAGGTTACCTACATGAACAAAAGAGAGAAAATAACTTGACTTCTCTTTAGGGGAAGCCAGCTAATGGGCTTGTGGGAAATTTGTCTCTGAGATAACAGTCACTATCAATATTCATAAAATGAAGTTATGTGAAGCCACAGAACACAAAATATATACAGGTCTTAGCAAATGTGACACGTGAATACATACAGGCACATGGATACACCCATGTAAACAAATGTGTGCTGGGCCTAGGCCCTGACAGCTGAGAGTATCACTCCTCCCCCAGGTAGCCTGGGCAGCTCCACTCCTCCCCTTGCCTATCCCAGCACGTCTGCTACAGGGACTAGCACTGTCCTAGCTCTCCAAGGAAGGAGACTGCTCTTGGGACTGGGAACAAGAGGTAGCAATGCTGTTTTTCCTGAGGAGGGTCTAACCACCTAGACTTAGCCTCAACCCACTCTTGGGGCCTACTTCATGATCAATCCCTCAAGAAAGGCAGGCTGCACAAAGAATTCAGTGTATACTCCAACCCCACCCAAGGATGCCAGCACCCTGGTTCCTTTACAGGGCTATCAGGGCTATGTTCACCTGCCCACCCTTGGGAGTCAAGCTATCACCTACCTCCTAGTAGAGTGGGTCACTGCCTCTTTCAGGCCTGCAGGTAGCAAATAGAAGAGAGACCTAACCCTGGCCTCCCTTGGGTGTCTTAGCAACATGCAACACTGGCTTCCAGGATAGTCTGGGAATTAATCGGCCAAGGAGTACGCTAGGCTGGTCCTATGGAACAGCTCTCTTCCCACCACCACTGCCATAAATAAATGGGACTTAGCTGGATGCTGAGGCCTGTGAGGTAGCCTCAGGCCAGACTCATGGCATGATAGATATCCCCTATGGTAAAGGAAAAAGTCCCCATAAGGTATTCTCTGCAAAGTACCCTGGGGAAGGAATATAGCCCTACTTCCAATCTGGTGGAGGGGCAAAGGTTTGAGTGGGAGCTGTCCCTCTGGTGACAGGGAAAAGGAAAACAGTAGGCTAAATCACCCAGGGAGTGCTTCCCAGAGGGTTGCCACACACTAGAGTCCATAGGAGCAATCTGTAGCTCTACAAGAGAGTGAGGCCCTTGGGATGTCATGGGGTTGCATAAGGGCAGGAGTAGGGGACTCACTTCTGCAGCACCGCTTGCCATTCACCAAGCCGGGCACTGATGGGGAAGCAGTGGACAGTACCCTGGACCTTGGCACGCCACTCCCGCATGTAGTCCTCAATGTCAAACAGGAAGGGCTGCTGCCCGAAGTTGGCATCCACAATCTCCCCAGGTGTCTGTAGGCCTACAGTGGGGTAGAGGTTGGCCTAAGGAGAACAAAGTGTCAGTCAGGCCCTGAGGGCAGTGAGGCAGCAGGGCAGCAGGGCCTTGCCTCACCTCCCTGGCTCCTGCCAGTTGTACTAGCACTGAGCGAGATGCAGCAAGGCTGGAAGAGGTAGGGCAAAGCTCCATTCTGCCCACCTCCCTACCAGAGACATCATGCCCCAAAGCTAGAGTGGAGAAAGCAAAAGAAAGACAAGCAAGGCTCAATATGGAGAGCCTCCTGTCCTGCATCAGAGGCCACTGTGTCCCCATGGCCCAAGATCCTCCTTTGGAACTCAGCCAGGACACACAGAGGCAGGCTGGGCTCCGTGACCCGGCAGATGTGCCCATGAAGGTCTGCTGCAAAGGTGGGTAACAGCTCCTCTCAGAAAGATCCAGGGCCAACAATCCCTTTGCCATAAAAAAAGAGGTATATGAGGGGCAGGTAGGGATGAGGTGACTCAAGAAAGGAGGGGGGGACAGCCTGGCAAAAGGGAGTAGTGACTTTGTGCTGACAAAGGGTAAGGAGAGGATACTGCCCTTCCTGTCAGAGGCTCCATAAAGGGAAGGTTTTCTGGACATTGAAGTGGGCCTCCCTGCTTTCCACCTACCCCTTGCCATAACCAGCTTTTGCCAAGTCACTCCCTCTGCATACTTCCTGTGGCTCCCCACTGCTACTGCCCAGAGCCTCAAAGCCTCCTCCCAGTGTCACTGTGATTGTCTTCCCAGGGCCCCCCAGCCCACTCTTTACCTCCCATTGTCAGGCCATGTGTCATTCCTGAGAATCATGTGCCTTTTTCCTGCACACTGGGTTCAGTCCATCATGAGCTCTGCACCTATAAAACCTCTCACTTCCTTCCTTTCCCTCCCATCCTCCACACCACAGGCAAAGCCCACCTCCTCTAACAAGCCAGACTGGAGGTCCTGACTATCATAGCCCATGGTGCCATTCCTGATGAAGCCACTTTCTGTTACCCAGCTGGTCTGCAGTGATATAATCACAGCTATAGCCTCAACTCCTGGCTCTAGCAATTCTTCCACATCAGCTTCTAGGTATACCATCATGCAGGGCCAATTTTTTTCATTTTTTAAGAGACAGGGTCTTGCTATATTGCTCAGATTGGTCTCAAACTCCTGGCTTCAAGCAATCTTCCTGCCTTAACTTCCCTTAGATCACCAGGGAATTTTCTGGGGCATCACAGGGATACTCAGGATCCCAAAGCAGGCACCAGAGTCAGTAAACCTTCCTTCCTTCCAGAACCCAGCCAGGGCACACAGAGGAAGGCCAGGCTTGTGACATCCTGGATTGAGGCCCTGCATGTGACAAGGCCCATGATGACTCACAATATAGAAGGACTGGGATATAGAAGGTAGGGGATGGCCAGAAGCAGGGTTGAGCCCTGAACTAAGCAAGCAGGAAACTTCATCCTTTTCTAAGATGACAAAATCTCACAAAGTTCTGTTCTCTAGCTTGGGGTGCCCTAAGGGGTAACAAACTATGTCACCTGAAGCACTGGCATTCCTCAAGGACCGCTCAAGGGACTGGGTTCCCTAACAGTTCAGGAACAATTCCCTGTACTCTGCATATCCCCCCAGTCCACTGGCTATAAGCTATAAGGAGCTGGCTCAGACCAGCTGGGCCTTGGAGTAACCCTCATTCCCCCACCTTACCCCCAGCCCCACAGCTGCCTTTGGAAATGTCACAAATTACTGTCACCTGCTAAGAGTCGTGTAGGCAGACCAGGCCTTGCTGCTGGAGAGAGAGGAAGGCCAGCAGAAACCCCCTACTGGGACCTTCAAGCTGACAGCACGGCACACATCCCTGCTTGGGGAAAGGGCCAGACTCCACACCCTGCACTTGCAGGTACCACCATGCCCCCACCCCACTCAACCCTCAACAGCCCAGGATGGGAGGACCCAAAAGTAGTACTTACCGGGAGATCTGTGAAGGCTATACCTGTTGGGGGAAAGAAACAGTCATGAGGCCATTAAACAGGGCTGGCCCCATGGTCTCCTCCATGTCCACAGGTCCATTGTGGAGACACTGCTAGGGGCCTGGAAGTTTTTTTGGCCCTGGCCTTCTCTTTGAAGAGTGGCCTGGCTGGAAGTAAAGTCAAATGCTCAGGTATACCTATAGTTCTTCCACCTTCTCAAGAAAAGTCTGCTAGGAACATTAAACCCAAATGATCTACGCCCTGAGGTCCTTCTGGCCTGATCATGGAAACCTATCACGTATGCCAGATCATTCTCCATCACTTCATCTGATCCCCATACCAACTCTGGGGAGGAGGCTTTATCATCCCGTTTAACAAATGAGAAAAGTAAGCTTAGAAGGTAAATGATTTTCGAACAGTCATAAAGCTAGCAGAAGTGGTGGAGCTAGCTTCATTCCTAGTCTGATGTCCCAGTGTCATCTTAACTTTTTATTTATTTTTTTATTTTCTTACAGTTTTTGACTGGGGTGGGGTATGAACCCACTACCTCTGGTATATGGGGCTGGCACCCTACTCCTCTGAGCCACAGGCGCTGCCCAAGTCCCAGTGTCATCTTTAAGCTGTCAGAGAAGTGGAGACAAAGAGGGTGGCAGCTACCCATCCCCAATCTGTGTTCAGAGTCCTCAGAGGTTCCGAGTTGGCAAAGCCCAGGTTAACAATACCTGTGTACCCTCCAAGCTCTCCTGCCGAAAGAAGGGGCTGTGTTTTCAGAGACCTTAGTCCTGAATTGGAAGTGAGGATGGTGAAGAGCAGTAGGACACCAAATATATGAGCGTGCCTGAGTAGGAAAGGGGCTTCAGAATACCCACCCATGCTCAAGAGCATCCACAATCTGCAGGTTGAGAAATGACTCAGGGCCAATACAGGCTCTCCCAAGGACTCACAGCCTTCTTATTTTTATTTTTGAGACAGAGCCTCAAGCTGTCCCCCTAGGTAGAGTGCATAGCTCACAGCAACCTCCAACTCCTGGGCTCAAGTGAGTCTCCTGTCTCCGCCTCCCAAGTTGCTGGGACCACAGGCGCCCCGCCACAACGCCTGGCTATTTTTTTTTCGGTTGCAGCCATCATTGTTGTTGGCGGGCCGGGCTGGATTTGAACCTGCCACCTTAGGTGTATGTGGCTGGCGCCTTAGCCACTTGAGCCACAGGTGCCGAGCCAGCCTTCTTGTTTTTAGATAAAATCTTTATATCTTTTACAAACTCCTGAGTGTTCAGAGATTTTCAAACTGCTGACATCTTAGAGGTCCCTAGGCTGCTCCTTTGACCCCCACTCAGAAAAGAAAGTGAAACTCAGCAAGATAGAATAGACGAGAGTCTGAAAATAGGGCTTCCAGTGAACTGGGGCCAGAATGATGCCCGTCAGAGTGTACCATGTGCTTTGCTTTCTCTGTTTAGGGCGCTAGACTGAATGCCCTAAAAGGAATCATCTAATCCTCAGGACAACTTTAGAAGATGCATACTGTCTCCAACAATAGTTTATAAGTGAAAAAGTGAAGGTGCAAAGGGACAGCTTGTAGTCTTTGCTGTGTTATTTTGTTCTTCAGTGAAGGAAGCTGATAAACCACATGGTCTGCTTGCCTGAGGTCACTTCTAAGCCCCATATGCAGAGTTAGCGTGACTGACAAGCTGGCAGAAAGGAATCTGAAAGCTCCTCTGCAACCAAGACAAGACCCCAATGTTCACCCTCCAGATCCTCCTAGGAGGTACCCTCATGGATCTCAGTGTGGCCAGGATGCTACTTACTCCCAGGCTCATGGAGGTGCAGAACCCTGGAAGAAGGGGGAGTTAGTTACCCAGGCTCTATTAGTTAACCTGCAGTGTGACCTTTGGCAAGTTACCCACCCTCTCTGAGCCTATCTGAAAAAAAGGGGATAATACTAATCCCTTGACCTCAAGGAATATAGGAGAAAATGAGACATTCTGTGAAAGCTGCCTCACAAACTGTGAGATCTAGGTACAAGTTGGCTGCAGTTGTGCTGCACAGTGAGGTGACTGCCACACTTCCGACCAAGGGATGACCTGCCCAAGCCTGGCCAGCTCTGCCTTAACGGTGGCATGCAAGAAAGACAAGGCTCTGAGGTGCTTCTAGGAGAATTAGGAAAGAGGCTTTTCCAACCCCTCTCACTGGGCAAGGGCAACACTGCTCTCCCAGCCCTGCAGGTCTCTATGAGCCTTTGTAAGGCCATTGTGATGACAAGATCTGACTTGCTTCACAGGAAAAAGGTCTAGGCAAAGATCCAGGATGCAAATGGGATAGCCAAACTTGCTGATAAGAAGCGCCTTGAGCCAAACACACACAGGTCAGGAGTCACTGAGGATGAAAATATAAAGCCCTGTGAGACCACAGAGCTGTGTGAAAACACCCCTGACAGTGCAGGGACAGCTGTGAGTAAGATGCAGCCATGTCTCCATCCACTCCTTACTTCCTCCTTCCACTGAGTTTTTTCTGGGGACCCAGGAATCAGGCCCTGTAATAGGACTAATGAACAGTCTTCTGAGTCCAGCTAGAGATGGCATGCAACTAATGACTGCACAGATAAATGACCAAAGTCACACAGGACATTGTGACAGAGGAAGAAGCATAGAGACCAGAACGAGAGAAGTCACTCTGCTGCTCTCAAGGGGACAGGGTTAGATTCTGAAGCACATTATTGATAAGGTGACTTGTGAAAAATTAGAGGGACATTAGAAGATTCATCAAAGAGTTTGTCACTCCAACTTCATTGTCTTTCCAATAAATTTCATAATCTAGAAAATAAGGGGGACAAGACCAAATACATTTTTCAGTAAAGTCTCAGTAATATCTTTATAAACAAGATAGAAAAACATAGGGTGGGTGCAGTGGCTCATGCTTGTAATTCTAGCGCTCCAGGAGACTGGTATGGGTGAATCCCCTCAGCTCAGGAGTTTGAGACCAGCCTGAGCAACAGCAAGACCCCATCTCTACTAAAAATAGAAAAACTAACTGGACAGCTACTCCAGAGGCTGAGGCAAGAGAATCGCTTGAGCCCAAGAGATGGACGTAGCTGTGAGCTATGATGTTAGGGCACTCTAACCCAGGGTGACAGAGAGATACTCTGTGTCAAAAAAAAAAAAATGCAAAAACATGAGTTTCAAGCTAATATAACTAAATGATTCTTTTGTTTCTTTGTTTGTTTTGAGACACAGTCTTACTGTGTTGCCCAGGCTAGAGTGCTGTGGCCTCAGCCTAGCTCACAACAACCTCAAACTCTTAGGCTCAGGTGATCCTCTTGCCTCAACCTCCTGAGTCGGTGGGACTACAGGCACTAACCACAACACCCCGCTAGTTTTCCTAGTTTTAGTAGAGACGAGGTCTTGCTCTTACTCAGGTTGGTCTCAAACTCCTGAGCTCAAGTGATCCAATAGCCTCCCAGAATGCTAGGATTATAGGCGTGAGCCACCTCACCTGGTCCAACTGATTCTTAAATGGCTGGGGTCTTCCTGGACAACCTCAACTACATACCAAAAACCTCAAATTTAGCCTTGTTCCTCTATGTTATTTATTTATTTATTTATTTGAGACAGAGACTCAAGCTATCACCCTGGGTAGAGTGCCATGGTGTCATAGCTCACAGCAACCTCCAACTCTTGGGCTCAAATGATCCTCTTGCCTCAGTTTTTCTATTTTTAGTGAAACAGAGTCTCATTTTTGCTCAAGTTGGTCTCAAACCTATGAGCTCAGGCAAACCAACTGCCTTCGCCTCCCAGAGTGGGATTATAGGGGTAAGCCACCTATTTATTTTTTTTAACTAATTAATTAATTAATTTTTTACAGACAGAGTCTTACTCTATCCCAGGTGGAGTGCCATGGCATCATAGCTCACAGCAAACTCAAACTTCTGGGTTCTAGGGATCCTCTTGCCTCAGCTTCCCAAGAAGCTGGGACTATGGGCACTTGCCACAACACTCAGCCAGTTTCTTACCGTTTTTAGTAGAGATGGGGTCTCTCTCACTCTTGCTCAGGCTTATCTCAAACTCTTGGGCTCAATCAATCCACCTGCCTCAGTCTCCCAGAGTGCTAAGATTACAGGCATGAGCCACTGAGCTTGGCCTTTTTTTTTTTTTTGAAGACAGCACACCTTGCTTTGTAGCCATGGCTAGAGTGCAACAGTGTCATCATAGCTCATAGCAACCTTAAACTCCTGGGCTCCTAGAGATCCTTCAGCCTCATCCTGAGGAATAGCTGGGGCGATAGCTATATGCCACCATACCCAGCTAATTTTCTTCTTCTTCTTCCTTTTTATTTTCCTTTGGAGACAAAATCTCACTCTGTCACTCCAGTAGAGTACAGTCGGGTAGTGCTCATAGCAACCTAGAACTCCTAGGCTCAAGCGATCCTCCTGCCTTAGCTTCCCAAGTAACTGGGACTATAAGCATGTGCCATCACACCCAGCTAATTTTTTCTATTGTTTGGTAGAGATGGGGTCTCATTCTTATTCAAGCTGGTCTCCAACTCCTGACCTCAAGCAATCCTTCTCTCACCTCGACCTCCCAGAGTGCTAGAATTACAGGTGTAAGCTACTGCACTCAGCCTTCATTTGTGCTCAAGTTGGTCTCAAACTTAAATTTTTTTTTTTTTTTTTTTGGTAGAAACAGGGACTTGCTATTTGCTCAGGCTGCTCTCTAATTCCTCGCTTCATAGTCAGGTGTTGTGGTGGGCACCTATAGTCCCAGCTATTCAGGAGGCTGAGGCAAGAGAATCGCCTAAGCCCAGGACTTGGATGTTGCTGTGAGCTGCGTGACGCCACAGCACTCTACTGAGGGCGATAAACTGAGACTCTGTCTTTACCAAAAAAAAAAAAAAAAATTTCTCGCTTCAAGCGACCTTCATGCCTCAGACTTCCAAATTGCTAGGATTATGGATGTAAGCCACTGTGCCCAGCTTCTTTCAGTATTTTTAATCAGTAACTTCATGAAAACACACCTTTGTCAGGCATGTTTCTTACTTCCTGCACCCATCACACTGCCTTACATCAGGCCACCTGCCTCTTCCCCCTGGTCTTTACTCCAGGTCCTCCTTAGTATCACCAAAGAGGCTTTTTCATATGTTATTATGGCTAAGTTGCTGCTTGTTAATCACAAAGCCCAGAGGACCTCTGATGCATCTGACTCCAGCCTGTTTCCCTCCTGCACTAGTACAGCACTCACTGCTGTTCCAAGCAGCATCCTGATCAGACTTGGGGCTAGCCAAAGTATTGGCCAGCTAATGGGCATGCAAACCATCATCACTTGGGCCCCTCAAACTTCTCATCCACTACCAAACCCTGCTCCCACAACTGCCAAAGGGGCAGGAAAACTAGTGGGGTGTTGTGTTAAGTGCCTATAGTCCCAGCTACTCAGGAGGCTGAGGCAAGAGGATCACCTGAGCCCAAGAGTTTGAGGTTGTTGTGAGCTAGGCTGAGGCCACAGCACTCTAGCCTGGGCAACACAGTAAGACTGTGTCTCAAAACAAACAAATGCAGGACCAGGATACTGCTGCACTCTCAGCACCCACTCTGGGTTTTGTAAACACTGCTGAATGGATGGACTGACAAAGGGCAAGCCCCTGCTACCCTCCATTCACATAAAGGGCTTCAAAGCCTGGAAATGGCTGCAGTTCCCCAGAGCTCAGCGGAGGCTCTGTGACACTGCTTTGACTTTAAGACCTGTTTCGAGCCTCTCACCAACCAAAGTGGCTCCATAGGGCAGATCTTCCAAGGTCCCCCATGCACCCACCAAGGCTGTGGCCATTCTTGGTGTAGAAACAGGTGCCATTGATGAGGTTAACACAGCAGCCGATTACATCTCCTGTGGTGAATGTGGGACCATAGGGCTGGCCAGTCCCTGAAGAGCAGAAGGAATGCCCATCATCGCCATGGTAGCCATAGGAATGTTTGTCCCAACCTGCGAGGGAGGAGAGAATAGCAATAGCTGAGTAAGTCTTTGAGAGGGGTGCAGGAAGCCCACCTACATCTTAGCCCCTCTGCCCAGCATAAGCCCACTTTAGTCCAGCACTCTTGGCCTTGCACAAAGGCAGTAATAGACAGGGCCTAACTATACACCCAGCAGGTCACCAGCACCAGAGGAGCTGGGGCACCCGACAGAAGAATGATCCCAACTATGGTTAACAGGAACCCAAATCAGTGACATGGAAAGGACACACCAGAAGGCAGCAGAACAAAGAGGTGGTCAGGAGAAGTCTTGTGAAGGAGAGGGGGCAAGAACTGACATTGGAAGTATATCATAGTGGCTTGCTTAAAATGTTTTTTAAATTGAGGAATAATTTACATAAATAAGATTCTCTTGGCTTGGCACCTGTAGCTCAGTGATTAGGGCGCTGGCCACATACACTGGGCTGGTGCATTGGAACCTGGCCCAGGCCTGCTAAACAATGATAACTACAACCAAAAAATAGCTGGGCCTTATGGCCAGTGCCTCAGCTACTTGGGAGGCTGAGGCAAGAGAATCACTTAAGCCCAAGAGTCTGAGGTTGTTGTGAGCTGTGACACCACAGCACTCTACCAAGGGGAAAATAGTGACAATCTGTCTCCAAAAAAATGTACATGATTGTACATTTGTACTGCTATCACAATCAAAACAGAACATTACTCAAGTATAAAATTAAGTATTTTTTATTAGGATTCTAAAAGGAAGAAAGTAAAATGTACAAGTTTAATAAGTTTAATAAAAAGGGCCTTCCCTTTTGAAATTAAAAAAAAAAAAAACCATAACATTACTCTAAGAAACTTCCCTACTGGCTCTCTGCACTCAGTCTGTTCCACCCACCTCCAGCCCCTGCCAACACCAATCCGATTCGTTCCTATAGTTTTGCCTTTTCCAAAATTTCATAGAAACCGAATCATACAACATGAGGTGTCTTATTTGGTTTCTCGCACTTAGCATAATGCATTTGAAGAGTCATCCATGTGTTAGAAGTCAGTATTTCCTTCCTTTTTATTGCAGTCCACTTTATGAATACACCACAGTTTGTCTATCCTTTGACCAGTTGACATTTAAGTCATTTCAAATTTTTAGCTATTATAAATAAAGCCAACAAATATTTGCATAGAGATCTTTGCTCATATATGTTTTCATTTCTCTTGGGTAAATACTTTTAAGAGTATTGCTGGGTCATAAGATAAGTATATGTTTGACTTGATAAGAAACTGCCAAACTGCTCTCCAAAGTGGCTGTGCTGTTTTGTATTCCTACCAGCAATGTCAGAGTTCCATATCCTCACTAGTAATTGGTAGTCTTGGTTGTTCACATATTTTTTTCTTGCAGCTTTTTTACTGAGTACATAGTGATTTTATTAATATCATTATAGTTTTAATTTGCATTTCCTCAATAACCAAAGACATTGAGCATTTTTCATGTATTTATTTGCTATCTGTTTATTAGAAAATTATTTGATTGTCTACTCAAATATTTAACCCATTTTTATTGGGTTATCATATTGAGCTGTAAAGTTTCTTGACACATTTTGGAATAAATCCCTTTATGTTTTGTCAGTACTTTCCTCTCATCTGTGGCTTGTCTTCCTTTTTTTTTACTGAGACAGAGTCTCAGTTTGTCACCCTCAATAGAGTATGGCATCATAGCTCACAGCAACCTCAAACTACTCTTGGGCTCAAGCGATTCTCTAGCCTCGGCCTCCCTAGTAGCTGAGAGTACAGACACCTAACACAATGCCTGCTATTTTGTTTGTTTATTTAACAGGCCCGAGCCAGGTTCAAACCCACCAAGACCAGAGCATGTGGCCAGCGCCCTAACCCATTGTTGGTGGTGCCCAGCCATTGTCTTCATTTCTTTTTTTTTAATTTTTTTTTTTTTAGAGACAGAGTCTCACTTTATCACCCTCAGTAGAGTGCTGCGGTGTCACAGCTCACATCAACCTCCAACTCCTAGGCTTAGGCAATTCTCTTGCCTCAGCCTCCTGGGAGATTCTCTTGCCTCAGCCTCCCAAGTAGCTGGGACTATAGGTACCCGCCACAATGCCCAGCTATTTTTTTGTTGCATTTTGGCTGGGGGCAGGTTCAAACCTGCCACCCTCAGTATATGGGGCTGGCTCCCTACTCACTGAGCCACAGGCACTGCCCAATTCTTTAAAATTTTAACTTCTGGCTGAGCGTCTATAGCTCAAGTGGCTAAGGCACCAGCCACATACACCAGAGCTAGTGGGTTCGAATCCAGCCCGGGCCTGCCAAATAACAATGACAACTACAACAAAAAAATAGCCGGGCATTGTGGTGGGTACCTATAGTCCCACCTACTCGGGAGGTGGAGGCTAGAGAATCACTTAAGCCCAAGTGTTTGAGGTTTTTGTGAGCTGTGACGCCCCAGCACTCTACCCAGGGCGACAGCTTGAGGCCCTGTCTCCCAAAAAATAAATAAATAAATAAATAAATAAAGATAAAATGTTAACTTCCAATTGTTTCTCGCTATTATATCAAAATAAAATTCATTTTGGAGGTAGAGAATGGGGTCCCTTCCTCTTTTTTTGAGACAAAGTCTCCCTATGTCGCCCTTGGTAGAGTGCTGGGGTGTCACAGCTCACAAAAACTTCAAACACTTGGGCTTAAGTGATTCTCTTGCCTCAGCCTCCCAAGTAGCTGGGACTACAGGCGCCTGCCACAACACGCAGCTATTTTTGGTTGCAATTGCCACTGTTGTTTAGCTGGCCCAGGCCAGGCTCAAACCTGCCAGCCTCTGTATATGCGGCTGGCACACTACTCAGTGAGTTAGGGGCAGCGGGCCAAGGTTTCTTTGTTTCTTTTTTAGGTGATAAAGATGTTCTAAAATTAAATTACAATAAAAAAATAAAATTAGATTACAATGACAGTTACACAATTCCTTAAATATGCTAAAAACCACTGAATTGTAC
>NW_003852546.1:1206416-1229028 GCF_000181295.1 Otolemur garnettii | reverse complement strand
GGGCGCCCGTAATCCCAGCTACTTGGGAGGTAGAGGCAGGAGACTCGCTTGAGCCCAGGAGTTGGAGGTTGCTGTGAGCTGTGACCTGTAACACCATGGCACTCTATCCAGGGCGACAGCTTGAGGCTCTGTCTCAAAAAACAAAAAGTTTCCTTATTTCTTTCAATGATTTATCAATTTAAATAGATTTGTCCAAAGGAAGAAAATGCACAGTAGCCACAGAAGGCTAAATACTTAGCTCACCAAAGATGTCTATGACCTAATCCCCACAACCTGTGACTATGTCACCTTCTATGGTTAAAAAGGATTTTGTAGAAGTGATCAAGTTAAAGCTTTTGACATGAAGATTATCCAGATGGGCGTAATGCAATCACAAGGGTTCTCAAAAAATGGCAAGTGCTACACCAAGGGCTTTGAAAGATGGAGGAAGAGGTCAGGAATCAAGGGACACAGGCAGCCTCTAGAAGCTAGAAATGAGAAGGAAATGGGTTCTTCTCTAGAGCCTCCAGAAAGAATATAGCCCTGTAAACACCCTGACTTTACAACTTCTGTTCTCCAGAACCGTAAGAAGATTATTTCAAGTCACTACTACTCTTGTTATAGCACAACAGGAAACTAAGATGGTGCTCTGTGGTTACAGAAGCTACTGAACATCTGGAATTAGCAGTGCTGCAAAGTGACGCCTCAGCTCCCTGTCTCCTGTTCCTCCACGTGCTATGAAGTTAAAAGTGAGTTCAAGAAAATCACAGACTTGCAATGTACCTCTGAAGTTATCCTCTTATGGCAGATACTTTTTCCTAAGAGCCTTTGTGTGTATATGAGATGTGTACCTTGTAAGTATGTGTATATAAATATGTGTGCAAAAAGGCAGTTTGGGGTGAAAAACAGAATATTTTATGGCTTATGGCCATGGCGCTATCTTCCTATGCTCTGGAAAGGACAAACACCATCCACTTGCTACCAAATAATTAACAAAGGACTACTCACCTCCTTAGACTCTGATTTCTTCTCTACAAAATGGTAGGGGAAAGATTAGCCACTATTGTCAAAGGGCTCTAGATATCTACTCCTAAGAAATATTCCAAGATTCCAATCCACAGACAAATATAGTAAACTCCCCACAAGGGTTGAGAAACTGAGGCATTGAAAGGCTAAGGGAAGGCCTGTGGTCTTGTGGATAACACTCTCAGCTCACTTCTTTCTTCTGGGGATACCCAGGTAAGCACCAAGCAGGTATCTGCAATGGTTAAGCCACTTCCTCCTTCCTGAAGTGGTACCCAATCTGATCACGTAGCACTGATGCTCAGTGAACCACCCTTCCCAATCTCCCCTCAGCCCCAACACCTTCCTCTTCTGACATCCCCTTCCCCACTCCTGCTCTTTTTTTTTTTAGAGACAGAGTTTCACTTTATCACCCTCAGTAGAGTGACATGGCGTCATAACTCACGGCAACCTCCAGCTCCTGGGCTTAGGTGATTCTCTTGCCTCAGCTTCCCGAGTAGCTGGGACTACAGGCGGCCGCCACAATGCCTAGCTATTTTTTTGTTGCAGTTTAGCTAGGGCTGGGTTCGAACCTGCCATCCTCGGTGTATGGGGCCGGCGCCCCACTCACTGAGCCATAGGCGCCACCCACCCCACCCCTGTTCTTGAAGCCAAGGTGAGCAATTTTCTAAACATGACCCCAGAAACAGGTACCCCTCTCCGGGTGGGCCTACTGAGAGGCTTCAAATGTGAAGTAAGAGTTGTCACCTTTACCATAAGGGCAGACAGTTGACTCAGAAGGTAGTGGGATGTGAGAGCCAGAAGAGATCAAGGGGATATAGCTGCCTGGGTGAGGGACAAAGAGATGGTTGGGGCTACACAATAGGGAAAGCACTCTAACAAAAATATGCCGCCCAACTAACCACTCTTCCCTCTCCAAAGAGAATAAGACTTGTCACTTTCAGGGATAGGTGACTAGCCTCATGCCCACACAAAAAAGCCCATCCCCAGCCATGTCAGGCACCTATCAGATGCCAGTACAAGGGGAAGCCAAGCCACATTGGGGCCAGGAGGCAGAAAGCCTCGTGTGCCCAGTTTAGAGGTTCTGGCACCACCCACTTCCCCTGCATCATCACTCACATGAAAAGTCAAAGTCATAGAAGCCTCAGGGTGGCTGAGGAAATGGTTCATCACTTTGGCATTCCCAGATGCTATCCTTGTTTATAGTGCCCTAGAGGTGGATGACTCTCTACAAGGTGCCAGGGACTCTAGTATGATCATGCCAAAAGCCCACTCACACAACTGCCATCTGCCAGGACACATCTAGAGACTCGGGCCCAGGGCATCTAGGAATGGAGAGGGTTCCTACTGCCAAAAGGAAAGGTTTCTGCATCATCCGCACATTAGCTAGGAACTCTGCAAGGGCCTGGTGTTGTGTCTGCCCACGAGGTTCTGTGCTGGCCCACGGCTAACCAGTACACAGGGGCTAGCCCTCACAAAGCTAACCTGAGCATTGGCCACCAAACCACTCACCTCTCCCTAACAAATGGGTCCAGTCATCACTGTAGTTCCCTACTTGAACTTCTCCTTCAAGGATGGTGAGAGGATTAAATGAGGAGGTGTGTGGAACACAAGCCTACTTAGGAGACACCCCCTGATGAGATTCCTTCGCCATCGTGAACATCAGCTTTGTGGTCAAGCCTGGACACTTTGAATTTCCTGCTCCCTCCTTCCCTGAAGGAGTGGGCAGAGATGGAGCTGGTCACTAGCCACTTCTCCCAACAAGTCCATCAACAGCAGGCAGCCCAGCTGGGCATGGTGGCTCATGCCTGTAATCCTACCATTCTGGGAGGCAGAGGAGGGTGGATCACCTAAGTTTAGGAGTTGGAAACCAGAGTGAGCAAGAGTGAGACCCCATCTCTACTAAAAATAGAAAAACTAGTTGAGTGTTGTGGTGAGTGCCTGTAGTCCCAGCTACTCAGAATCCTGACACAAGGGGACTGCTTGGGCCCAAGAGTTTGAGTTTGCTATTAACTAGGATACTATAGCACTCTACCCAGGATATAAAGTGAGATTTTGTCTCAAAAAAATAAATTAAAAAAAATAGCAGGCAGCCCCAGAGGTGTTCTACTCTTGCTTGTTCCTAGTTTCCTGGGGAGGCTACCTGACCTTTGGAGGACTTGATGGAGTTCAGTAGCCATGCCCAGTGATTCTCAGAATGTCACTCTCGGCTCGGCGCCTGTAGCACAGTGGTTACGGCACTGGCCACATGCATCGAGGCTGGCAGGTTCTAACCCAGCCTGGGCCTGCTAAATAACAATGACAGCTGCAACAAAAAATAGCCAGGCGCTGTGGCAGGCACCTGTAGTCCCAGCTACTTGGGAGGCTGAGGCAAGATAATCGCTTAAGCCCAAGAGTTTGAGGTTGCTGTGAGCTGTGGTGACAGCACTCTACGGAGGGCGACATAATGAGACTGTGTCTAAAAAAAAAAAAAAAAGAATGTGACTCGCTCTTGAGGCTAGCTATGGAGGGAATGGTGCAGGCCTGCCATGACCAGGTACTTGAGCCTGGAGATGCTGTGGAAAGAGCCCATGTGCCCTGGGAGAATGCATCATGGCAGGGCTGCTCCACAAGGGTGGTAACTCACACAAAGCCATTACTCTCCATAAAGCCAGCACACAGATGCTTTCCCTATAACCACACATGTCTTGAAAAATCTGACAGGATCCACCGGTTGGAGTAGCCTGACCATGGATAATGGGAAAGCAAAGGCAATATTTTCATTCAGCAAATGCTGCAGGATGGCATAAGAGAACACTGTCGTGGTACTTCCATGGCTCTTCCTTGAGCTTTTAGAACCAAGGAACAGAATCAGGGCAGTGCCTGTGGCTCAGTGGGTAGGGCACCGGCCCTATATACCAAGGGTGGTGGGTTCAGACCTGGTCCCGGCCAAACTGCAACAACAACAAAAAAAACCCAGCCGGCCACTGTGGCGGGCACCTGTATTCCCAGCTACTCAGGAGTTTGAGGCAAGAGAATCGCCTAAGCCCAGGAGTTGGAGGTTGCTGTGAGCTGTGACGCCATAGCACTCTACCAAGGGGGATAAAGTGAGACTGTCTCTAAAAACAAAAAAAAGAAAAAAGAAATAGGATCAATGCAACCCTGAGGCTTCTGGCAGCCTCAGGAGGGTCTTCTCTTCATGATAGCTCAGCATGGAAGCCATAGAAAAAGGGGAGGAGAAAAAGGCTTGCCTCTGTAGGTAGCTAATGACACCAGGGCTGACAATAAGTAGGGCATGTCTTCCCCACTAGCATCTAGGCCCTCAACTGAGACAGAGCCCAGGTGTCAGTTTGAAGCTATAAGCAGGGTGAGGGACAATGTAGCTAATACCTGCACAGAAAAGGGACTGTCCACAGATTATACCCTCCCCACCCAAAAGAAATAGATTCCTGATGGTCAGAGAGGTCCAGGGCCAGAATGGGTCTAGCTGGGTCTAAATAGGATATGGTTTAGAAGGCATTAGGCCTACCTAGAAAGGTGACCTGCCAGTGACACCTGTAACTCAGTGAGTAGGGCACCAGCCACATATACTCAGGCTGGCAGGTTCGAACCCAGCCCAGGCCAGCTAAACAACAACTATAACAACAGCAAAAAATAGCCGGGTGTTATGGAGGGCACCTATACTCCTAGCTACTTGGGAGGCTGAGGCAAGAGAATCTCTTAAGCCCAAGAGTTTGAGGTTGCTGTGAGCTGTGATGCCACAGTGCTCTACAGAGGGTGACATAGTGAGACTGTCTCAAAAAAAAAGAAAAAGAAAAAGAAAAAAAGAAAGGAAAGTGACCCACCAATACCTTAGGCCCCCACAGGACAAGCTGGGTCCAGGCTAAAGCAAGCTAAATATTAAGGAAAGGGGTGGCTCTAACCCATAGCACTGGGCTGCAACCTCAGCCTGCAGGATGTGGGGTCTCTCTTCTAGGGTTGGGTTTGGCTTTTGCTTGCTTCTCTCTGAGTTCTTTTCATACACCTGGGGAAAGTCAGTGAATGTGTGTGACCTCTGTGTTTTGCGCACATCCTCAGAGCCTAAAAGACAAGCCTGTGTAAAATTTTTCCTAAAAGGAGTCCCAGAAGTGTTACTGAAGTGTTTCTAGGGTCCTCTGGATACAGATCCCCTCTACCTAGCACCAGGAAGGTTAGGCTGAATGTTACCAGTCTCCACTGTGCTCTACCTCATGAGGACCCAGCCTCACCAGTGGACACTTGAGAATCTCTGTTTTCAGAGACTGATAAACTCAGGTTTCAGAACTGGCTCTTCTGCTGTCGATGAAACCTCTTATCTCAAAGGATTTAACTTGCCCTGAAAAATTCAGTGTTAAGGCCAGAATTTTTACCTCTATAAAACAGAGGTGAGAGCTGGTATTTGGAAGAAGAAAACAGGAGAGTACAGATAAGAATTCCCATGCCCAGGAATAATCATTTCTAGATCTCACCAAATTGTCTCGCTTCAAAAAGGCTGCCGAGCAGCACTGGAGCTCTGTGGGTGAGGAAAGAAGCCCACAGAAAAAGAACACAGGGGTGGCTGGCCATAGGGCCAAGTGCACTGCTAACCCAAGGAAAACAGCAGGGAAACAGAGGGACTCTTACAAGTGGGCTTCTTAGTAGGGACCACACTGGGTCCTCCAGCACTGACACCATTAACCTCCAAGTTACCCACCAGCTATCTACCCCTGGGACCCAATTGGTAAACTCATCCTCTGTTCTGGACTGTCCTAAAGAACATGTTGCCCTTCAGAGCTACAAGACTGCTGAGTATTTACTTCCCCACTCCCATCCAGGTCATTTTCCTAGGATACCTTGGACAGAGAAAGGACAACAGGAGACAGCACCATAGCTCAGTGGGTAGGGTGCCGGCCACATACACCAAGGCTGGCAGGTTCAAATCCGGCCCAGGCCAGCTAAACAACAAAGACAACTACAACAACAACAAAAAGACAGGTGCCTGTAGTCCCAGCTACTTGAGAGGCTGAGGCAAGAGAATCACTTATGCCCAAAAGTTTGAGGTTGCCATGAGCTATGATGCCACAGTACTTTGTCAAGAGCAACATAGTGCCACTCTGTCGTCCCCCCCCCCCGCAAAAAAGGACAACATGAGAAAAGCAGAGAGACTGAGGAGCACCAGATACACAGCCCAAGTCTCTCTTCCCACAGTCCTGGTTCTGGGCAGCTGCTTCAGGGACTTTCCCAGCTGACCCCTTTTCCAGGGAGGGCTGGCTGGATGCATGCTACTGGCCTGAATTACAGGGTGACAACCAATGGGCTCCTTCCTTCCATCAGCCTCTGTCAGGCACTGACTTATATAGTAGTGCCCATAATCAGGCCAGAGGAGTTGAGACCTATTCCCAGGTGCTCCACGGCAAGAAGCCTCACAGGGCCCTCAGGGCTCCACTCATCCAGCTGAAGAGAAGCACGGCTTCCCTCACAAACCAAGCAGCCCCATGGCAGACTCCCAAGAAGCATTATAGGTCCTGGGATGAAAAATGCTTCGGAGAGAGGTGGTGGTTAATGATGGTCACTGTGGGGGTTCATCACCTGTGTACAACACAGATCTCAGCCTATATGCAGGGGGACAGAAGCAGTGCCTATTTGGCAGGTATAGATAGAACAGCATTTCCAGATTACTGGAAACCCATCTACATGCCAATAATCTCTAAAACAGCCACTGCATAAAGCCACCTGCTACTAGATTTTGTTCCAAGCAGATACTGCATATTCTGCACTCTTAGGTGGAGAGAGAGGAAGGATCTCAAACACCCTGTAATTTATTTTCAGTGCTTGCCACATGGGCAGGGACCAGACTCTAACCTCGTGAACCCGGGACAAACCCCTTGTGTTCTGCCCTGATCCCTGCTATCAGCGGTTCCTTTCCATGGCATAAGCAGATGTGAAATATCAGCTGTTTGCAGAATGTGTCCTATCTAGTAGTAGCCGCCTTCTGCTGGGCCAATACTTGCAACAGCCCACTCGGAGAAGGCTTGGGAAGGGAAGCTCTATGAAAGGAAAAGATACCCACTTGATCATGACCATCCTGTAAAAGGAAAGCAGACAGCCCCACCCTCCACACATAGACCCCTCCCCTCCTCTCCCTCCCACCACAGGCCAAGGCCTGGTTGCCGGGCACCACCTACTTCAAGAATTATGCCCCCATCCCCAATCTCTGGCTGTGGTTCTTCCAGCTCCTTCTTTTCTTTCTTTCTTTCTTTTTTTTTTTTTTTTGAGATAGAGTCTCATTATGTTGTCCTCCATAGAGTGCCATGGCATTGCAGCTCACAGCAACCTCAAACTCTTAGGCTTAAATGATTCTCCTGCCTCAGCCTCCCAAGTAGATGGAACTACAGGCACCCGCCATAATGCCCAGCTGTTTTCTTGTTGTAGTTGTCACCGCTGTTTAGGAGGTCCAGGCCAGGTTCAAACCCTCCAGCCTTGGTATGTGGCCGGTGCCCCACCTACTGAGCTACAGACACTGAGCCCAGCTCTTCCTTTTCTAACAATTACAATCAATGGAAGTATGCCTCAGTGGGCCCGATGCTGCTTGGAGGGGTTGCAGTAATGAAGGTAATATATGGCACACCAAGCGAATAGCTGCCTCCTCTGCAGAAATGGAAGAAGGAAGGTATCAGCCATCCAGCTTTGATGCAGCTAGGGTTCCTATCAACACAGATTGAGTCCCCCTGGCTCTGTCTGAGGCTTGAGACCCTGAAGCAAGATCAGTCTTTCCTCAACCCCCTCAAAGCATCGATCTTGGGAGAAGCCCAAGCCTACTCTCTATCCACAACCCTGACTTAGTCTCTCTGCTTCCCCAATCCAGGATCTTAGCCCCTAGATAGGCCCTAGATGTGTCCCTGCTTCCCTGCCAGTTCACGAAAGCAAGGGCGGGGATGCAGGTATACTCACCTGCCTGCAGATCACCTTGTCCTGCTTCCAAGTCATTTAGCCAAGGGCTCTGACATTCTTCTTTTGAGGCACACCTGTTCCTTAGTTTCAGACTTGCGAAAGGTAAACATCAAAAACTTCCACATACAGAACCTCTGACTATGCAAGCTAAGACATGCCCACATACTCCCTGGAAAGTTTGAGCACCTCAGCCTCACTGGAGAGGCACTTCATGTTAACATCTACCCCAGGATCCAAGTGAGACTCCAGAGTACCTGCCTTCTGCCCAGATAGTTCTAGATGCAAAATGCCTTTGCTGAGTCAGTATAACCTACAAGAAAACACTCAAAACACCAATGTCCTGCTGTGCCATCTTTTTCTATACTCCAACTCCAGATGTTTGGAACATGTCTACTAAAATACAGAAAATATAAGCACTTAAGAGAAAAGATAGTTTCAATTACAGCTAATTCCACTCTTGAGTAGAAATATTCATAAAAAAGACTTTTTTTTTGAGACAAATCACAGTAACCTCGAACTCCCAGGCTCAAGTGATCCTCCTGCCTCAGCCTCCCAAGGAGCTGGGACAACAGGCACCCATCACAATGCCCAGCTAATTTTTCTATTTTTGGCAAAGATGGGGAGCTCTTGAACTCCTAAGCTCAGGTGATCTACCTGCCTCAGCCTCTCAGAGTGCCAGGATTACAGGCATAAGCCATCATACCTGACCCATTAAAAAAATTATGTCCTGGTACTTCTTTCTTCGGGTAGAAAAAAATACCCTTTCTAGCCGGGCGTTGTGGCGGACGCCTGTAGTCCCAGCTACTTGGGAGGCTTAGGCAAGAGAATCGCCTAAGCCCAAGGCGTTGGAGGTTGCTGTGAGCTGTGACTTCACGGCACTTTACCAAGGGTTAATAAGTGAAACTCTGTCTCAAAAAAAAAAAAAATATCCTTTCCCAATAATAAGAATAGCTAAAACTGGCTCAGCACCCATAGTTCAGTGGTTAGGGTGCTGGCCATGTACACCACAGCTGGTGGGTTCGGACCTGGCTTGGGCCTGCTAAACAAACAACCAACAACAACAAAATAGCCAGGCATTGTGGTGGGCACTTGTAGTCCCAGCTACTTTGGAGGCTAAGGCAAGAGAATCGCTTAGGCCCAAGAGTTTGAGTTACTGTGAGCTATGATGTCATAACACCCCACAGAGGACAACAAAACGAGACTCTGTCTCAATAAAAGAAAATAAAGACTAATCTTGCTTCAGTGTCTTGTGCCTGTGGCTCAGGAGTAGTAGGGCTCCAGCCCCATATATCAAGGGTGGCGGGTTCAAACCTGACCCTGGCCAAAATGCAAGAAAAAATAGCCGGACAGTGAGGGAGACGCCTGTAGTCCCAGCTACTCAGGAGGCTGAGGCAAGAGAATCACCTAAGCCCAAAAGCTGGAGATTGCTGTAAGCTGTGACACCACAGCACTCTACCAAGGGGGACAAAGTGAAACTCTTGTCTCAAAAAAAAAAAAAAAAGAATAGCTAATACTGCATTTATATACCCCCTTTTCATGTCAGGCACTAGTCTAAACACTTTATAGGAATTAACTCAGTCCTCCTATATAAACATCCTATATAAAAATTAGATACCAGATACTAGTATTATTTCCATTTACAGATGAGGAAACCGAACCACAGAGGTAACACAGCTGCCAGGATGCAAATGGAGACAGCATGGCTCCAGAGTCCATATTCTGCTTCACAAGTAGACCAGAACCCTTAAGGCCTGTTTCCCCACAATACCAAATGTGAGTCTAGCCCAGGAGTCCTCAAACTTTTTAAACAGGGGGCCAGCTCACTGTCCTTCAGACCATTGGAGGGCTGGACTGCGGGCCCTTGTCCCGGACAAGTCAGCTGCTAAGCAGGACAGGCAGCAGCAGCAAAAACACCTGACAGACTGGATAAATGTCCTAGGTAGGCTGCATGTGGCCCACAGGCCATAGTTTGAGGACACCTGGTCTAGCCAATTCACTGACACTGAGCTCCAACATACAGAAAAGGGAACACCATCTCACACAAGAACAAGACCCCGGCTCGGCGCCTATAGCTCAACCGGCTAAGGCGCCAGCCACGTACACCTAAGGTGGCGGGTTCGAATCCCCAGCCCGGACCCCCCAAACAACAATGACGGCTGCAACCAAAAAATAGCCGGGCGTTGTGGCGGGCGTCTGTGGTCCCAGCTAACTGGGAGGCTGAGGAAAGAGACTCGCTTGAGCCCAGGAGTTGGAGGTTGCTGTGAGCTGTAATGCCACGGCACTCTACCCAGGGGGACAGCTTGAGGCTCCGTCTCAAAAAAAAAAAAAAAAAAAAAGAACAAGACCCCTTCTCTACTAAAAATAGAAAAACTAGTCAACCATGGTGATGGGCACCTGTTAGTCCCAGCTACTCAGGAGGCTGAGGCACGAGGATCACCTGAGCCTAGGAGTTTGAGGTTGCTGTGAGTTATGATGACACCACTGGACTCTAGCCCAGGCAACAGAGTGACACCGTGTCTAAAAAAAAAAAAAAAGAAAACAAAAGAAAGAAAGAAAAGAAAAAGAAAAGGGGAATAGTCAAATTCTATAGGTAGAAGGTGGTAGAAAAGCCCTTACACACAGTCAGGGCCACCATGTTCAGGGCAGTGTGGTGAGTCTGAGCTCCAAATGAAGGCATCTCCAAGCCAAAGGCAGGCTGTGAGCCAATGGGACCTGACTTAAGACTGGTTCCAGAACCACACGTGCCCCTCACGCTGAGGTGAAGCACAGCAACAGAAACGACCTCATCCCAATGCTCAAGTGCACGATGCCAAACACTGTGCTCACCCGGGGGAATGGTGAAAACAAGATGTGGTTCCAAAGAGCTCACAACCTTGTAAGGACACAGCTAGGTAAATGTGAAGAAGTCACACAGGCAGGATTGCAAGTGTCATCACAGAGATATGGTGAAGGCTGAAGAGTTCAGGTGACATTGCAGGGGGTGTCAAGGAGGAAGGGCCCATGCAGATATATGGTGTTGGCCTGTGCAGAGGGAAGAGGTGGCAGAAGATAAGGCTGAGCGGGAGCCTTTTTCCTCAGGGCATAGGAGTCACAGCCCCAGAGCAGGCAGGCAGAGTACACAGAGTGGGGAGCAGAGGGCTCAGGTAGAGGATCAGTCAGAAGGCCACGGGAACAGTCAGTAGAGAGGCCATGACAGCACAGATGGAGAAGCACAGCTAGATTAAAGAGATCTTTGGGGAGTGGTAGAACCATGCCAGAGGGCAAAGGAGGATTACTCTGAGTCATCCCACTTGAGGGCCAGGGTGGACAGTGGCTATCAGCAGAGATAGGAAATGAATGAGGACCTGGCTTGGGACAAGCAGGTCTGCCGTCTGCTGGACCTTAAAGCAAAGAGCTGAAGTTTCTCAAGGATATGTGGTCTGCTCAAGGGCAGAGTGGAATCAGAGGAGTGATTTGGATACGTCCACTTGGATGGCCCACTAGCTACCCTTTCACTACTCTCTCAGGGTTTAGCAAAACAGAGTCTCCACTCATATGCCATAGTAATCTTCTGGGTCCCTCAAGGGAGGTGAGACTCACCTCCATTGCCAACATACACACACACACACACACAAAATCAACAAAAACAGGCCATCACCAGGCCATTCTATTAACAAAAGCACTCTTTCTCTATTCTTTTGAAACAGGGTCTCACACTGTCACCCAAGCTGGAGTATAGTATCTCAATCACAGCCCACTGCAACCTCGAACTCTTAGGCTCAAGTGATCCTCCCACCTCAGCCTCCCAATGTGCTAGGATTATAAGCACAAACCACCCTGTCCAGCAAAAAGCACTCTTAAAACAAATTATTGAAAAAAAAACAAAAAACAAATTATTGGCAACACTCTTGAAGACACACCACCAACAGCTTGCAGTCCAATCATTGGCTACTCTGAAGATACCATGTCCAGCTGAATTACCTGCCAAAGGGCTTGTCATGTCATCCTATCCTCCTCATCTCTCTGTCCAAGCTACTCCCACATTCTTCTGGATCCCTAAAACAGTCTGAGAGAGTCTCCTAACTGGCCTCCTTGCACCTGCTCCCGCCCCTCAGTGGCTCCCCATAACACCCTGCCAACCACTCAGACCAGCCCCACTGGCCTGCAGCCACTTCCTCAACACCAGGCTCTTTTCCACCTCCTTCCCACAGGCTTTTCACTCTGCCTGGAACCTTCTTCCTCTCTTCCATGGCCCCTTGTCACACTACCACTCCTCGCCTGACTCCTTGTTATCCTTCAGATCCCAGTCTAAATGTCCCTTCTTTAGGAAAGGCTAAAGCTAGCAGACTCTCATGACACCCTTCATGGTACTGACCAAAATGGAAAAGGACTACCACAGAAGAATCTAATAAGTATCTGTCTCCCCTACTAGGTGAGGTCTATATGGACAAGGACTGTGTCTGTATAACCTGCACTGGGCTCAGGGCCTGACTTGTGGTACATACATAATAAATTAATAGGGCTGTCATGGTTGTAATGAAATAAGAGACTGTCTGTAAAGCATCCAGCACAGAGTCTGAACACAGGAGCACTTGGTCACCAAAGGCTCCAACAGAAGCAAAGTACCTGGGTGGTGAGAAGATTTTCTGCCACTCGAGGCTGTGATGGTGCCAAAGAATGACGTTCAAAACCCAGTACAGGCTCAGCGCCTATAGCTCAACTGGCTAAGGCGCCAGCCATGTACACCTAAGGTGGCGGGTTCGAATCCCCAGCCTGGACCCGCCAAACAACAATGATGGCTGCAACCAAAAAAAAATAGCCGGGCGTTGTGGCGGGCGCCTGTGGTCCCAGCTGCTTGGGAGGCGGAGGCAGGAGACTCGCTTGAGCCCAGGAGTTGGAGGTTGCTGTGAGCTGTAATGCCACGGCACTCTACCCAGGGGGACAGCTTGAGGCTCTGTCTCAGACATAAAAAACCCAGTACAAAGAATGATCTTCAAAACCCAGTACTGAGATGAACAGAAGGCCCACTATCATTCCTGAGAGGGGTACTTTCTACTCAGTCTGCACATCTGCCCTTTGCTAGATCTGCCCAGATAGTCAGCTAGCCCTGTATCCTGGGAAAGTCTGACACATCCATCCTTCACAGGGAGAAGCCCTATCTAGATGCAATCTGATTCCTACTTTCCACCTTAAGGATAATCAGGGAGATGATCAGATATAGCAGAAAGGAAAACCTCAAGGAGCTGACAGGTAGAGTGAAATGAAGACAAGTACAACATCCACTGAACACTCAGGCCCATTCTCTTTCCAGAAAGAGATGCACCAGTAAAAAAAAAAAGAGATACACCAGTGAGAAAAATGGATTTTCTTATAATTTGGCATTAGTAATGTCAAAGCATGTTACCAGGAGCTGGCCTTGGACCAGGCCACAGGGGCTGAAAGTCTATTTTTTTGTTAATAAGAAAATGGTTTTATTTCTAATTTTTAGTTTCTATTCAGTTTAAAAATATACTTTTACAGGGCCAGGCACGGTGTCTCACTCCTGTAATCCTAGCACTTGGGAGGCCAAGGTGGGTGGGTTGCCTAAGCTCACAGGTTCAAGACCAGCCTGAGCCAGAGCGAGACCTCACCTCTAAAAATAGCCAAGTGGGCAGTGCCTGTGGCTCACTGAGTAGTGCATCAGTCCCATATACTGAGGGTGGTGGGTTCAAACCCGGCCCCGGCCAAACTGCAACAAGAAAATAGCCGGGCATCGTGACAGGTGCCTGTAGTCCCAAAGTCCAAAAGCTGGAGGTTGCTATGAGCTGTGATGCCATGGCACTCTACCGAGGATGACAGCTTGAGACTCTGTCTCAAAAAAAAAAACAAAAAAAAAAAATAGGGCCAAAATTTTGTGGCTCAAGGAGTAGGGCACTGGCCCCATATACTGGAGGTGGCGGGTTCAAACCTGACCCCAAGCCAAAAATAAATAAATATATGTATATATATATATACACTTTTATTCTGATAATGAAGTTTTACAACTAACAAAGCAGTTGAACTACTACCCATGAATACAGACAGAGATATAATTAACACCTACTTATGTTTCTATACTCTATAAAAATATTCTTCTAATGTCATCTGTTAAAATTAACTACAAGGCTTGGCGCCTGTGGTCAAGCAGCTAACGTGCCAGTCACATACACCTGAGCTGGCAGGTTTGAATCCAAACAACAATGATGGTTGCAACCAAAAAATTGCCAGGTGTCGTGGCGGGCACCTGTAGTTCCAGATACCTGGGAAGCTGAGGCAAGAGAATCGCTTACACCTGGGAGTTGGAGTTTGCTGTGAGCTGTGATGCCACGGCACTCTACCCAGGGCAACAGCTTGGGGCTCTGTCTCAAAAAAAAAAAAAAAAACCAAAGACTAAATACCAAAGACCAAATACCATAGTATTTGTGGACAAAAAGCTAATGGACTCAATCTCTTAAAATACTAAATATATGGGCAGCGCCTGTGGCTCGGTGAGTGTGGTGCTAGCCCCATATACCGAGGGTGGCAGGTTCAAACCTGGCCCCAGCCAAACTGCAACAAAAACATAGCTGGGTGTTGTAGTGGGCACCTGTAGTCCCGCTATTCAGGAGGCTGAGGCAAGAGAATCGCCTAAGCCCAGAAGTTGGAGGTTGCTGTGAGCTATGATGCTATGGCACTCTACCAAGGGCAATAAAGTGAGACTCTGTCTCTTAAAAAAAAAAAAATACTAAATGTATAATAAATATCATATTGTCAACATTTAAATGAAACACATTAAAATGATGACATCCTAAAACATAATTCCTTTAATTTTATTTATTTATTGAGACAAAGTCTTGTTCTGTCAACTTGGGTAGAGTACAGTGGCACAACCTAGCTTACTGTAACCTTCTCAAGTGATCATCCTGCCTGAGCCTCCCAAGTAGCTAGGACTACAGGCACACAACACCATGCCCAGCTAATTTTTTCTATTTTTGATAAAGATGGGGTCTTACTCTTGCTCCGACTGGTCTCAAACGCCTGACCTCAAGTGATCCTCCCTTTTCAGCCTCCGAAGTGACTAGAATTACAGGCGTGAGCCACCAACCGCCAATATATTCATTTTAAAAGATAAATTTATCAATAAAATATTACATCTCTTTCGGCCAGGTGAAGTGGCTCATGCCTATAATCCTAGCACTCCAGGAAGCCAAAGTGTGTGGATTGCCATGAGTTCACAGGTTCAGGATATGCTTTAGTAAGAGCAAGACCAAGTCTCTAAAAAAATAGATGGATGTGGTGGCAAGCACCTATAGTCACAGCTACTTGGGGGCTGAGGCAAGAGAATCGCTTGAGCCTAAGAGTTTGAAGTTGCTGTGAGCTATGATGCCACAGCACTGTACGGAAGACGACAAAGTGAGACTCTGTCTCAAAAAAATAAATAAACAAAATACAACATATATATATATTTTTTTTTGAGACGGAGCCTCAAGCTATCCCCCTGGGTAGAGTGCCATGGCTTCACAGCTCAGAGCACCCTCCAACTCCTGGGCTCAAGTGAGTCTCCTGCCTCTGCCTCCCAAGTAGCTGGGACCACAGGCGCCCACCACAACGCCTGGCCATTTTTTGGTTGCAGCCATCATTGTTGTTTGGAGGGCCTGGGCTGGGGATTCGAACCCGCCACCTTAGGTGTATGCGGCTGGCGCCTTAGCCACTTGAGCCACAGGCGCCGAGCCAACATATATTTTATTTATTTATTTATGTTTTGGAGACACAGTCTCACTATGTCACCCTCAGTAGAGTACCGTGGCCTCACAGCTCACAGCAACCTCAAATTCTTGGGCTCTAGCGATTCTCTTGCCTCAGCCTCCCAAGTAGCTGGGACTACAGGTGCCCGCCACAATGCCCAGCTATGTTTTTGTGGTAGTTGTCATTGTTGTTTAGCAGGCGTGGGCTGGGTTCGAACCTGCCAGCCCCAGTGTACGTGGCCGGCACCCAAGCCGGCAGCCTAGCCACTGGCCATCAAGCCAAAATATTACATATCTTTTAATACTCTGGTACAATATTTCTTCATATACTGCAGGAAAACTAATTGTTGGCCTAGTTATCAACTTAATAAAGGGTCCTTTTCCAACAGTATTAATAGACAAATGTGATGGTTTCTTGATCCAGGGGTATTTCCCTTTGTTTATTTTGTTTTAATTTCATTTATAATTTTAAAACAGATGACATTCAGAAGAAAGAAAATTGAAAAGCCTTCAAAATGAAAATTTTTCCTTCTCAGTCTTGTCTCTAGCTACCCTTCCCAGGAGACAGGCAATAGTACAATTTTTTTCTATAGCTTTCCAAAGATATCCTATAAGTAAATATAGATATGTTTTCTCTCTTTTTGTTAACTTTTGGTAGCATATTATGTATGGGTCTATGCCTTATATTTTTCAGTGTATTTTACCAGTATATCCCAGAGATTAACCTAAACAGCTACTTTAAGAAGCCCCCGTATTCTCTTATGGCTGCATAATTTTCCTTTGTATCAATTTACAAAAAAAAAATTTATTTAACTAATGGTCAGGGTCGCTTAAACTAGCATTCAATAACATTCAATAACAGACTACTATAATCAGTTTTACATATTAAGCCCATAAACATCTCTTTTCTCCACTATTGAAACAGTGGAAAACTCAAAGAATACATTTAGAACAAGCAAAAGATCAGTTTACCCTTGATAGGAAATTATTTTTCTTTGTTCACTAGTAGGCACAGCTATAGGCACTATAGACACATTTACCAAGCAAAGACCAGAAGCTTATATAACAAATGACACAGCCACAACCTATACAAAGAAGCCAAACATACCACATGCCTTCTCATTAATAATGGACGACTAGTTTTCACTTAGGTCAAAGAAAAAAAAGTGTATATTCTTGACAATTAGTTGAATCTTAAGTGAATATAAATCCCAAGTATTTGAAATTAGTACACTAGAAAAAAAATCTGTGATTTTTTTGTTTTTTGACCCCATCTACCCAGGGTCACTCTGTCACCCTGGGTAGAATGCTGTGGCATTACAGCTCACAGCAACTACAAATTCTTGGGCTCAAGTGATTCTCTTGCCTCAGCCGCCTGAGTAGCTGGGACTACAGGCACCCACCACAACACCCAGGTGTTTTTAGAGATAAGGTCTCGATCTTGCTCAGGCTGGTCTCAAACTCATGAGCTTAAGCAATCTACCCACCTTGGCCTCCCATAGTGCTAGGATTACAGGTGTGAGCCGATGCACCTGGCCTTCTGTGATTGTTATTAAACAAAGATTGGAAAATATATAGAGGATTTAAGTGTTACACCCTCTTTGGAGAAAGGTAGGTGCCATTTATGTGTCATAGGCACAAAGAATAGAAAGCCAGGGCAAAACCACAAGGACACTGCCTGCCACCATTATGGCTTCAGAAGAGTTTACACCATGTCATTTGTGTCTACTCAATGGACCAATGGACTGCCAAGTGTGGTGGCTCTCAGCTGTAATCCCAGCACTCCGAGAGGCCCTGGAGGATAGATTGAACTCACGAGTTCAAGACCTCAGACTGAGCTAGAGCAAGACCTCTAAAAATAGCTGGGAGTTGTAGCAGGCGTCTGTAGTACCAGCTACTTGGGAGGCTGAGGCAAGAGAATTGCTTGAGCCCAAGAGTTTGAGGTTGCTGTAAGCTCACCATGGCACTCTACCTAGGGTGACAAATTGAGACTCTGTCTCAAAAAAAAGGACCAATAGACCATCTTTTGGAACCATTAGCCATGGTGGAGGCTTCTGTCTCCTCAACTGTACCCAGTCCAAGTACTGGGTATAAACTTCTGGGCAGAAAACTGAAAGGGTGCCAGATTGGCAGAGGAAGACCATCAGCAGGGCCCAGGCCAGTGCACTAATCTGAGGATGCTCTTAAGAAATTGCCTCAACCATGTTCCACGTGGAACACCACTTAAAGACTTTGATCTTTAACACAGTGAAGTAACAGGAGTCAGGGCTGGCAGTAATCTTCTTCCCAGTACATGCTGAGCTCTAGGCTGGTCAACAAAGGCCAATGGGAGTAAGGGCTACTGAGGCGTATCCCCACTAGGAGCAAGCTCAGGTCACCTGGTTATGACTGCAAACAGTTCAAATTCCATGAATAACAATCACTAGCCAATTCATTTTTGGAATGGAAGCCCACACCATTCTGGCCCAAAGGCCACATTTCAGGATTCTCCATCTAATGGCTTGCCTAGAGAGAAGTGGCCAGCAAATAAAGTCCTCCCCAGCCTTTCAGCTGCCACCATGACTCTCATCGCAGACTAGGAGAGTAGAACAAATGTTCTTTTAAACAGTGACTCACCAGGAAGTCTGTTCATGTTGACACCTTGAGCTGAGAGTCCTATTCCCATGTACCTTCAAAAAAGCACACACACACAAAAAAACTTGAATTAGCAAACAATTATACGTCTTTCTTCTCAAATATTTCTAAGTAAAAGATAGAAAAATGATTAAAGCAATCAATGTAGACACTCTTTTAACAAACTAGTGGTCTCTGAAGAACCTTTACATTTTGATTTTTTTTTTTTGGAAACAGAGTCTCAAGTTGTCACCCTGGGTAGAGTGCCATGGTATCACAGCTCACAGCAACCCTCAAACTCTTGGGCTTAAGCGATTCTGTTGTCTCAGTCTCCCAAGTAACTAGGACTACAGATGCCCACCACAACGCCTGGCTATTTTGTTGTTGCAGTTGCCATTGTTGTTTTAGATGGCCCTAGCCCACTTCGAACTTGCTGGTCTCAGTGTATGTGGCTGGCACCCTACCCACTGAGCAACAGGCACCGCCCTACATTTTAATTTCTAATAACAAGCATCTTAATGTCTTATGCAGCTGGAGAAACAGCAGATAAGTGTTTGCATGTAACCATGAACCACTGGCATTAGATTCAGAGGAAAATGGCATGTAATCATGACTTCCAGTCCCTTGGCTTTCCTGCTCTTGCTAAGGCACCAGAATCTTCTCCTAAGAAGTGCCTAAAGTAGCTCAATACTAGGAAGTGGCTGGGTGCAATGGCTCACAACTGTAATCCTAGCACTCTGGGAGGCTGAAGAGGGTGGACTGCCTGAGCTCATGAGTTCGAGGCCAGCCTGAGCTACAGTGAGACCCTACCTCTAAAAATAGCCAGATGTTGTGGCAGGTGCCTGTAGTCCCAGCTACTTGGGAGGCTGAGGCAAGAGAATAGCTTGAGCTAAGGAGTCTGAGGTTGCTGTGAGCAATGACTCCACGGTACTCTACTGGGGGCGACAAAGTGAGACTCTGTCTCAAAAAAAAAAAAAAAATCCTAGGAAGTGCTTGGCAGAGCAATGCAAGATCAAACCCACATGGCCAAGCCACTCTGCAGCAAGGAGCAGGGTATGGAAAAAGTACAGTCAGGCTGGACCTGCATAGGATCATCATTACCCTCCCTCCATACATACACATTGGCCTTCGAGACCATGCAAAGTTAGGGGTTAGTGATACATGAGGCTTCCAAGATCCCCTAACCCTCCCATATAGGTGCTTAAGCAACTGAGTTGCCACATCAAGGGGGGGCCCATGCTGTAGCAACTCTGTCAAACATGTCTTAGTGACACTGGTGAGAAGGCAAGTCAGAAAAAGAAATGAACTTTTACTTTAGCTAAACGTTCGTAGTGTATAAAGAACTAGGTATTTCCCCAAAAAGTCAGAAATAAGTCATCACCTCCTGAGAGTAAAATAGTAGAAACTCAGATATGATGCCCGACGTTAACCACATCTGAACATGAACAGGTAGCTGAAGTGCTCAGGATATTCAAACTACCAACCAAGAAGACTGAGGTATGCAACCATAACAATATCAATGCACTTAAGGCCATTAAATTGTACACTTAAAAATAGTTAAAATGGTAAATCTGGGCTCATCGCCTATGGGCACAGTGGATATGGCGCCAGCCACATACACCAAGGCTGGCAGGTCTGAACCTGGCCAAGGCCAGCTAAACAATGTCAACTGCAACAAAAAATAGCCAGGTGTTGTAGTGGGCACCTGTAGTCCCAGCTACTTGGGAGGCTGAGGCAAGAGAATTGCTTAAGCCCAAAAGTTTTAGGTTGCTGTGAGCTATGACACCCCGACACTCCACCAAGGATGACATAGTGAGAACTCTGTCTCAAAAAAAAAAAAAAAAGGTAAATCTGATGTTATGTGTATTTTACCACAATTAAAAAATACTTTTTTAAAAAAGCAATTACATAGGGCTCCCTTAATTTGCCCATTTCCAAATGTCTGTACCGCTACATTCTGATTGTCCAGTACTTGAATTCTGCAAGGAGCTTTGCTACATTTCCCCATCTTGGACTATTTCCTCCCTCCTTGGCATGCTCCACACACCCATAACCTGTTTTCTCCCAGGATCCCCAGGCCATAGTGCCTCTGCCCTTTGATTTTTTTCTGGCTGGCCACACCACTGGATTTTGGGAAGCAGTCTCTACCACCCAAATAGAGGATGAGACAGGAAGGGAAGGCTCTAACCTATCTACTTTCTCAGAAACCAGCTATCCCCCAGCATACTATGTAGGAACCAGGAAAAAACACAGACAAAGGCCCTGATATCTTGGCCCATCAAGGTTAGGGGAAAACGGAGAGAAGGGAAAGGAGCAAAAGAAAAGCAACAGCATTTCAAAGAAAAAAATTCTTCTCTTTCAAAGTTTAAAGGAAGTTTTCTGCCTTGTTTTTTTGTTTTTTTTCTTTTTTGAGACAGAGCCTCAAGCTGTCCCCCTGGGTAGAATGCTGTGGCATCACGGCTTACAGCAACCTTCAACTCCTGGGCTCAAGCGAATCTCCTGCCTCCACCTCCGAAGTAGCTAGGACTGCAGGCGCCCGCCACAACGCCTGGCTATTTTTTGGTTGCAGCCATCATTGTTGTTTGGTGGGCCCGGACTGGATTCGAACCCGCCACCTTAGGTGTATGTGGCTGGCGCCTTAGCCACTTGAGCCACAGGCACCGAGCCACCCTGTTTTGTTTTAAGCAGCATTTGGGACACAGAATTGGATCCTTAAAGGTCAAAGATGCAGACCAATATAGCCTATAGATGCAAAGAACTGCTCAGCCCTTCCCAGAAACACTCAAACTACCTGCCACCTCCTGCCAGAAGGCACTAGCTTCAAGGACCATCCTGAGAAATAGTCTAACCCTGCTAGCAGGATTCCCATTAAAGTATACATTTTTTTCCAGAAAAAGAGCAGCCCAAACAAGCAGCTTCCTGACATTACATGACAGGGGGTGTCAAAAGCTGATCTCCATTCTCTCAATGCCTTAACTGACTAAACAACGAATGACCCCAACAGTAGCCATCAATCCAACTACCACAGTGTAACATAGCCAAGGGTTTCCCTGACTTGACATCAGCCACTCACCCTACCCACCCTGTTCAGAGAGGCCTGGGCCTGTGCCCAACACCACCAGTGGGCCCATCCCTTGCATATAGTACAGACTTCCTGACACTAAGATAAGGGTCACTCTTACAGTGACCAAGCATATAACTATGCCTCGGTGACCCGTGAGCTCCCCTATTTGGACTAGCATTAAGTGATCTAGAGTCACCCAGGAAGCATATGTGCTCCAAACATCAGTTGCTTATGCCTCCCCCCAGGAGAAGCCTCCTCTATCTCTGGCAGCTAGTCCCCCATACCTTCCTACAAGGCTGCTTCACAGTGGGGATGGGGCTAACCAGCAGATGGCCTGGGAGGCTCTATACAAACCACTTCCTGAACTTGAGAATTTGAGTGGATGAACTGAGGGTAGAGTGGCCACAAGAAGCCCATACCCACACCTGGGCGCCATGCTACCTCCGAGTGTCAATGACACAGGGAACAGTCCCCATAGTAAGCCAAATTGCATCACCAAATGAGGTCAGAACAGAGTTGGAGTCAAGGAGAATAAGCCTGAACTCCTCAAACACATATGAAAGTTTTTTCAAAAGTATGATGTTCTAAAACCATAGATGCAGCTTTCTATCCTCCAGGAAGTCTATATGCATTCTAAAGACTATTATCGAGCCAATCCAAGATAAGCAAAACAGGTAAAAGAGCTGTAAGGACACTGTGAATATAATAAAAACATTGAATTATGGCTCAGTGCCTGTAGCTCAAGAGGCTAGGGCACCAGCCACATACACCGGAGCTGGCGGGTTCGAATCCAGCCTGGGCCTGCCAAACAACAATGACAACTACAACCAAAAAATAACCAGACGTTGTGGCAAGCGCCTATAGTCCCAGCTACTTGGGAGGCTGAGGCAAGGGAATTGCTTAAGCCCAAGAGTTTGAGGTTGCTGTGAGCTGTGACACCATAGCACTCTACCCGTCTAACCAGGGTGACAGCTTGACGCTGTGTCTCAAAAAAAAAAAAATGAAAAGAAAAAAACACTGAATTGTACACTCTAAATGTGTGAATTGTATAGCATGTTAAATTACATCTCATAACACTCAACAAACCAGGAATAGAAGGAACCTACTTCAACAAAGGCCATATATGAAAAACTCACAGCTAATATAGTAACTCAATGATGAAAGACTGAAAATCTTTTCTCTAAGATTAGGAATAAGAAATAAAGATGTCTGGCTCAGCGCCTGTGGCTCAAGCGGCTAAGGCGCCAGCCACATACACCTAAGGTGGCGGGTTCGAATCCCCAGC
>NW_003852546.1:1204274-1206217 GCF_000181295.1 Otolemur garnettii | reverse complement strand
AAAAAAAAAAAGAAATAAAGATGTCTGCTTTCTCACTTATTTTCTGTTTTGTTTGGTTATAGAGATAGGCTCTCACTCTTACTCAGGCTAGTCTCGAACTCCTGACCTCAAGCGATCCTCCCGCCTTAGCCACTCCAAGTATTAGGAGTACAGGAGTGATCCATGGCACCTGACCTGCTTTTGCCACTTCTATCCAACATGATATTGGATAGTCTAGCCAGAGTGATGAGACAAGAAATGAAAAGCCTCGAAGTTAGAAAGCAAAAAGTCAAAATATCTTTGTTTACAGGTAACATGATCCTATATACAGAAACCCCACAAACTCCACACAAAAAAGAACATGTTAGGTAATAAAAGTTACCCTCTCTCCACCTCTCAGTTGTATTTCTACACATTAACAATGAACAATCCAAACAACAAATTGAGAAAACAATTCCATTTCCAATAACATCAAAAAGAATAAAATGCATAAAAATAAACTTAATCAAGGAAGCAAAAGATTTGCACACTAAAAACTATAAGGTGTTGCTAAGACCAGCCTGGAATGTTTTCCACTGTGAGACCCCATCTCTACCAAAAAAATGTAAAAATAAGCTGAGTGGGTTGGGCACGATGGCTCCCACCTATAATCCTAGCACTCTGGGAAGCTGAGACAGATGGATTGCTTGAGCTCAGGAGTCCCAGACCAGCCTGAGCAAGAGTGAGACTCTATCTCTACTAAAAATGAAAAACTGAGGCAAGCGGATCACTTGAGCCCAAGAGTTGGAGATTGCTATAAGCTATGACATGAGAGCACTCTACTAAGGGCAACAAAGGAGACTGTCTAAAAAAAAAAATTAGCTGGTACACGGCATGGTGATGTGTACCTATACTCCTAGGTACTTGGGAGGCCGAAGCAGGAGAATCACTTAAGCTCAGAAGTTTGACAGAGTGGGACTCCATCTCAAAAAAAAAACAAGTTGCTGAAAAGAAATTAAAGATACATATCATGGAAAGACATTCCTGTTCTTTTTTCTTTTTTTGTTTGAGACAGAGTCTCATTCTGTCACCCTGGGTAGAGTGCCATGGCATCATCAGCAACCTAAAAACTCTTTGGCTCAAGCCATCCTCTTGCCTCGGCCTTCCAAACAGCAGAGACTAAAGGCACCCACCCCAACACTCAGTTAGTTTTTTCTATTTTTAGTAGGGACGGGTCTTGCTCTTGCTCAGGCTGGTCTTAAATTCCTGTAATCAGGCAATCCATGCTCCTCAGCCTCCCAGAGTATTAAAGGAATAAGCCACGATGCCTGGCCTAAGACGTCCCTGTTCATGCATTGGCAGACTTAAAATTGTAAAGACGTCAATACTACCCAATGTGATACAATGCCATCCCTATCAAAATCCCAGTGACGTTTTTATTTTTTCATGCATCCAAGGTCCTACAATTTAATCAATGTGTTAGGTTTTAGAAACTCATTCCTATTTAATCTAGCCTAGAAGAGACACAGAATTTTAAGATTTTGATTTCTCCATGACAACATTATTACTATTTTTTTTTTTTGAGACAGAGTCTTAAGCTGTGGCCCTGGGTAGAGTACCATGGCATCATAGCTCACATCAACCTCCAACTCTTGTACTCAAGCAAACTAAAAGTTTTTCTCTTTTAGTAGAAATAGGGTCTGATTTTTGCTCAAGCTGGTTTCGAACTTATGAGCTCAAGCTATCCACCTGCCTTGTCTTCCCAGAGTGCTAGGATTATAGGCATGAGCCACTGTGCCCAGTCCATGACAACATTATTATTATTATTTTTTTTTTGAGACAGAGCCTCAAGCTGTCCCCCTGGGTAGAGTGCTGCGGCATCAAAGCTTACAGCAACCTCCAACTCCCGCTCAAGCGAGTTTCCTGCCTCTGCCTCCCAAGTAGCAGGGACCACAGGCGGCTGCCACAATGCCCGGCTATTTTTT
>NW_003852546.1:1202278-1204233 GCF_000181295.1 Otolemur garnettii | reverse complement strand
TGTTTGGCAGGCCCAGGCTGGATTCAAACCCACCACCTTAGGTGTATGTGGCTGGCACCTTAGCCACTTGAGCCACAGGCACCGAGCTCATGACAACATTATTAATACAACTTTATCTGAAAAAAAAGTCTGGTCACAGCATGTTGACTATTTGCTTATGGAATTGGTAAAATCAGACAAAATCTTCAAATTTGAATTTTGAATATATGCCATTAAAAATAATCACTTAATGTGGCCTTATTTGTTTATATCAAAAGGCTTCCTTCCCTCAAAATAAGGCTCTAGGAAAAACTGTTTGAATGAAAAAAAGAAAACTACTATACCTTCTAAAACAGCGAGCTTACAAAACAATGCAGCAGATTGCTAAGGACACTTAGTGCAATGTGAAAGTATGCCCACTGAAAAGGTTTGAAACTAGGCCATAGTCTGGGCACCTGTGGCTCAAGAGGCTAAGGCACCAGCCACATACACCTAAGGTGGCAGGTTCAAATCCAGCCCGGGCCCGCCAAACAATGACGGCTGCAACCAAAAAATAGCCAGGTGTTGTGGCAGGCGCCTATGGTCCCAGCTACCTGGGAGGTGGAGGCAGGAGACTCACTTGAGCCCAGGAGTTGGAGGATGCTGTGAGCTGTGATACCACAGCACTTTACCCAGGGCAATAGCTTGAGGCTCTGTCTCAAAAAACAAAACTTATTACAGCCTCAGGGCCTGTAGTTCAGTGGTTGGGGTGCCTGCCACATGCACCAGGGCTGATAGGTTCAAACAGCCTAGGCCTGCTAAACAAACAACAACAACAACAAAGTAAAAGCAGCTGGGCACTGTTGTGGGCGCCAGTAGTCCCAGCTACTTGGGAGGCTGAGACAAGAGTTTTGCTTGAGCCCAAGGGTTTGAGGTTGCTGTGAGCTATGCTGTAACAATATCTACAGAGGGCAACACAGTGAGACTCTATCGCAAAAAACAACAACAAAAACTTATTACAAAGCTATGGTAGTCATGATTGTTCAGTAATCAAAGCAGTATAGGAATGGCATACAATCAGACACGCAGACCAAGAGAATAGATTAGGGATCCTAGAAATATGCCCTCACATGTACCATCAACCAACTGTGACAAGGGTACCAAGACCATTCAATGGGGAAATGATAGTTTTTCAACAAAGAGTGCCAGGATATCTGGATAACCACGAGGATAAGAATGAAGTTGATCCATTACCTTACATTAGATACAAAAATTAACTCAAAATGGATCAAAGACATAAGAGCTAACACTGTAACTCTTAGAAGAAAACATAGGAAGAAAGCTTCATGACGTTGGATTTGGCAATGATTTCTTGGATATAACATCAAAACCTCAGGTAGCAGGCTCAGCTCCTATAGCTCAATGGTTAGGGCACCAGCCACATACACCAGGCTGTCAGGTTGAACCTGGACTGGGCGTATTAAACAACAATGACAACTACAACAACAACAAAAAAGCCAGGTGTTGTGGCAGGAGCCCAAGAGCTGGAGGCTGCTGTGAGCTGTGATACCACAGCACTCTACTAAGGGCGACAAAGTGAGACGCCATCTCTAAAATAAGTAAATAAATAAAAATAACTAAGAAACTCAGGTAACAGAAATTAACTAGATGTCATAAAAATTAAAACTTTTGTACATCAAAGGGACACTGCCTTATCACACAGTGATAACACAACTTACGAAATTAGAGAAAATATGTGCAAATCATGTACTTGATAAAACGTTGATATCCAGAAAATATAAAGAACTCCTATAATTTAACAACAAAGAAACAAATAACCCAACCTTAAAATGGGTAGAGCAATATGGGCAGTGGGGAGAGAAGAGAGGGAGGTTGGGTGGAGGGAGGGTGATTGGTGGGATCACGCCTACGGTTCATCCTATAAGGGTACATGTGAATCTCTCTAAATGTAGAATATAAATGTCTTAACACAATAA
>NW_003852546.1:1199045-1201926 GCF_000181295.1 Otolemur garnettii | reverse complement strand
AGTACACTGTACCCTATATAAATATTAATGGACACAGCTATGATTTAATAATAAATAAATAAATAAAATGGGTAGAGCACTTGAACAGATGTTTCTCTAAAGAAGGTAGACACTGGCTCTGCGCCGGTGGCTCAAGTGGCTAAGGTGCCTGCCACATACACCAAAGGTGGCGGGTTCAAATCCAGCCCAGGCCCACCAAACAACAATGATGGCTGCAACAAAAAAATAGCCAGGCGTTGTGGTGGGTGCCTGTGGTCCCAGCTACTTGGGAGGCAGAGGCAGGAGACTCGCTTGAGCCCAGGAGTTGGACGTTGCTATGAGCTATGATGCCACAGCACTCTACCCAGGGGGACAGCTTGAGGCTCTGTCTAAAAAAAAAAAAAGAAGGTAGACACTTGGCTAATAAGCACATGAAAAGATGTTCAACATCACTAATCATTAGCGAAATGCAGATCAAAACCACAATGAGAGGTCCAGGCATGGTGGCTTGCTCCTGTAATCCTAGCACTCTGGGAGGCTAAAGCGCGCAGATCACATGAGCTCAAGAGTTCAAAACTAGCCTGAGCTAGAGAAAGACCTCACCTCTAAAAACAGCCAGCCATTGTGGTGGGCACCTGTAATCCCAGCTACTCTGGAGGGTGAGGCAAAAGAATTGCTTGAGCCCAGGAGTCAGAGGTTGCTGTGAGCTATGTGCACTCTACTGGGGGTGACAAAGTGAGACTCTATCTCAAAAGGAAAAAAAAAACCTACAATGAAATACCACTGCATATCCTTTAGGCTGCCAAGAATAATTCTACAACAAAAGAACATAATGAAAACCCCAAAGCCAAACATGTTCTCCGGGATATATAACACTCGTGCATACAAGGAACAGAAAGAACACCACACGAAGGTCACGGACTATACCTGAAAATTAATTTTTAGGAGCTGCTGAGTCCCTGCTTAAGTTGAGTAATTCAATAAAAATAGGTGTGATAAATTTCTCTTTATAGACCCTCTTGTGGTCATGCATGCCTTCCACAAAGATCTCATGACCTATACAGGGCTGGCGACACAAGGATGGGGGCCTGGATCCAGTCCCTGACCTCCAACAGTTGTAATTCCAAGTCATAGTATACTGACTCAAAGTGGGGGATGCCCTGAGGAAGAGAAAGCTGAGCCAAGACCTGGTAAAGGAGATGAGAGGGGGAAAAAATACCATGCTTCATGAGGAAGCAGCAGAATAGAATGTGCAAAGCCCTAAAGACAAGAAAGCTGCCACATGGTCGAGAAACCAAGAAGTTCAGCGTCGCTGGGCTACCGTCTGGGCAGACCTAAAAAGAGCCAAAGCTGGAACAAGAAACAGGCTGTGCACACACAGGCTGCCTACTAGCTTAAGGAGTGCAACTCTATGGGAGGTAAATGGAAGCCACCAAAAGGGCTTAAAAAAGGTACAGCTGATCAAAAAGCTGATACCTAGAAAATGGATTAAAAAGGCAAAACTGGACACTTCCAAAGTCATCCCAGCAGAAGATGACAAGGGCTGGACAAGAACAGAGGCACAGAATGACTTGGAGAGAACCAACTGCTCTTCAGAACATGGTGAACTTACTGGAGGAGAGACTAGGGAAGCCTAGAACACTGCCCAGCACAACCAGTTACCAAAGAAAAGTCTAATCCCTGAGATCCATTTGGAAATTTGGGAGCTAAAGTGCTTAAGCAGAGTCAGTAGCAGGCATGTTCTAGCTCTGCTCTAGCCCTGGCATTATGCTGTGCACAAACATCTGAACAAGCAACATATTTGCAAGGAGCAAATGTACTGGACAATCCCAGATTCACACCCTGAGCAGGTGACTGGAATAGACAAAGGAGCTTAGCTTCCAACACCTCACTTCTTGACCAGGGCTTTCTTTTCACATAGCAGGATGCATCTAAGGAGCTCAGGTATCTACCTAAAACATGAGTCAAAGTAACATGAAAACCATCTGATTTACACTTTTCTTCCATATGGCAGCAAAATGGAAAAGAAACATCATATGCCAGAGAGGTAAGTGTAAAGGGATAACAGATAAGCTCTCAGTGGCGCTGACGGCATCAGTTGGCCTCTCTAACATTCTCAGTTTCTACCCTCAACTGTCAGAACCACAATGCAAACTACAGCTACAAGGAGAGTCACTATGGCCCCCATTTGGGTCCAGAGAGAAAAGGGCAGCCAGCAGCTGCTGGCTGGGTCAAGCAGAGCTGTGATCCAGCAGAGAGGATGCGCTAGAGGAAAAGCACTGCACACGGACATGGGCACCAAAGGCCCTCGGCTCACCACAGTCACTCACAAGTCCACCCAGGAGCTCTCACCATCCACACCACCCACTGCAGGAAGTAGGGGGCTCCACGCTGCCTTCCACTCACCACAGTCAACCAAGAAAGTCCGCTGAAACCCTGCAGTCACATGAAGAGACAGATACAAGTACAGGCCAGTCTTCCTGGATTCTTTTTTCTCTTTAGTTTTCTACATTTTCTATAATTAATTCAAATGACCTTTATAATCACTGACAAAATAACTTTTTTCTGTTTTTTGAGACAGAGTCTCACTCTGTGTCCTGGGTAGGATGCTGTGGTGTCACAGCTCACAGCAACCTCAAACTCTTGGACTCAGGAGATTCCCTTGCCTCAGGCGCCCATCAAACGGCTGGCTAATTTTTCTATTTTCAGTAGAGACAAGTCTTGCTCTTGCTCAGGCTGGTCTGGAACTCCTGAGTTCAGGCAATCTACCTGCCTCAGCCTCCCAGAGTGCTGGGATTACAAGCATGAGCCACTGCGCCCAGCCACTTTTTTTTCTTTTGAGAATAGGGTCTCGGCTCGGCGCCTGTGGCTCAAGTGGCTAAGGCGCCAGCCAAGTACACCT
>NW_003852546.1:1185462-1197284 GCF_000181295.1 Otolemur garnettii | reverse complement strand
GGCAGGAGACTCGCTTGAGCCCAGGAGTTGGAGGTTGCTGTGAGCTTTGATGTCACTGGCACTCTACCCAGGGGGACAGCTTGAGGCTCTGTCTCAAATAAAATTTAAAAAAAAAAAAAGAACAAGCTTTGCTCCCATATCTCAGTGGTTAGGGCACGGCCACATACACCAGGGCTGGAGGGTTCAAACCAGGCCAGGGCCTGCTAAACAACAATGACAACTATAACACTACAACCAAAAACTAGCCGGGCGTTCTGGCGGGTGCCTGTAGTCCCAGCTAGTTGGGAGGCTGAGGCAAGAGAATTGCTTAGGCCCAGGAGTTGGAGGTTACTGTGAGCTATGACACCATAGCACTAGCACTCTACCCAGGGTGACTCTGTCTCAAAAAAATAAATAAATGGGCTTGGCGCATGTAGCTCAAGCAGCTAAGGCGCCAGCCACATACATCTGAGCTGGCAGGTTCAAATCCAGGCCAGGCCTGCCACACAACAATGTCAACTACAACCAAAAAATAGCCAGGCATTGTGGCGGTTGCCTGTAGTCCCAGCTACACGGGAGGCTGAGGCAGGAGAATCGCTTAAACCCAGAGTTGGAGGTTGCTGTGAGCTGAGATGCTAAGGCACTCTACCCAGGGCGACAGCTTGAGGCTCTGTCTAAATAAATAAATAAACAGATAAAAATAAGAACAATTTAGCCAGGTGTGACAGGCGCTGGTAGTCCCAGATACTTGAGAGACTGAGACAGAAGGATCCCTTGAGCACAGGAATTTAAGGCTGCAGTAAGCTATGATGACCCCACTGCACTGTAGTTAGGGCAAGACAATAAGACCCTGTCTCAGAAAAAAAGGTGGGGTGGGGGAGAACAGAATGTAAGAAAGAAAATAACAAATGTTTGGCAAGGATGTAGAGAAAACTGAAGCCTAAATACATTGCTGATAAGGATGCAAAATGGTGCAGCTACTCTGTTAAACAGTTAGGTGGTTCCCCAAAAAGTTAACCATATGACTCAGCAGTTCCAATTTGGGGTGAACACCCAAAAGAACTGAAAAGAGTGAATTTTACCTGTCACGAGTAAATTACATAATCTAATGGTTTGTATCCTCGTATTAATCTGAAATAAAAAAAGAATTAAAAAACTTTAAAAATTGGCTCAGCACCCACAGCTCAGTCAGTAGGATGCCAGCCACATGCACCAAGGCTGGCGGGTTCGAGCCTGGCCTGAGTTTGCTAAACAACAACAACTGCAACTAAAAAGCAGCTGGGCATTGTGGCGGGCACCTGCAGTCCCAGCTACTTGGGAGGCTAAGACAAGAGAATCGCTTAAACCCAAGAGTTTGAGGTTGCTGTAAGCTGTGATGTCACAGCACTCTACTAAGGAGTGATAGAGTGAGCTCTGCCTCAAAAAAAAAAAATTTTTTTTTAATTAGATGGGTGTGGTGGCTCATGCCTACAGATCCAGCTACTGGGGAGACAGAGGCACGAGGATCACTTGAGTCTAAGAGTTCAAGGCTGCAGTGAACTATGATGATACCACTATACTCCAGCCTGGGTAACAGAGAAAGACCCTGTCTCATAAAAATAAAATACAACTATCTTGTATGTGCCAAGAGAAAAAAAATTGAAAAGTGACTCAAATAGTATGTACACCAATGTTCAGAGCAGAATTACAATAGCCAAAGGGTAGAAACAACCCAAGTGTCCATCAACAGATGAATGGATAAATAAAATGTTGTATATGTAAATACAATGGGATATTTTTCAGCCAATAGAAAGAATAAAGTTGCAATACATACTACTTAGATAAATCTTGAAAACATTATGATATGTGAAATAAGTCATACATAAACGGACATAGGATTCCACTTACGTGAACTATCTCAAATAGGCAAATTCATAGAGACAGGAAGTAGATCAGAGGTCACTAGGGGCTGGGCACAGGGAAATGGAGAGTTATTGCTTCATGGGTACAGAGTTTCTATTTGGGGTATTGGAAAACTTTTGGAAATGGTAATGGTTGCACAACATCATGAATGATCAGTGTACTAAACTGTACACTTAAAAATGAATAAAATGGAATATTTTATGTCATTTATATTTTATCACATACACAGAGACACTAAGAACAACCCTATACCTCAGCATGCCAACTTGAACCTTATCTGGTTTTCCTGATGAGAAAAGGAGGGGCCTAGCATAAAGCTCAATAGAAAGCATCAAAGTGGCTCGGCATAGCTCAGTGGTAAGGGCACCAGCCACATACACTGGGGCTGGCAGGTTCAAACCTGGCCCAGGCCTGCTAAGCACAACCACAACAAAACAATAGCTGGGCATTGTGACAGGTGCCTGTAGTCCCAGCTACTTGGGAAGCTGAGGCAAGAGAATCGCTTAAGCCCAAGAATTTCAGGTTGCTGTGTGCTGTGACACCATGGCACTCTACCAAGGGCAACATAGTGAGGCTCAGTCTGAAGAAAAAGAAAGCATCAAAGTTTTTAGCCTTACATCAAGAATAGTTGTGCCTCACTGCTGGCACAGTGTAAACGACAAGAGTGACAGATACATACCCAGTTATTTTTACTTTTACCAATTTCTTCTCAGGGAAAGGTGAATTTTATGAGCAAGCCTATGGGGACTTATTTTTTTTTTTTTTTGAGAGAGTCTTCACTTGGTCACCTTTGGTAGAGTGCTGTGGTGTCTTAGCTCACAGCAACCTCAAACTCTTGGGTTCAAGTAATCCTCTTGCCTCAGCCTCCCAAGTAGCTGGGACTACAGGTGCCCACCACGATGCCTGGCTATTTTTTAGAGTTGGGGCCTTGCTCTGGCTCAGGCTGGTCTTGGACCTGTGAACTCAGACAATCTACCAGCCTCAGCCTCATGGCTGCAATGGCTCTTGAGGGTTGCAGGAAGGTACCAGCACTGTTGGCCACTCAGGTAAAAAGATCAGTCATCAATCCCCCCTACCCCAGATCTCCCAAGTGCTAGGATTACAGGCGTGAGCCACAGCACCTGGCTTTTTTTTTTTTTCCCAGAGGCAGGGTTTAGCTCCATCACCCACACTAGATGCAGTGGCCCCATCAATCATAGTTCACCTAACCTGGAATTCCTGGGCTCATGTTATCCTTTTGCCTCAGCCTCCCAAGTATCTGGGAATACAGGTGTATGTTACCACACCCAGCTAATTTTTTCTTTTTAGAGACAGGTCTTGCTATGTTGCCATTGTGCCTGGCCTATAGGCACTCTTAATAACTGTTGCATAAGATACATGAACCACTGACTACGAGGCTTAAACATTTTTATTTTATTAAGTCATAAACACATAGATCACATATACATTAATGCATTTATGGGATACGATGTCCTGATTTTAAATACAATTTGGAATGCTTACCTCAAATTAGTTAATATAGCCTTCACTTCATTTACTTAATTATTGTGTTAAGATATTTATCCTCTATGCTTAATAGATTTGACAAGTACCCTTGCAATATGCACCAAAGGTGTGTTCCCACCATTTACCCTGCCTCCATCAAACCTTCCCCATCCCCCTCCTCTTTCCTCCTTCATCCTGGGCTATAGTTGTGATTTATCTTTCATATGAAAGTGTGAATGATTATAAATTGGTTTCATAATAGTACTGAGTACATTGGATACTTTTTTTTTTTCTGTTTTGTTTTGTTTTCTTGGTTTTTGGCTGGGGCTGGGTTTGAACCTGCCACCTCTGGCATATGGAGCCAGCACCCCACCCTTTTGAGTCACAGGCACCGCCCTGGATACTTTTTTTAAACATTTTTAATTTAAGCTTCATTAATGGGCTATCACCAGAGCCACAGAGCCCTGACAGGAAGTGATGAAGACAGAGAAAAGAAGACAAAAGTCCTCAGCCTCATGGCTGCAATGGCTCTTGAGGGTTGCAGGAAGGTACCAGCACTATTGGCCACTCAGGTAAAAAGATCAGTCATCAATCCCCCCTACCCCAGATGTCCCAGAATCTCATCTGACAGTTTCATCTTGATATCTAACACCTTACCCACAGACCAATAAGCTGGCAATCTTGTTCTTATCAGAATCTGCTCAGATAAAGGAATCAACAGCCTTTATAACAGGTTGGTCCCTGGAAGATGGTTCAGGAAAAATACCAACTGACATTTAGGTAAAATGAGAGCTAATATTCAGAGCCAGGGATTTTTATTTCATAGTCTGATGGGTCCATTCAAAGCCACAGTCCATCATAACACTAAGCTGCTCCTCCAGCAACAATACCCCACCCTGCCGCTCTGCCAGAAAGCTATACAATTGTCCACTGAGCCCAATTCTGTGCAACCCCCCCCCGCCCCCGAAAAGAACGGCATTACAGAGCTGCATGGACCCAACACTATCCAAGGAAGAATAGGCCAGAAAGCAAAGGAGCCTCTAGTCAGGATGTGCTCATATATAAAAAGTGGGTTCTGAGCATGGGTTAGGAGACCCTCATGTGCCCACTGTCACCAGCACTATCTAAACACCTAGATAGACCACCAGATAGCAAGGGCAGAACAACCCCTATCGGTGGCCATAGGAAGGTTACTCACACACCCTGAATTCTGAACGCCTTCTCTAAAGCTCTGACAGAGTCTCAAGTACCAAACCTTGACTTTCCAGAGTCTGCTGCATTCAAAAATCAAATATACTGTGTGCGGTGGTTCATGCTTATGATCCCAGCACTTTGAGAGGTGGAGGTCAGGAGTTCAAGATCAGCCTGAGTAACCTAACGAGACCCTGTCTCAAAAATTCACTCTGTTACACCAGGCTAGAATGCCATGGCATCAGCCTAGCTCACAGCAACCTCAAACTCTAGGTTCCAAGGATCCTCCTGCCTCAAGGCTGGGCATGGTGGCTGATGTCTATAAGCCTAGCACTCTGGGAGGCAGAGACAGGTGAATTGCTTGAGCTCAGGAGTTTGAGACCAGCCTGAGCAACAGCTGAGACTATAAGCACCACTCCCAAACTAATTTTTCAATTTTTTTTTTTTTTTTTGAGACAGAGTCTCACTCTGTTGCCTAGGCCAGAGCATTGCCTAGACAGATTCACACTCTGTTGCCTATCAGCCTAGCTCACAGCAACCGCAAACTCCCGGGTTCAAGTGATCCTCTTGCCTCAGTCTCCCAAGTAGCTGGGACTACAGGCACCCTCCACAACATCTGGCTAATTTTTCTATCTATTTTAGTAGAGATAGGGGTCTCACTCTTCCTCCAGCTGGTCTCAAACTCGCAAACTCAAGGGATCCTCTTGCCTTAGCCTCCTAGAGTGCTATGATTACACGAGTGAGCCACTATGTGGCTAGGGCGCCAGCCACATACACCTAAGGTAGCAGGTTCAAATCCAGCCCGGACCCGCCAAACAACAATGATGGCTGCAACCAGAAAAAAAAAAAAATAGCCGGGCGTTGTGGCGGGCGCCTGTGGTCCCAGCTACTTGGGAGGCTGAGGCAGGAGACTCACGTAAGCCCGGGAGTTGGAGGTTGCTGTGAGCTGTGAAGCCACGGCACTCTACCCAGGAGGATAGCTTGAGGCTCTGTCTCAAAAAAAAAAAAAGAAAAGAAAAGAAAGAAAGAAAGAAATATCTATGGTGGCACCCTTAGCTCAGTGGGTAGGGTGCCAGCCACATACACCCAGGCTGGCAGGTTCAAACCCAGCCCGGGTCAGCTAGACAAAAAAAATTGCTGGGCATTGTGGTGGGCACCTACAGTCCCAGCTACTTGGGAGGCTGAGGCAAGAGAATCACTTAAGCCCAAGAGTTGGAGGTTGCTGTGAGGTATGACATCACAGCACTCTACCAAGGGCAACAGAGTGAGACTCTGTCTCAAAGGAAAAAAAAAGAAATATGTTTTCTGTATTTGCCCCATTGGTACATAATGGCAATAAATCTGCATTTGTTTAAACCTATGTTTCTCTATCATTCTGCTATTTTTAAACTGAATACTATAGGCTGGGTGTGGTGGCTCACGTCTCCTATGGGAGGCCAAGGTAGGAGGATCGCTTGAGCTCAGGAGTTCAAGACCACCCTGAGCAAAAGGGAGACTCCAGCTCTACTCAACATAGAAAAATTAGCCAGGCATTGTGGCAGGTGCCTGTAGTCCAGGTACTTGGGAGGCTGAGGCAGGAAGATCGCCTGAGCCCAAGAGTTTGAGGTTGCTGTGAGCTATGATAACACGCTCTACTCGGGGCAACAGAGTGAACCTCTGTCTCAAAATAAATAAACATAAATAAAAATAAAATGCATAGGGTGGTGTCTATGGCTCAAGGAGTAGGGTGCCAGCCCCATATGCTGGAGATGGCACGTTCAAACCCAGCCCCGGCCAAAAACACTGTACTAAATAAATAAATAATAAATAAAATGCATACTATGTTAGATAGTGAAAAGTCCTATGTATTCCATCAAGTTAAATTATCTATAAGTAAGATAAAAATACATTTTGATTACAAAAAAAGCAAATATAACTAATAATAAATTCCTGGCACAACAGTTTTTTGGTTTTTTGTTGTTTTTTTTTTTTTGAGACAGAGCCTCAAGCTGTCCCCCTGGGTAGAGTGCCGTGGCATCACAGCTCACAGCAACCTCCAACTCCTGGGCTCAAGCGAGTCTCCTGCCTCAGCCTCCCAAGTAGCTGGGACTACAGGCGCCCGCCACAACGCCCGGCTATTTTTTGGTTGCAGCCATCGTTGTTTGGCGGGCCTGGGCTGGATTCGAACCCGCCACCTTAGGTATATGTGGCTGGCGCCTTAGCTACTTGAGCCACAGGCGCAGAGCCCACAACGGTTTTTTAAATAGAGCATTCTTTTTTTTTTTTTTTTTTTTTGAGACAGAGTCTCACTTTGTCCCTCTCAGTAGAGATGTATCATAGCTCGTAGCAACCTCAAACTCTTGGGCTCAAGAGATTCTCTTGCCTCAGCCTCCCAAGTAGCTGGGACTACAGGCGCCCACCACAACACCTGGCTATTTTTAGAGATGAGGTCTCCCTCTGGCTCAGGCTGGTCTTGAACCTGTGAGCTCAGGTAATCCACCCTCCTCAGCCTCCCAAATGCTATGATTACAGGCATGAGCCACAACCTGCCAAAACAGAGCATGTATTAAAAAATATTCCATGCCAATTTAAGACACATGGCTTTGTAAAGTTACAATCAACTCTACTCAACAAACCATCCCCTTTGCATCCTTTCTCTTGGCAATGTCCTTTAGTAGAAACAAGCTGAGCCCTTGAACCAACTGGGCACCCCTACACTTCTATCCAATTCTCATCTTCCCACCACCTTTGTCCTGAGGGTGGGTAAGTCTCATCTCATGATGAAACTGACCAAAAAATTCCACCTGCCTGGAGTGCTGTGCATTGAGAAAATTCCTGGGCTTTATCTAGATAAGAACAAGTGCTACTGTCAAGAAGTACTGTTGGCCACGGAAGTTGATGGTGTTCTGGGGGTATTGACACTTGCCATCCCAAACCTAAACTAAACTTCCCTGAAAGCCTAAGCTGTCTCTAAATCCAAGAGGAAGGAAAGGAGGTACAATGTAAGAGAGGTGCCAGGGGCTTCCCTAGCATCTGCCCACTTCCTACACAGTCCAAAGCATTTTGTTCTGGCCCCTTCATGACAGAAGCATTGGGCTTTGTTCCATCACCAAGTCACAACACCAATGATCCTAGACCCACAAAAATATTTTATGTGGATTTTGAATTTTTGGAGCAGCAGAGGGGCATCTTCGTGTTCAGACATAGGTATCTATCTCTCTCCCCATGATGAGTCCCTTCTTTCCAACTTGACCCCAATCACAAAGACCCACTTTGGGGCCCTTTATTCCTTCTCGATGTCTCCAGAATAGGGATGCATGTAACACCTACCACGTGGAGCTAAGTACACCTTCTTGAGCACCAGTATAATTACTTCCTGCTTCCCTTCTAATAGGGAATCTCCCTTATGTGGTAACCCATCTAGGAAAGAACCAAACATTCCAGAATATGAAAAAATAGGGATGGGAGAGTAAAATAAATTCTAGGAATTTCTCTAGGATAATCCTTGATGAAGGAAGGCCCTAGCTCTAAAGAAGGAAGCCACATTGCTGGAGCCTGGATAGCAACATATAGTGTGAATAGTGAGAGGTCCTACCAGAAAAATGGCCACCATGTGGACTCTAGTTCTCTCATCTAATGCTGAATTTATACTAGACCAGTGCTTTAACCCCCCAAACAGGTAAGCTAGTGTCAACCCTACCCAACACTCCCAAGATGTTTCAGAACCCAAACAGTTCATGCCTGTAGAAATAGTGCAATGTGTCGCCTGGGGGAGAGATGCAGCCCAAGCTCAGCACCTGCATGTGAGGTCATTAGCTCCAGGAGGCAGCCAGGGAGAATAGGGCACAACAACTATCTGTACCTGCCTTGGGCAAGGACAGTACCTAATTCTCAAGGAAGGCAGAAAAAGGCTTTCTTCAGGTCCACATATGAGCAACAAACTTTGCAGCAGTGTACAACGCACAGACTGGTATGAGCAGGACCCATGGTGAGAGGCCAGCCATAGGCTGTCTCTAGGCTACAGAGGCCTGGACTTAGGGGGCTCTCCAGGCCAGAAATGTGGTAGGCGAGACTTTAATTAACTGAGTAGCACTCAGAGTCTCCATGGAAAATGATCTGTGTGATTCTGACTTGCGAGAGGAAGATGTTTGGGCATAAAACGGGATGGTGTTATCTTTCAAACAGGAATTGGCAAAACCAAAATACCAGAGAACTCCAGCACAAGCAATGTCCTTTCACCTCCAAGAAGCCTTATTGACTACCAGTCTTCAACATCCCTACTACTGCTTCTCACCAGACAGGGAAAAGGCCAGCCAAAAGAGAGAAAGACAACTGCTGTGAGAAAACTATGTCCACAGCCAAGGACCTAAAGCCACTGGCCACAGTGGACAGGGCTCTCAGCCAGAAGGGCTAAACCAAACCAGCAGGTCTCTTCTTCCCTATCCACTCTCAACAAACATGGGCTGATCAAGACCCTCCCTCCCAGGGTCCCCCCTCAGTGCTACTGCCCTCAAGATGAAGTCTATACTCTTTGGCTACAGTACACAAGGTACCTTCCACCTGGCCCCTGTGTACCTCATGCTCCATATCCCCCATCTTTTCATGCACTGTTTCCTCTGCTTAAAGCATCTGCTTCCCACTTTGTTCACCTGGAACACTCTAACTCCTCTTTCCAGGATCAGCAGTCATCACCTCTTCTATGAAGCTGTCCCCAAATCGTGCAGGAAGCCTATCCTCCAGGCCACTCCTGAATATTGTACCACCACAGACTGACCCTTTTGACAACACCTGTGAGGCCTCTCTAGACAACCCCTCATGTCTGTCCCCTTGGGTCACAGGCCTGGGACAAAACAATGGGCACAGCGCCCTGGTGTATGGAATGAAAGGATGAGTGCATTGTGGCCTGACCAAAGGAAGTCAGCTGTAGGAGTCTGTGGCCAGAGACCCCTGCTCAAGGCCAAGCCCCAGGCACCAACTGCAGGAATGCCCCCACCCTCTCCACACCACCATCCAGCACTCTAGCCCAGGCTCATTGCTCTTGGGTAGAGCCACCCATCACATGCCAGGAGGCCTCTGCCACTGGGATGATGTTACAGTCTATTTTGAGGGACACTGTAGCATGTTAGCCTGTCCAGCCACACCCACCAGTGTGTCATCACTAAGAGCCAGGGACACCGACAGATCCATGAACTCAGCCTGAGGAAGTTGCTCCCACCCGAGTGACCCTCAGCTTCAGGGCCTCTTTGGCTTCCTGGAAAGATAAATCCGGGTGCCACTTATCTCCTGGCACCACTGGCAGTGTCTGATGTTTCCTTGCCCCACCAGAACTGCTCCAGAGTTTACAGCCCTGGTGACTCGGCAAAATTCAGCTGAAGCCCATCAGTGTGTGCCAAGCTCTTAGCTCAAACACAGCCTCTCCTTCTCCATACCTCTCTTATATTTAGGGAGTGCCCAGAAAGCCCAGCACCCTGATGTCAAACTAGTTACCAATAAGACTCATAGGTCCAACAGGTCTCACCTGCTAGGGAACTCCTACTCATCCTTCAGTTGTGCCTAGGCTCTGCTTCCTCCTGCAGAGAGCCTTTCAGTCCACTCTCTATTGAGTGGGCCACAAGCCCCTGAAGACAAGGCTGACCTGTGCTGACTTTATCTCCCTGTTCTCCCTATACCTAGTGTAGAGCCCGGGCACATATATAAAAATACTCTATAAACTCTTAAAATGAAATCTTTCTGATTAGACTAGCTTTAGTGTGTTCCTTTTTTTTTTTTTAAACAGAGTCTCACTTTGTCACCCTGGGTAGAGTGCCCTAGCATCATAGCTCACAGCAACCTCAAATTCCTGGGCTTAAGCAACTCTCTTGCCTCAGCCTCCCAAGTAGCTGGGACAATAAGCACCCACCACAATGCCTGGCTATTTTGTTAGAGATAAGGTCTCACTCTGGCTCAGGCTGGAGTTGAACCTGTGAGCTCAGGCTTTCCACCTGCCTCAGCTTCCCAGTGCTGGGATTACAGGCGTGAGCCACAGCGCCAGGCTAGCTTAATGTGTTCTTCTACAAAAGATACTGTCAGAACTAAAAGCCAGAGACACCCACAGGTCCATGAACTCAGCCTAAAGAAGTTGCTCCCACCCCAGTGACCCTCAGCTTTAGGGCCTCTGGCTTCCTGGAAAGATAAATCCGGGTGCCACTTATCTCCTGGCACCACTGGCAGTGTCTCATGTCTCCTTGCCCCACCAGAACTACTCGGGAGTTTACAGCCCTGGTGAATCAAAAGATATTGCCTTTCTGGAGAACACCGACACTAACAACTGGGTTTATAAATACCTTTTACAAAGGAGGTGTACTCAAATCTATAGAAAAGCTTACAGATTCAATTGAACAAAAAGTTGATCAGCCCCAGCCTAGAGCATGCCATACTTCTCTGGCCCCATACAGCCCTGCACAACTTTCAGTTCTGTCCCTTAATCCTGCAAATCCCATAACAATCCAACAAGACATTGTTTCATTCTACCCAAGGAAGGAATGCAATAGCAGCTATAAAGGAAGGCAGTAGCAGCATGGAAACGTGTCTGGAATCAGGTGAGGACATCTGATAAGTTAGGCTGCACACTCTAAGCCCTGCAGCCAGAGCAGGCCACCAAACATCCCAGGGATTCAGGATTCACCTACAAAATGAGTACAACATCATCTGCTCTAGCCACTTTCCAGAAATGCTATGAGGATCAAACTAACACAAGAAAGCTACAAAATCAGTTAATGCTTGGGTCATAGACTAACCCAGGAACAAGGCAGCGCCTGTGGCTCAGTAGGTAGGGTGCAGGCCCCAGATACCGAGAGTGGCGGGTTCGAATCCGGCCCCAGCCAAAGTGCAACAAAAAAATAGCCAGGCGTTGTGGCGGGCACCTGTAGTCCCAGCTACTCGGGAGGCTGAGGCAAGAGAATCGCTTAAGCCTAGGAGTTGGAGGTTGCTTTGAACTGTGACTTCACGGCACAGTGCCGAGGGCACTACAGTGAGATTCTGTCTCTAAAAAAATAAATAAATAAATAATGACTACCCAGGAACAGAAATATGCCTCCAAAATCAATGGGAAAGAGGAATCAACCAGTCAACATTTGCCTGTTCCTACAACTGCCCTTTGCTTCCTCAAAACCACACCTGGCCCATACCAACATCTACCTACACCCCAGCCACAAGAATCAGGGATCCTATAAAGAGACCATGGGGGCCATTCAAACACTCACCACCTGATAGTGGTCAACTGAAGTGGATCACTACAGGCATACATG
>NW_003852546.1:1179427-1184350 GCF_000181295.1 Otolemur garnettii | reverse complement strand
TCAAGTGGCTAAGGCGCCAGCCACATACACCTAAGGTGGCAGGTTCAAATCCAGCCCAGGCCCACCAAACAACAATGATGGCTGCAACCAAAAAAAATAGCCAGGCGCTGTGGCGGGTCCCTGTGGTCCCAGCTACTTGGGAGGCGGAGGCAGGAGACTCGCTTGAGCCCAGGAGCTGGAGGTTGAGTGAGCTGTGATGCCACATCACTCTACCCAGGGAGACAGCTTGAGGCTGTCTCAAAAAACAAAAACAAAAACAAAGAGACTAAAACTCCAAGATCTACCCAAGACCACATAGCCCTCCCAAGCAGAAAAGTTACAGTCACTGAGGAAGTTGGCAAAGCTCTGACTCTGGCAGTCTTACCCCCAGCACAGTATATTGCCCAGGCATTTTGAATGCACTATAAAGAGGATAGTCCCTAGGAGAGAAATATTCTGAATGTTCAGAACCACACTCAGGGCTGGCACGAAGGTCACTGGTGGGGTTGGCAAACTTCCCATGCCAAACCTAAGGTTTGAAGAGGAAGCCTTTCCAAGGCAGTTGCAATCATGTTATTTCATAACTGAAACACCTGCCTTGTCACAATCACTGGAAAAAGGGAAGGCTGGGGGAATAAAGAAGAGAAAGAAAAATAAAAAATCTCCCATATAATTTCCTGTATCTGCTTAAGTCACCCTAAAATAGGGAGTCTCCCTAATGCTGACTTCCTAAAGCTGGTCCAACTAGTGTTCAAGGCCCTGGACTGCAAAACAAGTTTATGAGCAGCAAGATCACCTGATTCTAAGCATGAGTATGCTGTTTACCCTGAGATGACAGACCAGTGGCTATCACAGCTTTGATGAATGCTGCAAAGACTGTACTATTCCTTTGAAGCCTACTGAGCCTACTACATGACTAAGTATCATAAAAGAATTTTGAATGCAGCAAGAGTATAAGGGAGGGAAGTCACAAACACCATACAATAATGGGGGAAACCCCATTCTCAAAGCTGATTTTTTAAAATGTAAACTTGTTATTTGCTTCCCCCATCTACAATAGATGGCACCTTTGGCTCAGTGAGGAGGGCGCCAGCCCCATATACCGAGGGTGGTGGGTTCAAACCCAGCCCCAGCCAAAGTGCAAAAAAAAATAGCTGGGCATTGTGGCAGATACCTGTGGTCCCAGCTACTGGGGAGGCTGAAGCAAGGGAATCACCTAAACCCAGCAGTTGGAGGTTGCTGTGAGCTGTGTGACGCCATGGCACTCTACCGAGAGTGATAAAGTGAAACTCTGTCTCTAAAAAAAAAAAAAAAAAGTCCCCTGCTTTACCTATAATATACCTACTTGTCATCCGGGCCTGCTGCTTAAACCAGACTATCTCCATAGTCATGGAAGAGAGCCAGCCTTGACCCACATGGCTCAGCAACTCACATCAGTCACAAATGCCAGCCAGGAGACATCAAACTCTAACCACAGCTCAAGTGTTGGGGGAAAGAAGGTGGTGATAAGGGGCTTACCCATCTCTTCCCTTGCTGACAATCTTCACCTCAAAGTAATAAATGCCACAGGCAGCAGGTATGGGGTGGGTGGCACGCACTGAGGCTGCATCTTTGTGATTTTTGCCATGACCTAATAGGAGAAAGAAAAGAAATTTGTGTAAATTTCAGCAGAAGAAATGCAAATAGAAGCCTCATTCTTCTCTACTTTATGGCAACATCACCCCTCCATGGCCAGAGGAAGTTCTTACACAGTCCAAGGAGTAATTAGACAACTGAGTAAACACATACACCTCCCATCTTTGGATCACCTCCTCCTCCATACAAACACCTCCTACCTGAGATACTGTCCTCCATACAAACAAAACAAGTGTATATGGTAATATGAGTGTATGAGAGATAACAAGCGCTGCTGGCAATCTCTCCAGAATCCAGGCATCCCACCTGGAAGACCAGGTGAAGGAGGAGGCAGACCTGGAAGACACCCCCCAACTCTAACCCACAATCCCAGGCCCAGGTGGGATGCCTGGCAGGCGGGCAAGGCTACGAGCTTGTGAGGCCCATAGTGGGGATATGACCACCGCTTTCTTCCGACGCTCCCCAAACTAAGCAGCGATGAAGGACTCAGCTGGAGTTGGAGCCAGCCCAGAACAAGCAGGAAAGTCCTGGAGTGGAAGGTCTATCCCAGCACTAGGTATGGACACCTGTTGTAGTTCTCTTGACATCAGGTGTCTCAAGGCAGAACAGAAGAGGCACTAAACCCTTGGCCTGGTCAGCTCCACCACTCTGGACACTCTGCAAGGGCCAAGGCCTAACTAATTCGGAGAAACCAGGCACGGAAAGGGACGTGATGGGGCAGGGGCCAGGTTGCACGGCCGCCCCGCAGACGCTCTGGCCTTGTCTCCCCCCGGGCCAAACAAGGAGATACCTTTGTAGTGGACGCGGAGGTTGCCCTGGGAGAGGCCGATGTAGTTGTACTTGTCCTTGGGGCTCCAGGAGCGCGGCAGCGGCGTCTCTTGCTGGTTGACTGCGGGGTACAGGCGCTGCAGGCGCTGGCTCAGCTCTTGCTCTCCGGGAGATGGCAGCCCGCCCCCAGCGCCCCCGCCGGAGGAGTCTCCAGTCTGCAGGTTCCCAGCTCCCGGGTCCGCCGTCGCCGCCGCCATCTTGGAGGGAGCTGCTATTGTGTCACTGAGGGCGGGGAGGAACGGGACCAGATCCGCGCCGCTCAGCCAATGGCCCGCGAGCCTCCCGGGGCCGCAGGGAAACCGAGTCCGAGCCCGGCACCTCTCTACGGACAACGCCACGCCTCCCCACATTTCAAACTCCATATCCCATAATGCAAAGCGCTCCAAAGGCGGACCAACTCAAGCTGGCAGGGAACTTTGGGAGATATAGTACAAATCTGCTCAGCCTTTACCCTGTACAATTGAGACTTTGGGACACCGAAAACTACAATTCCCGCCGGCAAAGCGGCTCTGGCCTCCTCACTGAGCTCCCTCCCGCAAGGTCTCTGTTTACCTCCCTGGCTCAGTTCTGGGAGCTAGGGTCAAATCCGCGACAGCAACTGACTTCAGGGTACACCACACCCAGTGCGAGCCCACCTTTGCTGATGGTGTCCCTCTCAGCCTGCAAGCGCTGGGGCAGGGGCGTGGCGCACCACTGACCCCGCCCTCTCTTTGGACTCCGCGGGGCCGCTGGGGCCTGGTCGCCATGGCGACGGGCTGTACACTACCACAGCTTCCTAGGCGGCTGGTGCTGGCTGCCGGTCTGGCCGAGAGTTATGGCTTCCCAGCAGCCGCGGTGCTACAGCTTCTCGACTATGCCCAGGTAGGCACTAGGCGGGCTGAGGGCAGAGAGGAGGGCTTGAGTACTTCTAAACAGGGAGATGGCACCTGATCCGGACCTCTCCATCTTCTGCTGGCCTCTGTCCATTGGGCTGGGGCTCCAGAACCACAGAATCAGTGGTGCAGAAACAGTTGGAATCCGAGATGATTTAGCTCAGTGAAGACATTATGTGCTAACAGGGCAGGCGCACTTTACTGTTAGTAGTAACAGTCAGATTGTGTACTTGTGCCAAATTTAACCTTCACAACAATTCCATAAGGCAGTAATATTACCGTTTTACAAATGAAGAAATACTTTAGGAGCTGGGAGAGATAGTGTGTTGTACACATGCTTGTAGGTGGTAGAGTTAAGGTGTGAACCTAGCTGTGTGCCCCTCGTGAACTTAAGCTCTTAGCCACAGGGATAAACTACGACTTCGCCCACAGGTTGGGTTTATGACAAAGACTCTTACCGAACTGCTGGCTGACTCTTATCAACTCAGACACATCTCTCAGCCTCCAGGTAGCTGTATTCAGATGTGCAGCATCTGAGTACTGCAAAATATGACAAGTTTCATTGGCCAAGAAAGCCACAAATATTGGTTGAAACAAAAATTTTGAATAAATATGTTTCCTGCTTTGGGACCTCAAAGAAGGTCCTTAAAGTTCCAGGCCTCAGCTTCTATATTTCAAACATGAGAATGATATGGCCCACCTCACAAACATTGTTGGGAACATTTAGGCAGAATATGTGAAGCTCTTAACCATAGCTTTTATATTTAATAGGCATTCACTAAGTGTTTGATGAATGTAGTTTCCCCACCTCCTCTTCTACTCATTCCCACTGCAATAAAACCTGATCTCACCTATACTGTAATCCTTCAGGGTCTGCTGCCTTGAGAGGGAAAGCCTACAAAATTCCCCTAGAACAGGAAATGCCAATTTAATTATTTTATCCAGAGCTAAAATAAGTCTACAAGAACCAGGCAGCTGACTTGAAAAAGAGAATTGTTACCCAGCACAGGAATAACCTGGGAAACTGCAGTCCTCGATGAAAGAAATAGACTTTCTTAGGAAAACAATCTCCAGCCATTTTAATTTTTTTGTTTTTTGTTTTTGCAGTTTAGGTTGAGGATCGGGCTTGAACCTGCCACCTCTGGTAGATGGGGCCGGCGCTCTACTCCTTGAGCCACAGGCACTGCCCTCTCCATCCATTTTAAGAAGGAAGCTCAACCGAAGTACAAATCATTCATTTACCACATTCTTTTTTTTTTCTGGCTGAGCTGGGTTTGAACCTACCACCTCTGGCATATGGGGCCGGTGCCCTACCCTTTTGAGCCACAGGCGCTGCCCTGTTCACCACATTCTTTATTCACCAGTATTTAGTGATATACATTGAGGCAGGCTTACTTAGAGCAGGGTAAGGATGATGGATAAAACAGACAGTAAAACATGTTACCATGACCCTCTACAAGGGACCTCAAATTGTGCATTTCCCTGGGGAAGGTTTAACTTCCCCATTGGCTTCTCTCTTTTTAACCTCATATTCCTGGGGCTTGGCACCTGTAGCTCAAGCGGCTAAAGCACCAGCCACATACACCAGAGCTGGCAGGTTCGAATCCAG
>NW_003852546.1:1174671-1176036 GCF_000181295.1 Otolemur garnettii | reverse complement strand
TTGTGGCAGGCACCTGTAGTCCCAGCTACTTGGGAGGCTGAGGCAAGAGAATTGCTTAAGCCCAAGAGTTTGAGGTTGCTGTGAGCTGTGACGCCACAGACCTCTACCGAGGGCGGCATAGTAAGACGCTGTCTAAAAAAAAGAAAGAAAGAAAGAAAATGGTTTGGGCTCAGGGCCGGGGGCTTGCCTGGCAGCATATCTGGGCATCTGGAGGCACTGTTGTGAAGATCCAGAGGAAAGAAGGCCTACGCATTGCAGATCTGGGAAGGGTGTAGGGGCTCTCCCCACTTTGTACTCTGTCATCTACCATCAGCTTCTCTTTCTATGTGTAGTTCACAGATGCGGCATTCAGGAGTGACCATAGATGACTCCTCTCTCCCAGAAGCCAAGAGCACCCAGACACGCAAGCTTTCTCAGAAACGGAAAACAGTGGTTAGTGGCCAATGCCATTCTGGAGCCCCAATATCAGGCCCCAAGCATAATCTCCCTGTCTGCAACCCAAAAGCACCACTCCCTGAAACATGCCCACTAGAACAGTGACTTCTCAGTCAGAGGAGTTTGACTCACAGAGATCAGGCCCACCAAGCTTTGGGAGAAGGGTGGGTGCTCTACTCCTCAGCTGAAAAACCTTCCTAGACCTCCCTAGGCAGAAACACTTAGCCTCTACCTACAGACATCCTTCCCCTGCAGCTCAGCATTCTGGAGTGGACCCTATTTCTTTATCCAAACTGCCATGTGCCAGGTACAATGCTAGGTGCTAGGATGGGTACTCCAGATCTGCCAAGGTTCTTCAGGGCTGTGACTATCTTTTTGTCTTTATGACACTAGTGTCTGGTAGGGTACTTGGGAGGCTGGCATAGACTGAAAGCTCCATAAATGCTTATGAGGAGATGTGTAAAGGCAGGAGGAAAGGGATATTTCTCCATTGTGTTGTTGGTTCTGGGTCCCTCCTTCGTTCCTGTTCTTTAAATGGTTTTGTTTTGTTTTGTTTTGTTGTTAGAGTCTCACTCTGATGCCCTAGGTAGAGTACCATGGCATCATAGCTCACAGCAACTTCAAACTCCTAGGCTCAAATGATCCTCTTGCTTCAGCCTCCCTAGTAATCAGGACTACAGGCGCCTGCCACAATGGCTAACTATTTTTAGAGACTATTTTTATTTTCTTTGCTCATGCTCAGACTGGTCTGGAACTCCTGAGCTCAAGATCCTCCCACCTCATCTTCCCAGAGTGCTAGGATTACAGGTGTGAGCCACTGTGCCTGGCCTTCTTTAAAATTTGTTTTGTGGCTCGGCGCCTATAGCTCAACTGGCTAAGGCGTCAGCCACGTACACCTAAGGTGGCGGGTTCGAATCCCCAGCCCGGACC
>NW_003852546.1:1172939-1174082 GCF_000181295.1 Otolemur garnettii | reverse complement strand
CCGTCATTGTTGTTTGGCGGGTCCGGGCTGGGGATTCGAACCCGCCACCTTAGGTGTACTTGGCTGGAGCCTTAGCCGGTTGAGCTATACGCGCTGAGCCATAGTTGTCGTTATATAGCTGGCCCAGGCCAGGAAAAAATGAATGAATGTTGTCTTATTAACTACTTTTGGACTTCTGTTGCTATGATCACAGAAGTGTGTGTGTGTGTGTGTGTGTGTTATGGGGTCTGGATATTGTCCAGACTGAAGTATAGTGGCTATTCATGCAATCAGAACCTCAAACTACAGGGCTCCTGTGATTCTCCTGCTTTTTAGTCACTGAGACTACAGGCACGTGCCACAGCACCCAGTAGGATTGTTATTAATTATCAAATAGCCATTGTCCAAATCTCACAGAGGAAAAAACACAAGTACACTGTGGACCATGTAGTGGTTTTCCTGTGTGAGTGTGTCCCTTATGGAGAATTTGGGGACACATGAACCACACACCCTGAGTCTGGAAAGTCCCAGCATCCCCATGGAGTGACTCCAGAGAGGGGAAGAGGGCAGTATGGACTCTTCGCGGCGACCAGGCACAGCATAAAAGACATGGTAACTTGGACCAGCTCTGATTGGGTCCACCGTGTTCCTTCGATCTGGGGCCACGGCTTTTTCGCTCCCTTTCTTTTGCTCCGAGGCAGCGAGGCCGTTTTCAACCACTAGGGGGCGGTGATCTCTGCTGTCCTTTCAAGGCCTCCTTCCCATTTTCACCTTCAGGGGGAAGCAGAGAACCGGGAGCGCTCGGAAGCACTGTGTTCCAGCCACAGGTGGGCAGAAGCCCAGACTGCAGGTTCTCCTGCTTACACTTGCCTCAGCAACCAAAATAGAGTGGCCATGATGTATTCTGTAAGAAAGAGCAGACAGGCCACTAGGATTGGCCTTTACAAAATCTAAAAAGTCTATTAGGCTTAGCACCCACAGCACAGTGGTTAGGGTGCCAGCCAAATGTACCAGGGGCGTGGGTTCCAAACCAGCCTGGGCCTGCTAAAAACAAAAATAGCAGGGCTTGGCTCAGCGCCTGTGGCTCAACCGGCTAGGGCGCCAGCCACGTACACCTAAGGTGGCGGGTTCGAATCCCCAGCCCGGACCCGCCAAACAACAATG
>NW_003852546.1:1166658-1171837 GCF_000181295.1 Otolemur garnettii | reverse complement strand
CTGGGACTACAGGCACCTGCCACAGCGCCCAGCTATTTTTTGTTGTTGTTGTTGCAATTGTCATTGTTGTTTAGCTGGTCCAGGCTGGATTTGAACCTGCCAGCTTGCGTGTATGTGGTTGGTGCCCTACCCACTGAGCTACGGGCACCACCACATTATTATTGTTGTTGTTTTTAATAGCATCAGTTATTTTAGAAGATGTACTACGTTTTTATAATGGATTTTTTTTGAGACAGAGTCTCACTCTGTTGCCCTAGGTAGACTACCATGGCCTAATAGCTCACAGCAACCCCAAACTCCTAGGTTCCAGTTATCCTCTTGCCTCAGCCTCCCGAGTAGTTGGGACTCCAGGGGCCTGCAATCACGCTTGGCTAGTTTTTCGATTTTTAGTAGAGAAGGGTATTCCTCTTGTTCAAGGTAGTCTTGAACTCCTGAGCTCAGGCAATCCACTTGCCTTGGCCTCACAGAGTGCTAGGATTATAGGCATGAGCCACCTTGGCTGGACTTTCAATGGATTTTTAAAAAATTTCTTTTCCTGGGCAGCGCCTGTGGCTCAAAGGAGTGGGACTCCGGCCCCATATGCCGGAGGTGGCAGGTTCAAACCCAGTCCCAGCCAAAAACTGCAAAAAAAAAAAAAATAGACAGTAGCAGAAATAAAGTGATTTAAAAAAAAAATTTTTCTTTTCCTGCCAAGTGCAGTGGGTCAGGCCTATAATCCTGACAGACCAATCTGAGAGGCCTAGGTGGGAGAATCCCTTGAGCTCAGGAGTTTGAGATCAGCTTGATCTCAAGAGCAAGATTCAGTCTCACTATAAATAGAAAAAAAAATAGCTGGGTGTTCTGGTACAACTGCCTATAGTTTGAGATTGCCATGAACTACTCCCATGACACTCTAGCTTGAGCAACAGAGTGAGACTCTGTCAAAAAAATAAATAAATATAAAGACCATTCTGGGCGGCGCCTGTAGCTCAAGGAGTAGGGCACCAGCCCCATAAGCCAAGGGTGGTGGGTTTGAGCCCAGCCCCAGCCAAAAACTGCAACAGAATAAAAAAATAAAAAGACTGTTCTTCATTATTTTTACTTCATGCATCTTCTAAATCTGTTCATCTGTTGTCATCAATTAGATTACTCCTAATGCTAGAGTCTTTCACTTTTTTCTGCTTGATGTAGTTTATTCTGATAGGAGGGCGTTAAACTGTTTACTATAATTTTATTTCATCTCTTTTTTCCACCTCTTATGTTTTCTTTTTTTGGGAGGACAGAGTCTCACTCTGTCGCCCTGGGTAGAATGCCATGGCCTCACAGCTCATAGCAACCTCAAACTCTTGCACTCAAGCTATTCTCCTGCCTCACCCTCCTGAATTACAGGCACCCGCCACAATGCCCAGCTATTTTTAGAGACAAGGTCTTATTCTTGCTTGAGTCTTGAACTCATGAGCTCAGGCAACCCACCCACCTCAGCCTCCCAGAGTGCTAGGATTACAGGCATGAACCACCATGCCTGGCCTTTCCTCTTAGGTTTTTATGTATTCAACATATATTTGTGGACTCTTGCTGTGTGCCATGCAGTGATAAGTGAGATAGACCAAATCTCTGTTAATGAGAGAAGATAGAGGTATAATGATGGGAAAGTTCAGGGGGTCTGCCCTGGGAAGAGGGTCAGGAAGGACCCCTGAAATCTCAAGGTTGTAGTCAACATAGGGCAGTCTTAACTCAGGGAACATCATATGTAAACATATATGTGATGAACAATGCTTGTTTTTTTTTGTTTTTTTTTTTTTTTGAGACAATGCCTCACTCTGTCATCTGTGCTAGAGGGGAATAGCATCATCACAGCTCACTACAACTTCAAACTCCTGGGCTCAAGTGTCCCTCCAGCCTTAGTCTCCCAAAGTCCTAAGATTATAGCTAAGAGTCACCCATCCCCAACCTGTTTTGTTTTTTTTGTCTGTTTGTTTATCTTTGTAGAGATAGCATCTCACTGTATTGTTCTCTAGGCTGGTCTTGAACTCCTGGCCTCAAGCAGTCCACCCACTTCAATCTCCCAAAATGCTAGGAGTGTAAGTGATCACACTCAACCATGCTTAGATTTTATTATGCCTTGCATTCATTCTAAACTATTGTACTTCTTCATATATTCATTCTACAGTATTGCTGAGTGCTGCTCCCTTAAGACCGTGAAGGGGGGCGGCACCTGTAGCTCAGTGGGTAGGGCGCCAGCCCCATATACCAAGGTGGTGGCTTCAAACCTGGCCCCGGCCAAACTGCAACAAAAAATAGCTGGGCGTTATGGCGGGCGCTTGTAGTCCCAGCTACTTGGGAGGCTGAGGCAAGAGAATCGCCTAAGCCCAGGAGTTGGAGGTTGGTGAGCTGTGAAGCCCCGGCACTCTACCAAGGGCGACATAGTGAGACTCTGTCTCAAAAAAAAAAAATTAGTTGGGCATGTTGGCATATTCCTGTATTCTCAGATACTCAAGGGACTGAGGCAGGAGGATCACTTGAGTCCAGGAGTTTAAGGTTACAGTGAGCTATGATGGAGCCACTCCATTCCAGTCTGGGTGACAGAATGAGACCCAGGCTCTTTTTTGAAAAAAAGGTTTGGTGCAGTGGCTCACACCTGTAATCCTAGCACTCTGGGAGGCCAAGGTGGGAGGATTGCTTAAGCTCAGGAGTTGGAGACTAGCCTGAGCAAGAATAAGACCCCCATCTCTACTTAAAAAAAAAAAAAAGAAAAGAAAAAGAAAAACTAGCTGGGTATTGTGATGGGCACCTACAGTTCCAGCTACTGTGGTGGCTGAGGCATAGGATTGCTTAACCCCAAGAGTTTGAGGTTACAGTGAGCTAGGCTGATATCACAGCACTCTAGCCTGGGCAACAGAATGAGACTCTATCTCAAAAAAAATATAAGGGTGGCGCCTGTGGCTCAAAAGGGTAGGGCACCAGCTCCATATGCCGGAGGTGGTGGGTTCAAACTCAGCCCTGGCCAAAAACTGCAAATAAATAAATAAGTAAATACAGTCTTTAAAAATATATATATAAAAGAGTCCAAGAAAAAAAAGTGGCATTTTCCATACTAGACTATCAGGAGCTAGTTCCATTAATCTGGTAGGGCTCCTTGAACCTGGACATGAGGCATAGGAGTTAGGCCTTGCCTCTGTAGCCCAGAATAATCTTTTTTTTTTTTGAGACAGAGCCTCAAGCTGTCCCCCTGGGTAGAGTGATGTGGCATCACAGCTCACAGCAACCTCCAACTCCTGGGCTCAAGCGAGTCTCCTGCCTCAGCCTACCAAGTAGCTGGGACCACAGGCACCTGTCACAACCCCAAGCTATTTTTTGGTTGCAGCCGTCATTGTTGTTTGGCGGCCCGGGCTGGGTTCGAACCTGCCACCTTGGGTGTACATGGCTGGCGCCTTAGCCGCTTGAGCCACAGGCACTGAGCCAGCCCAGAATAATCTGGAGGCTGGACTCAGGGCATAGATAGAACCTTTTAAATAATTCAATAATCAATTTTCTTTTTGTCTTTCTTTTATTTTTTTTGAGACAGAGTCTCACTTTGTCACCCTGGGTAGAGTGCCGGGACATCTCAGCTCACAGCAACATCAAACTCTTGGGCTCAAGCAATCCTCTTGCCTCAGCTTTTTAAATAGCTGAGAATCCACATGCCCACTACAACACCTGGCTATTTTTAGAGATGGGGTCTCATTCCTTGCTCAGGCTGGTCTCAAACTCCTGAGCTCTGGCAATCCACTCACCTCAGTCTCCCAAAGTGCTAAGATTACAGTCGTGAGCTACCACACCCAGCCTTCAGCTTTCTTTTAAATTTGAGTTAACCTTAGTGTAAAAAATTTGAAAAATGTACAATTTTATAAAAATAATCACCTATAACCCTATCATTAGAGAATGACCATTGCTGATAGACTTTTGGATTATTTCTTCCATCTTTTCTGGTCTTTCATTTTACTTGATATGCTCATTCCCTAACTTTTGGCTTTACTTAATTCTTAGAACTAAATCATTAGTATATTTCATGTTAAGACTCTGTGTGTTTCATGACTACACAACAATCTTCTATTTTTAGATATGTAGTTTTCTTTTTCTTTTCCTTTATAAGATGTCTTTTTTTTTTTTTTTGGCTGAGACTGGGTTTGAACCTGCCACCTCCGGCATATGGGGCTGATGCCCTACCCTTTTGAGCCACCGGCACTGCCCCAGATGTGAGTCTTGCTATTTTACTCAGGCTGGTTTCAAACTCCTGGACTTAAGTAATCCTCCTGCCTTAGCCTCCCAAGTAGCTGGGATTACAGGCACATCCCACAAGACATTCAGGAGGTTCCTAATTTCTCGACAGTCATAAGTAAGGCTTTTGCAGACCAATCTTATATGTAAAGCTGTTTTCAATATTAGCTGCCTGGACTCCTCATTCCAGGCTTCAACCTGAGCCAGCCTCCTTTCCTTGGGCATCAGCCAGTTTATAGCTCTTTAGAACTGCTGTGTTCTTGAAGTGTTGGTGCTACTCAGGTGGTCTTTGTGCTCCTTTCTCCAGCACAGTCTCCCAGAGCAGCCTCAGTTCCTGCCATGCACTCCCTTGAGCATCACTAATATCATCACCTCCTCCTCTGAGACAACTGGCCTCTCCTGGCCTGCCCCTCTGACAGGGCCTGCCACCCTCCCATAACCTGCATTGGCTTCAGTCACTACATGCTGACTTGTGATCATCAGTTCACTTGTTACCCCACCCCCAATGTATCTCCAACGTCCCTCATGTCCCTAGAAGCTATCAGGTCCTAGGATGTACTATGGACCCAGAAATGTTTGATGAACAAATGAATGACTGAATGGTTAAAACTCTGAAAGTCAGCTTCACTAGCTCTTCATACTATGAGTATTTCTTGAAAAGATTAAAAAATATACCCATACATACCACTACTTCCAACCACATGCTCCTGTTCAACATACCACTACTTCCAACCACATGCTCCTGTTCAACATACCACTACTTCCAACCACATGCTCCTGTTCAAAGCTCAAAATGAGACCCGGTACAGTGGCTCACATCTGCAATCCTGGGAGGCCAAGGCAGGTAGATTGCTTGAGCTCAGGAGTTCAAGACCAGCCTGAGCAAGAGCAACACCCACCTCTACTAAAAATAAAAAAACTAGGCTTGGCGCCTGTAGCATAG